>NW_008337842.1:648314-680124 GCF_000622305.1 Nannospalax galili | reverse complement strand
GTGTTATCTAAAGGAATATTGACAACTGATTGTTGCTAGATGAGGAACAGCTGACCCTCCTAAAACGAAGACCTCTAGATAAGCTGATAAGATTCACCAGAAGGACAAGTAGTGGGGAAGGGCTGGGGGTGCTGACAACACAGCAGACAGTAGTAGGGATATCAAAGTATAAGGGCTCTAGTTGGGGGAGGGGGCTATCGGAGGGTGCTATCTGGGAAGTGGTTGTATAGTTGAATAAGATGGTTTGGGATGTTCTGTGTGATATACACATACAAAAAAAATCATCAAAGTTTTTAAAATGTATTATATTTGAGGAGGAAGCATGGAAATTTACATCGTGTTAATTAGTAGAGGTGATAAACATTACCATTGACATCTACCCGATAACTTTATAGACACACACAGGTGCCAAGGATCCAAGTGAAACTGATTATGACTAGTAATAATCAGATACGTACAGATTAGAGATGCATGCGCCAACATCTCAGTGTTAGTAGCAAAAACGATGAGTCTTTCTGCAAGGAACAATATATTCTAAAATGAAATGGAGATATTTTTTAAAGGTTAAAAACTCATTCAATTTTATGTCTTACAGGGCTTATACTGAGTTCAATATTGTATAACTGTATTAACTCAACTGTGAACTTAGAAACCTACAGCCACTTGTGAAAGAGATGTACTCTTACTCTGGAGTATAGTACTGAATATGTTAAAGCTGTAATGAAATGCTTCTTCTAATCATGTAGTTATTAAAATTTTTTAAAATAAAAATAAAAACTCTGCTGACCTACAAGATAATAACACTAAAGAACGCCTGAATGAACAGACCCAGAAACATACTGTTTCCTCTAATGTTAGTCCAGTGCTGTGAGAAAATTGTCAGTTCTCGCCATGTAAACACATAAATTCAATATAATCAAATTAAGCTGGTACTGCTTATGGTCTTTTTCAGAGAAGTTCTCCCTGTAGGCACAGCTGTCCTGGAACTCACTATGGAGACCAGGCTGGCCTTGAAATCACAGAGATCCGTCTGCCTCTGCCTCCCGAGTGCTGGGACTAAAGGCGTGCGCCACCTCGCCTGCCTGTTGTCATATACTTATATGGTATAAACTTCTTTACGTCTGAGTTGGGAGAATGTTGCTTCATCTATCTTAATCTGATCTGTGTCTCTCTTTCTAGTTATTTTAACTCCTGGAGGGGACAGAAAATCTTCACAAAACTGATGAGATGCATGGAGCCCATTTCAATATGTTTCTCTTTAGAAAAAGAAGCCTCTTATTTCCTACAAAAATGTCCTAAAGATGCCCAAATGAACCAGATCTCTTTGGTCCTGTAACTACCCCACAGCCATCAATGGAGTCAACAGACTCCCTCAGCCTACACTGCTCAAAGAACGGAGTAAAGGTGGCAAGAAAGGGAGCAGTGGATCTGCTGGCCTCTCTCAGCAGGGCAGGAATAGAGTGCTCCTCTTTCCACATCCCTAGATGGTAGGGGCTGCTTGCTCTAACCGAACTAGACTAACTGCCTTCTCCATTAACAGAATCTCAGAAGAGAGAAGCTTGTACTGGAAGGAGCTGCTTTCTCACAAGTTTCTACTTCTAGGAGATGAAGCTTTTCCAACTCTGAGCAAAATTAGGAAAAGAGCCTCTCAATAAACTTCCAGTACCCTGCCTTCTTCTCGCTCTTGGATTCTCACATCTGTGTTCCTCCCACACTCGTTGACTCACACGACACATAGTGACATATAGTTATTGAGCTCCATCTGTCTTCTGTGTGCACTGTCAGGTACCCAGAGCTCTATGAACACCATCCTGACTTAGGCAAGAAGCTGAAGGCCCAGCGATGCCCCATGCTTCTTTTCTACCTTTCTCAGGAAGATTTGTGTTTTAAGAGAGCTCAGGGAGAAGACAATCCTAATCAAAAACAATTACTTCTCAAATAAAGAAATGTCAGGATCCTGGGGTCTAGTTCAGTGGTACAGCCCTTGCCTAGCATATATGAACTCCTAGGTTCAACCCCTGGCATTGCTGAATAATTATTTTTCAGATATTTCTAATTATTAGGAAAGTACTTTAACGGAAAAAAAAAAAACCTTTACATTATCCCTCAAATCAACAGCGCAGCTTAAAATACAAGTTTCCAAAAGATTATTTTCACATTTAACCATGTAGAACAATAATTTTCAGTGGGAGATACCAAAAAAATCTATGAGCTACTAGAAAAGACTGAAAGTTTCTAATCTATTTCAGATTATACATTTCTTATTTTCTGAATAAGCTTTGTAATGTACATAGAATTTATGAATACATACATGTACAAAAACTAGGGTGGGTGTTCAAAACATTTTACTGATAGGAAAAGAATGATGGAAAACTTTGGAGATGCTAGTATCAGTAGAAAAACATACATCAATACCCATCAACCTCGTTTGGTATGCCTAATATCAACCTTGGTGACCACAATGTTGACAAGTACCTGGGATACCAAAGTCTGAATCCCCAGACCACCGTTCCATTCAGCTGTCTCTAGGGGCTCCACGGCAGCCCCTTAGCCCAGGGAAAATCCTGGTAAACAATGAAAGGAAATAAGGGAGTCAGAAAGAGAATTGGCTTTTCCAGGCCACTGGCTCATTCATGGACAGCATCCCAGGGTCTGAAAATAGAAGAACCATCTGCAGTTTGCAGAGCCCCAGGACAGGCCCTGGCAGACTGGTGGCCATGGTGATAGTACTGGCCTCCTCAGGTGACCTCATCAGACGGTGGACAGCAGCCAAAGCAGAGATACTTTCTCAGCCAGAGTCAGCATGATGAAACGGAAAATAAGGAATGAGCGGGCATCTTGGCTTCTCAGCCAGGGAGATAGCTCTTGCGTCTCGGCTCCTTGCCTGTTCTTAGCTCAGAATCTCCCAAATCTCCCCCCTTCAGCCCTTTCATATCCTCACTTTACTTTCATCTTGCCCATTTCCCAAGCAATTTTGAAAATGGTATTCTTAGTAACATTTATATAAACAATATGTCTTTTCTCCTCCTCTGCTTCTCTTTATTCTCCAAGAAAAGAAATGTGAGGCACCTCTGGTCAAGATGGGCAATGAGCCACGCTTGGCAATTCCTACTTCTCCAAACACACACTAACGCAAAAGTGAACATAAAAGACTAAGTCCCTTACTATCTGCCTATAAACAAGTTCAGGCTTCCCCCTTGCACAAACGCCTTCAACTCTGCCATGTTTCCCAAATAATCTCTTATTTTTCTACTTTATTTCCCTGTCAAAATGTCCAAAGATCACCCTTAAATCCATTTCCTCACTAATGTACTGTGGTGATTTGAATGAGAAATGTCCCCCATGGGCCCAAAGGCTCAAGTATTTGAATACGTGAAGCCCAGTTGGTGGCGCTATTTGAGTTGGATATGGAAGCTTTAGGAGGTGTAACCTTGCTGGAGGAAGTATGTCACTGAGGGTGGGCTTTGAGAATTCATCACCTTGCCCCACTTCATGTTTGCCACTAAAGATCTGTGCTCTCAGCTTCCTGTTCATGCCACCATGCCTACCACCTCCTGCCATACCTCTCCACCATGATGGACTCTTTTCCCTATGGACCCATAAGTCAAAATAAACTCTTTTTTTCTATATAAGTCACTTTTGTTCATGGCGTTTTATCACAGCAACAGAACAGTAACTAATACTCCCCTACCCACCCACCCATGTTAGCAATTTTCTCTCCTTACATACCACACCTACCTAAGTCATCGATATTTCAGTGCCTTTCAAAGTGTGGCCATGTGTGGCCATGGCTCCCATCCTTGAGAACTGTCTATGAAATGGGTTTAAGATGCCTACTCCTGAATACTATATTGACCAAAGAATCAGAATATTCAATGATGGTGCCTAGAAATATAGAACTTATAAAAAACATTCCAGATAATTCCTTTTTTTTTTTACTTTAAAAAAAGTATTGAGAATTACATACATGCATATAAGGTGTTTTGATCAAACCCTCACCCACTCCCTCCCCTCCAATTCCTCCCATAGCTCCCCATCACTTTTTTCTGACAACTTCATGTACTCACTTTCTTTTATTTTTTTAATGGTGCTTTTTGTTTCTCTATCCAGGCAATTCTTAAATACACTAAAGTTTAAGAATTATTATATTATGGGGCTGGAGAGATGGCTCAGCGGTTAAGAGCACTGACTGCTCTTGCAGAGGACCCGGGTTCAATTCCCAGCATCCACATGGCAGCTACGAACCATCCTTAACTCCAGCTGCACTGCATGTCATGAAGCACTCACATACAAGTAGGCAATACACTCATACACATAAAATAAAAATAATAAATAAAATATTTTTTAAAAAAGAATTATTATATTACATGAGCTTGGAAGATAGTTCAGTCAGTAAAATGCTTGCCTTGCAAGCATAGGGACCTGAATTTGATCCCCAGAATGCATGTTTTTAAAGCTTAACATGGTGGTGCTTGCTTATAATCCCAGTGCTAGGAGGCAGAAACAAGTGGAAGATCACCAGGACTCACTGACCAACCAGCCTAGCCTGCTTGATGAATTCTAGACTAGTGAAACCCTTTAAGCACTCTCTCTCTCTCTCTCTCTCTCTCTCTCTTTCTCCTCTGGCTTCCACACATATATGCACACACATTTGGACACACAAACATGCGTACATCAATGCATGTGCACACACAAAGAAGATTATAGAAATTGATCCTTGGGGTGGAAGGATGGCTCAGTGGTTAAGAGCATTGAATGCTCTTGCAAAGGACCGACATTTAATTCCCAGCACCCACATGGCAGCTAATAACCATCCCTAACTCCAATTCCAGATGATTTGATGCCCTCTTCTGACCTGCATGTCATGGGTGCACTCACATCCATGAAGGCAATACATTCATATACATAAAATAAAAATAATAAACAAAATTTCAAAAAGAAAGTGGTCCTCAAAGCTTATTTTTATTTTCAATGATGTGGAATAGCTCAGCTGCCTGACCAGCATGCAGCACACAGCCCCTCTCAGCACACACCCAACCCCTTTCTCTTGTGCACATTTGCCAAAAGCTTCAACTCCCCATTTACTGTACTTTGTAAAGTCTTTTGCATGCAGTGAACTGGTGCATTTCAACTAGAAACAACTTATCAGATAAGCCCAAGAACTTGAAGTAAAATTCTTATCTGATATGTATCTGCTTAATTCAAGGATTATAATTTGTCTCCAGCTTTCTAACTACTATTTCACTTCCAGGCTTGATGATATGAGTTTCTCCCTCTCCTGGTATCTGTAAAAGCTGTTTGTTATCAGACACATCCAATATCACCAATAAGGTCAGAGTCAGCTTCCTTGCACACCTGTGCTTTCAAGGGTCCCTCCATGTCCAAGTTTTAGGGTAAAAGTGAATTAAAGCTATGTGGGCTAACTCAACAACTAGAGGAGTGAGGCTGTCACTGTCCAAGGCATATTACAATTTCCAGATTTAGTACCTATTATTTTACTTTGTGTGTGTGCATGTGTACGTGAAAGTATGCTCACCCATGCCTGTGGGGGTGGAGGCCAGAAGTCAGTGTTGAAGGTCTTCTTCTATTGCTCACCATTTCAGCTAGACTGGCTGGCCACTGAGCCCCCAAGATCTATCTGTTTGTCCCACTACCACCATCAGTGCAGGTGATTACATGTGTACACTGCCATACCCAGCTTTCATGTGGGTGCGTGGACCCAAACTCAAGCCTTCATGCTTTCACAGCAAGTACTTTTCCCACTAAGGCAGTCCCCTCATATCTTGTATATTTATATTTAGGATGATCATTTTTATATGGAAAGAAAGCTACTCTGTAATCCCAACCCTTGGGGGTGGGAGTAGGAAGATGATCAAGCCTCTGGTCTATAGCAAGTTTGAGACAAAGCTGGCCTACATGAGACCATGGCTCAAAAACTTCAAGGATTAGGTTTCTTCTTTATAAAATGAAAATGGCAGTCCATATGTATTGCATACTTTCTGTAGCAGTGATGAGTGCCTACCTCATGCATACTGAATATGCAGTTCACTTTGGAGAAAAGTGATTCCCACTATCAGAGAGAGTACTGTATTTTGTACACCAGGAAAAGTAAACTGATTTTGCTGATATGAATTCAGATGACAGAACAGTATCACTCGGACCCATCAGTATAATTCTAATATGATGTCAGGAAAGACACATTTCCCTTTTAAACCATAGCTTTAAATGGTAAGTCCAGCTGTGGTACCTCATCACATTTGGAACTCATCCCACCTCTGTGAGACCTGTATCAGTTCTGTCTGAGAAGACATCACAGATATTGACATTTTCTTTTGCTGGTGTGTGTGTGTGTGTGTGTGTGTGTGTGTGTGTGTGTGTGTGTGTGTGTGTATGCATGTATATGTGTGAGCACGTGCGCCCCATGCATGCACATACCAGAGAGTGGTTGACAGGGACTGCCTTCCTCTACCATCACTCTCCACCTTATTTTTTGAGAAGGTTCTCTCACTGAACCTGGAATTCAAGATTTCAGCTAAACTAGCTGGCCAGCAAGCCCTTAGGATCTGCCTAAAATGCTGGGATTACAGGCATGTGCCACTATGCCTGGATTTTTACATGGGTCCTGGGGGTCTGAACTCGGGTCCTCACACTTACTAAGCAAGTGTTTTACACACTGAGCCATCTCCCAAACCCTGATATTTTCAATGCTATACATCTTTTGGTTACTAATATTACAAATCTAAATTCTGAAAGTAGCTAATTTTAGAATCTTTGGAAATTTTTGTCATCTATCAGACTTGTTTCCGCACATTTAAAGGGTTTGATCTGGGTAGTGAGGCACTCTTATAATCCCAGAACTTGGGAAATGAAGACAGGAGTATCAAAAATTCAAGGACAGCCTGGGCTACATAAGACTCTGTCTCAAAAAAGAAAAATTAAAAGGTTTGGACTAGATCTTTAAGCTCACTTTTGGCCTCGATATCCTATAGGTCTAGGTACCAAGACTTTGAATAAGTACCCAGCAAGGAAAAAATAAAGAGTATGAGAGAGTTCAAACTCTGACATTGAACTGAGGGAATGTGCTGCTTCCAATTTCCTGCAGAGGGATGGTCTTCACACTAAAGAATGGAAAGGTGAGTTTAGCCCTGTCCTCACATGAGTTGATAGTTGATTCTCTTGACTTATTTGCTCTTTTCTAGAATTATAATAATCAAATAATTTTTAAATTGAGCTTGTTCTTTGGTGCTAAAATTAGAAATTTTCCATTATTTCTGTTTGCCAAGCAAAATGCTATAAATCAGTAATCAATCTATCATTTATACTGCATGAACCAAAAATAAATTAAATTGAGATGAGGAAAAAAAAAACTGGTGGAAATATCCTTTAAATTAGTTGAAATGTCTTGGGAAATCTACAAAAAAAAAGATTCATTCTAGATTTAAATTTTCTTTCACTTATGTCTGTTTCCAAACTAATGACTCAGATTTCACTGAGCTTTTGAGAGTCCTAAATACGTTCACTAGATATCAACCCTTGGAACTGTGAGAGCTAAAACAGTGAAAGGCATGTGCAAAAACCAATAAGTTTATTGAGCTGAAAAATGACTCTCCTTCTTTAGTTAGAGAATCTAAATCAATGGCGGTCTGGGCTAATGAAACAGAAGTGCTCATACATGGTATATGTTTATACAGGCGTGTTCGCGTTTCTCCCCTCAGAGCCTCCATCCCAGACATCTACACACATCACTTTGTTGAGTAGTCATATTAACATTTTGTAAATTTAAAAAATTAAAGCTAATTTAATCAATTACCTTTAAGTAATTAACAAACAAATTACTCTAAATTTTACTCTTGCTTTTTAAACAGGGCCTCCACACATAGTCCAGGATAGCCTGGAACTTAACAAGCCTCATAGCTCAGTCTCTTGAGTGCTGGAACCACAGGACACACACCATCAAGCACAGCCTTGCATATTCTTTTTATTATAATTTCCTGACTCAGATGACAAAAATAATATTGGAACATTCGTAATAGCTTGCACTGTAAACTAAGATCTTACAAGGTATTTATTTATATTTTCAATCTTTTCATACAAATAACCTCATGAGTAACAGAAATTCATTTCCAACCTACACTAAACTGAGCTTACATTTAAGACAAAGTCTAAAAGTTCATAAAAATAAACAGATCTCCACATTTCACCAAAACTCCCAGCTCCTTTTCTTTTCTAAAATTTCAGTTGAAAATACAGCATAGAATATACTCAGAACACACTTGGGGACGGCACAATCCTCTAGGAAGAAAAGGAACTGCGGAGCTCGTCTGCTATTGCTGTCAAAAAACATCACAGACAGGGTGGCTTAAACAACAGAAAGTTATTTTCTTGCAGCTCTGGATGCTGAAAAGGCTAAGGTCAAGGTCTGGAGGGGTTCAAGTTCTAACAAAGGCACTCCTACAGATTGCTAATAATCTTTATCTTGCCACACCTTCACGGGACAAAGAGAGACAGAGACCAAACCAGGGACAGATAAAGACACAGGGGAAGGGAAGAGCTGTCTGGTGTCTCTTCCTAGAGGGAAAGCAGGAGAGCTATCTGGTTTCTCTTCCTCTAACAGCACCAATCTCATCATGAGGATCTAACCCTTGGACCTCATCAAACTCCATCTACCTCCCAAAGACTTCACTGCAGCTGTGATTAGGTCTTCAATATAGCATTCAGTCCACAAAACATTTTTGCACAATTAGTGCAAAGACAAAACAAATTCTCAACCGTTTTCAATAATTGCATTGTTGCTAGAAGTGTTAGAATATTCTGAGAATATGTGGAACAAAGCAAATAAATGATTTTTTGTTAATATAAATGGGAACCAGTATGTCTAACATGAGAAAAAAGAAGTAAAAATAAAAATATTTAAATAAACCTGGCCTGGTTGTGCATGCATGTAATCCCAGCACTTGGGAGATGAAAGTGTCATACCAAGCACAAGGCACAGGAGGAACACCACACAGTGATGGTCCAATTAAGTCACTTAATAGCCTGAGGTCGAGATTAGGCTAATGCCTAAAAGAACAAGAGAAGCAGAGCAGGGTTTATAAAGCCTAAAATCACAATTACAAAGCCAATAACCACAGTTACATCAGATCACCATAGTTACACCAGACCAGGGGTGGGTCAGTTAACAGAAAGTTCCTGAGTTTTGGTTAGGAAAAATAAGTTTCTCAGAACTGCAGAAAGAATGGGCTCCTTGAAACTTCAGGTGTAGCTGTGAGAGGACATTCTACCTGGCTAGTTGTAAGTTTCCCAGTAGTGTACAAACAACGTACTGCCTGCATGAGACAGGCCCACCTAGCTCAGTCAGTAGAGCTCCATGGGTGTTGGGGGCTGGGCCAGAAACAAGAGTGAGTAAAAGTCAGCTAGAATAAAATGGAGTCCTTTCTAGCAGTTCAGAGGCAGGTGGATCAGGAGGCCAAAGCCACCTTTGGCTACATATCAAATTCAAGGCTAGGTTATAAGAGATCTTGTCTCAGAAAACAAAAATAATGTGTTAAACAAAAACATTGTAGTCTTGAATTTGAATTGGAAAGTTAAGAACTGATGAAAAACACTTTAAGTATAACCTAGCTCTGAAAAAGTCTAAAACAATGACTAAACTGATAGTGATCAACACCCTTCACTCTAATCCAGGTCTTTAAAGCCACTAGAAAGGTGAACCAGAGAGCCCAAGAGAAACTGCTGATTAAGGCCAAACATTCACAAGACAGACCTGGGACATTTTGTGTCACCATACAACTGAGACCAAGAAAACTCAAGAGCCAGCTTGGAGGGTCCCTCCTATGGATTGAAGACTGCAAAATCTGAGTATTAATAAGAATAACTGCAATGATTAAAACTCACTAAACTTGTTTAATTCATGAATTCATAGTGTTACTTTAAAAAAATTTTTTATTTATTATTTTTATTTTATGTCTATGCATGTATTGCCTGCATGTAGGTAAGTGCACCCATGTCATGTAATGCCCGTGGAGGACAAAAGAGGCTGTCAGATCTCCTGGAACTGGAGTTATGGACAATTGTTAGCTGCCATGTGGGTGCTGGGATTCAAACCCTGGTGTTCTGCAAGAACAGTCAGTGTTCTTAACCATCTCTCCAGGCCCAAAGACTGTTACTTTTTTTAGGGTTCAGGTGTTATCTTTACAGTATGCTAAGAAACAAACTCATCATTTGGAAGCTGGCAAATAAGGAGAATGAAGATCTATTTTTGCCCTCCTTTCATGAACTGTGTTAAAAAAAATCGAATGATTGTTAAAGGGATTTTTCTTCTTAATTTTTTAATATTTATTTTTATCTCTTGTAGGTATGTATGCATGTGTAGGTGTGTGGGAACATGTGTGCATAGACACACATATGGAGGTCAGAGGACACTTCTGGGAGCTGGTTCTCTCCTTCCACCATGTGGGTTCCCAGGATGGAACTCGGGTCACCGAGGTGCAACAAGCGCCTTTATCCACTGAGCCATCTCACCAGGCCCACATTTTTCTGTTTATAGATGAGAATATAAAAAAAAATTAAAATATCTTCATTTTTCTATCTCTAGTGATAGAAAGGCTTTATAAACAGATCTGCTTGACCCATATGGACACCACTAAACATGAGCACTTTAGATGTGGCAAGTCTGAATGGAAAATGCACATTGAATTTTGAAGACTTGGTATATAAAAATGTAGATAGCTCAGTGATGTTTATATGAATTACATTTTGGAATATAGTATAGAGAAATACTGGTTTAAATAAAGTTTATTATTAATTTTACCTGTTTCTTTTCTTTTTTTAGTTATGTGTGTGTGTGTGTGTGTGTGTGTGTGTGTGTGTACAAGTTCCTGCGGTGGAGATGGAGCTGCTGGGAATCAAATGCAGATCTTCTGCAAGAGCAGTATATGGTCTTAGCTCTGAGTCATCTTTCTAGCCCTTACTTGTTTATTTTTGTACTTGAAAATATGATATTAAGGGACTGGAGAGATGGCTCAGTGGTTAAGAACACTGACTATTCTTACAGAAAACCTGGGTTCAAATCCTAGCACCCACATGGCAGCTAACAACTGTCCATAGCTCCAGTTCCAGGGGATCCGACAGCCTCTTCTGTCCTCTGTGGGCATTGCATGACACAGGTGCACTTACCTACATGCAGGCATAACACTCATACATATAAAAAAATAAAAATAGTAAAATATTTTTAAAAAGAAAATATGATTAAAACTTTAAATGAAAGTCACAGTTTGGCTAACCCCTAAGCTAATCGTGCATAGCCTTCGTTATTGAAACTGCCTTACTCTGTCCCAGTTTCCCTGAAATGTTAGCACTAACCATAAATGAAACATTGTTTTCTTTCATGACTCTGAACCAATTAGCTACAGAAGAGCTTATCCAGCTCACTTGTCCTAAAGAATGAAAATTTGTAGTAGTCATTCATAGCCAAGATCAGTGTCTTTTCTATTTCTTTCATAAGCTTCTACAACTAAGCTTCCTGCCATTTTGGCTTGAAGTCCCCCAGCTTAGGAGCTGTTTTTATGCATAATAAGCTCTTACATTTTAACTTAATTTTATTTTTTATGACTATTAGAACACTTCGAATGACATAGTAGATTATATTTGTGTTAGGCAGCCCAGATCTAGACAGCAAGCACCAGTGGCTATTAACAATGTATCAGGACACCAAACAGAGGTTACATGCCTCCCGACAGATGTGCAGAGCACCATGTAGAAAGCATTCTTACCAAAGAAATGGAGCCTGAATCTGATAAGCACTTTTTACCTAGCTACTAAATCACAGTAAATAAAGGCCAGAGAGGAACAAGATAATGATACTTTACGCCTACAATTACGAAAATCCAGAAGACAGGAAACTCCTTGTGTGTACAACAAATAAAATGGCAAGGAGGAAACTTAGCAATTAAGAGATTTTAAAAATATATCCATTAGGTGCAAGGCGTAGAAATTATCTGGATCTTCATCTGAATGGATTATAAAAAGAAATGGGTTAGGGTACAGTAGAATCCATTAAAACACTAACTAGATATCCAATATACTAAAGAATTATTTGTAATTTGGATAATAGTATTAATAGTAATTTTTGAAAATTGTATCTCTTTTCAAGATACATGGAGTCATGGTTATGGGTAAATGGTAGGCTCGCTTAGGTGTTCTTCAAAACATTCTAGGAGATAGAGAACAGTGGGCTGCTGTGAAATGAGATAGGCTCTAAGTTACTAATGTAGGATGATAGGCTGTGGTTGCTTCTGATGCAATTCTCTCTGCTTTGATATGTTTGGGCTTTCGCATGATGGAAAGCTAAAAACAATTTTAAGAGCACAGAATTCATTATTAATAGTAGAAAATTAGGAGGCTGGAGAGATGGCTCAGCAGTTGAGCACATTCTACTCTTGTAAAGGACCCAAATATGGTTCCCAGCACCCACATCAGACAGCTCACAACTGCCTGTAGCTCCAACTCCAGGTGATACCACACTCTCTTCTGGCCCTGTGGGCACCTGCACTCACATGTACATATACACCCAGAAACATACACACAAAAGAATGAGTTAAAATTTTTTAAATGTATCTTTAAAAAAATAAATAAATATGGGAGAAAATTATGGAAAGAAAACAATAAATTCACCATTCTAGAAAGATACAGGATTGTAGGGTTAATGATTTATTTTATTTCCTTCTGGTATTTTTCTTACATACTTTATACTTCACTTAATATAGTATTTTTCATCTTTTGTTTGTTTGACACTTCATTCATTAAATGAATTGTTTGGCAACAGATACTTGTTGAATAAATGAATGAATTCTATTCTTTATAAGTTAGACTTTACTTCTATGTTCTTGTTTTAATTAATTTTGTTCTTTGACAATATCATACATGCACCTAAAGCATTCTGAATACTCTCCCCTCCATCTGCCTCCCATCCTTATCAACACCATCCTCCCTACTTCTATGTTCTTTCTTTAAATTAAAAATATTACATGTATAGGTGTTTGCCTGCCTGCAAATATGTGCACCATGTGTGTGCAGTGCCCTTGGGGACCAGAAGGGGGCTTTAAAGTCCCTGGAGCTGGAGTTACAGATGGTTGTGAGTCACTGAGTGGGTGCTGGGAACCAAACCCAGGTCCTCTGCAAGAGCAGCAAGTGCTCTTAATCACCGAGCGAGCTCTCCAGTCCCCCACTTCTGTGTTTTTTAACCACTGCGTGATACTTCCTTGGGTCGTATCAGAGTCACATGAGCCCTTATACCATTTAGTGTAGTAGCTGAGAACTACTGGATTATCAAGAAGCAGACCCAGACTCAGATCTCAGCCATGCGACTCCTAGCTGCATGACTGTTATGGGTTAAAAATATACACTGTCCCTCTGAGGTCCATGTGTTAAAGGCTTAGTTCCTGGGATGACACCATTGGAAAGTGTTGTGGTCTTTCAGGAAGTGGACCCTAATGGTAGTTCATTAGGTCATAGGGAGTGTTCCCTTGTAGAAGATTGTGGGATCCAACCCTTTCCAGTCCTGCTTTGCCTTCTGGCCATGATAATGAACAGTCTTCCACACACACTCCTGCCATGATACACCTCCCTTGCCAGAGACCCAAAGCAATGGGACACCTGATCATGGATTGGAAACTTCTAAACCATAAACCAAAGTGAATATTTTCTCTTTATAAGTCCTGGGGTACGTTATTATAGTGATAAGAAACTGAGTAATACACTGACCCTGTGCAAGATGTGTAAGTTCACTAAACATGAGTTTCTCACTCTGTAAAAAAGACATAATATTTGATCGAAATCAGAAGTTCCCTGAGACAGAAGTCTCTCCCCAGCCCCACTGTTAACAGTTAGTCAAATCTCTATCTCAGGTCTGATGGAATGCCACAGCTGCAGAAAAGCCAGACAGCCCACTCCTCCTGCCAGCATGTTGCTCCATTGTTATCAGCGAGCCAAGTCTGAGCTGAAACAGCTTCTTTGTTCTCCTCAAACAAGCAGCTCTAGGAAAAGGGCCCAAGGACACCTTAGCTCAGACTTCACAGCTCTGTATGTTCTCTTTATTTCCAGTCCCATAAAACCTACAACAACCCCCTCTCACCTTTGCACATCCTGCTTTTCCTGTAGAGAGGCTGTTGCCACCTCACTGAATAAATGCTGTTCGGTCTGCTGAAAGATCTAGCTCTGGTCATTTATCTAAACTTTAGTCTTTCTCTGTTCTACCAAATCTAATAATATTTGATTCAAACGTTTCATATACGGAGAAAATGAGAATATATATATTATATATACATATTATAGAGCACATAGCCTAATAGGTAGCAATCCCTCAGGAAAGTTCCTCTTTTACTGCATAACATCTACATGGACATCATTTCCCCTGTGTTCTAGGTTATTTCTTTAGATGAGAACCTTAAAAACAAAATTATGGATCAGAATAAAAGAGATTCATTGAGGCTATGAAGGGAGCCAGGAAGAGGGACAGACAGGAAACTCATAAGTTTAGGTTTAGACAAGTCAAGCCTGAGGCTCCTGTGGGATTTCTAGATAGAGTTAGGCAAGAGAGAACTAGGTATCTGGTTCTAGAGCTCCAGGAGATCTGGCCCAAAGTATAAATTCCTGAAGTGTCACTGGTAGGAACACAAACTGATTCTCAGTGAGACTGGATAAGAAATACATTCAGATGCAAAAGAAGCAAAGCACCGAGAAAATCATTAGATCCACAACAAATTATTTGAAGGGTTACCAAATTTCATATAATATAAACTTTTTTATGTGTATGAGTATTTTGCATGCACGTATGTAAGTGTACCCATGAGTGTAATGCACACAGAGGTCAGAGAGGGTATTGGATCCCCTGGAACTGGAGTTATGGTTGTTAGCTGCCATGTGGGTCCCCTGGAACTGGAGTTATGGTTGTTAGCTGCCATGTGGGTGTTGGGAACCAAACCTGGGTCCTCTGGTAGAGCAGCTAGTGCGCCTAACCACTGAGCCATCTCTCCAGCCCCAATGACAGAAACTGTTCTTCAAACATGGAGATCAAGTGCACTCAACTTTTTTCTTGGTCTTTCATTATGTCCCATTTCATGTTCTGCTTTTGTTCTTTGTTACTCTGAATGGTCCTTACATTTCCAGCTTAAGAATTTCCTTGGAGCCTGTTAAAGATGAGAGCTTCAGGCCCCACTCAGTCCAAATCTACAGTTGAACAAGATTCTTTTTAAATTTTTTATTACATTTTATTTATTGTGGTGTGTGTGTGTGTGTGTGTGTGTGTGTGTGTGTGTGTGTGTATGCATGCACATGTGTGCCATAGCATGTATAAAGAGATCAGAGGACAGTTTGTGGGAATCAGTTCTCTCCTTTTACCATATGGATCTTTGGGATTGAACTCAAGTCATCGGACTTGGCAATGAGTGTCTTTTCCCACTGAGCCATTTCACCAGCCTCTAAAAGTGTAACCCAGGTTGGCCTCAAATTCGTGATCCTCCTGCCTCTACCTCTTCAGATTATCCTATTGGCATATGCTACCACAATGGGCTAAATTCTCATAAAGTATTAAAATTGGGGAGAGACCACATTAGTGAGCAGAAACAGGAAAGATCACAATGATTTCATTGATTATATGTAATTTTAAGTCTGATTATTAATTAAACCAACCCTCCTAGAATAGACACTATATCCTACTATTTTTCCTGTTCATGAGTATTTTATGAGTGAATTAAATTTTAGAAAGGTTGACCAAGGGGGCTTGGAGAGCTAGCCCAGTGGTTAAAAGCACTCACTGCTCTTACAGAGGACCCAGGTTTGATTCCCAGTACCCACATAGTGATTAACAACTGTCTGTAACTCCAGTTCCAGGGAATCTGACACCCTCTTCTGACCTCCTCAGGCATTGCACAACATAGATGCACTTAAATGCATGCAGGCAATATGTTCAAATGCATAAAATAAAAATACTAAATAAAATATTTTTCAAGTTTGACCAAAAACGTAAAGCCTTTGGATAAACTTCATACAGTCTATGAGCTGCAAGTCAGGCAATTCAAATTTCTGCTCTGGTTTCCTACTTGAGGCTGTATTAGTTACTTTTCTGTTGCTGTGATAAAATATCATGACCTAAAGCAAGTTATAGAAGGAGTTTATTTTGGCTGTGGCTCCAGAGGGAAGAGTCTACTATGACAGGGAGGCGTGGCAGCAGGCAGCTAGAGCAGGAAACCAAGAGATCACATCTCAACCACACATAGGAAGCAGAGAACCCAAACAGCAATAGGACCAAGGCTATAAGCTCTCAAAATCCATCCATATATATAGCTAAAGGCTACATAACAAGCAACAATGCCAGACAAGCAATACCTTCTTTTGAGTTGTTGGCCAAGGTGGCCAAAGGGATTCCCAGATAGTAACCCAGCATAGAACTGGGAAAATGAACAGCAGACCCTGATCTTATCCAAAGGAATATAGACAACTGATTACTGCTAGATGAGGAACAGCTGACCCTCCTAAAACAAAGACCTCTAGATAGACTGACTAGATTCACCAGAAGGGCAAGTAGTGGGGAATGGCTGGGGGTGCCAACAACACAGCAGACAGCAGCAGGGATATCAGATTATAATGGCTCTAGTGGGGGGGAGGGAGGCTATGGGAGGGTGCCATCTGGGCAGTGGGTGTATAAATAAAGAAAAAGAAAAAAAAGAAAAAATAAATAAATAAATCCATTCCCAGTGACCTACTTCCTCCAACAAGGCTCTATGCTCTGAAAGTTCCATAACCTCCCCGAAACAGTGCCACCAACTGGGGACCAAGTATTCAAATACAGGAACCTATGGGGGACATTTTTCATTTAAACCACAAGAAGCCTCCAGTGAGCTTGATTTTTCTAGCTAAGACTTAGAAGGTAACATCTCCCACATTAGCTAGCAAGTCTTCCTAATTCTTCGATGTGGACTTTCTTAACCTAGCCTAGAAGCAGATGTGCCTTTTGTAAATTACCTATCTATGTTGGGTCCTGTGGTACTAATTGGGAAGAAGTGAGAACTGTAGGAGGCAGAGCCTAGTGGAAAGAACAGGGAGTGTGCCCTTGAAAAGGATACTGAGACCTCAGACCCTCTCCCTCCTTTTCTGCCCCGCTGTCTCCCAGCCATCCAGAAATGGTGAGCTTTGCTCTGCCACATGCTCCCCACCATATTTTCTGTTTTACCACAGGTCCAAGGCAATGGAGAAAAGTGACCATGGCCTGCAATCTCTGAAACCATGAACCAAAGTTAATCCTTCTTATAAGCGGATTGTGCCAGGCACTTTGTTACAATAATGGAAAGCTGACAAACTCAGTCCTCAGCTAGGACTGCATGCTTCTGTGTGTTCCCTAGATCCTTCATGGTAGTATACTGGTTACAGTCATGTCTCTGTGGCCAAATTACCTAACACGGACAACTTAAGGGAGGAAAGATTTATTTTGGTTCACAATTTTAGAGTTTCAGTTCATCATAGCTGGTAAAAGGTGGCAGAGAGGCTCTGTTCATGATGGTGGGATTCCACCTGTGGCAGCAGGAGTGTGAGGCAGAGGCAGTTCACATCATGGTAAACCAGGAAGTAGAGAGAGTAAGACCAGAGCCAGGGGCTGGACTAGAACCTCCAAAGCCAACTTCTGTCTATTAGGCCCTACTTCCTAAAGGTTCCACTGCCTCCCAGAATCATACCACGAGCAGGGAAGCAAGCATTCAAACTGTGAGTCTGTGGGGAATGTTTCAGACTCAGACAATAACAGGAAGATGACATCAAGTTCTGGCTTAAAACAGGTATTTCTTGTTATCTGCAGAGGCTTGGTGCCAGGATCCCTGTGGATCCCCTCTAGATTGGTTGCAATACTTAATTCAAGGCAAATGCTATGAAAATAGTTATTTTACTACATTATTCACAAATAATGACAAGAAAAAACAACCAATATATTTCACTGCAGACACCATTTTTTCCAAATATTTCAACCCACTTTGCTGAGTCTTCATTTATGGAACTCATAGATATGAGCAGGCCAACTAAGGGCTGCAGGAGAACGCAACTTACGCCAGGTCAGGTCTGCCCCATGCAGTGCTACACCACGTGTTCTACCTGCCATCTCGACCTAATTCCAAAGAGGGAACTGGCTGGGTTCGCCAATAAACAACACAATTATCATTTGATGTTGATAAACCACTAAGTCTTGAGTGTTGTTAGTTAAAGGGGCTGGGGTTAGAGTGGCCAGAAAATTCCAGCATACACTCTAAGCTATAATTTGGCCCAAAAAGAAAAAACAATGAAACTTTCAGAATATCTGAGACAAAAGAGAATAAAAGTTGCCATCTGTATGTTACCCAGGCCACTTCAGCACCGAGTGACGTTTTGACAGAAAGCAATGTTTAAATCCAAGCTGGATTTTCTGCTGCACATACAAACTAGTTTTATAGCAGGTAAACGCAATGTTATCAAAACAACAGAAATATCAAGCCAGCCAAAATCCCAGCATAGACAGCGTAGTAATATCCAGGCCCTACTCCCTACTGAGGAGCTGTCATCAGTTAATAGCTTCTTGGGGAGGGAAAAAATCATATTTTCTTGAGGGTGTGGCTACTGGTATGTTTTCCATGCTCCAGGGATGGTCCCTCATCCATGCACATAGGGCAGCACTAACTAGACTTAGTGGGTAGTTAAAAAAAAGACATGGAGTTGGGAGGGGCATGTTGGGGAAGATATGGGGGGGGTTGGAGGGGGAAATGGGGGTGTATATATAATCATATTTCATTGAATAAATGTGTGAAATACTCAAAAATAAAGAAAAACTTTAGAAAATAACAGAAATAGTTCTTATCCCTCATTAAAGAATCTTCTTTTTGCAGCAGATGGAGATTACTACAGAGATGCAGAGAGTAAGTGACAGGGGATTCCCAACCCCAATTGGTGCAATTGCTACAACACAACCCCTACACCAAAGACTCAGGGAAAATCATGGAAAAGGGGATGGAAAGATTCTAAGAGCCAGAAGACCAGGGTACCTGCTGTAAGATAGTGTCTTCTAGATAAAATGGAGAAGCTACAACCAGGAAATGTCATCAGTACAGCTGCCTGAAAAAGACTTGAATAACGACAACACCAGTTGATATACCAACATGGGTGGGGGCAATTTCAAAAGGCCTCAACCCTAGATAAAGAGCTACAGACAATCAATGGCTGCTGAGGGAGATAGGGAATCAGTTTTCTCTAGGTTATCCAGTCCTAAGTGGTCAGCACTAAACACATGTACAAGCAACATTAACAGAATCTGTAGGTTCTGTGTGTGTATTTATATATGTATATATACATATATATAACAAAAATAAAGAAGAAGTCATAAATTTGAAAGTGAGTGGGGGGACTTGGAGAGGGGAAAGAGAGGCATGGAAATGATCTAAATACAGCACTCATGTGTACAATTCTTAAAAAAATTAAAAATCTAAATTAAAAAAACAAAGGACATGTCTGAAGTTACAGTTGTCAGTATAAACCAACAAGTAATTATTTGGAAGGTTGTGATAGACTCAGTATTTAGACACTATCTTAAACAAAGATTTTATTTAAATGCTGGTTATGGCTTTGCTGTTAGAGTTAATGGGGCTGTTTTATATACTTAGTAGATCGGAGCAAGAGAACATGATTTCACTGCATTAGAAGTCATATCTCAAGTGGGCTGTAAAGTGCAAAGCAACCAGTTCCTACTGATGCAGGGAGTTCACTTAAAATATGTCCTTGAGAAATGGATATTGAACACACAAAAGTCATTACACAGGAAGAAACTGACTTCTGAAGAGGAAAACTGGATATGAGAAAAGTGTTAAAAACTAGACTGAGTTTTATTGCATTTATTTATTTATGTTGTGTGTATGTGTGTGCATGTGCAATGGTACACACATGGAGATCAGAAGACGAATTACAGGAGTCAGTTTTCTCCTTCCACCATGTGGATCCTAGAGATCAAATTCAAGTCATCAGCCTTAGCAGCAACTGAGCCATCTTGCCAGCCCGTAGAATTTAATCCCTAGACTCACCCTTTCACCAACATTGACATTACACTATTTAGCTGAATAACCAAAATTGCTTAGCTGTTTGTTGGCGCAGTGATTTTTAAAACAGATACAGGTTAGGATTTTTAAATGAATCTGGGGAGTCCCTGGGGAGCTTTGAGGACCTTGGATGAGCAGTTCGGTTCATGGGCTAGGGAGCAGGAAGTGATAGCAAAAAACGTATTCTCAGATCATCAAACTTTTATCAAGTGCGGGGCTGGAGGTGAGAGAAGAAGCCCCGAGTGTTAATCAAGGCCTGCAAGAGTGTTTCCAAGGGTTCAGAGTGTGAAGACTTGGTACAACAGCCTTGGCATTGGAGGACGGCAGACGAAACTTGTGTATTGGACAAAAGATAGACGGGAAGTGATAGCTGAAAAAGGGTAGGAGGAAAAGAACTATGCTAGCCCCAAAGTCTGGTACCACAAGAAGAGCAGAAGCCTGATGGGATGCTGCTGTGGACGACCAAGGCTCTGAGAGGAGGCAGGGCTCCCAAAGGCTGGTCAGCAGACAGGATGCTGCTGTCAGTGGAGAAGTTAAGTACCCATGGTGTAGAAGTAGAAACAGTCAACATGTCTGTAAAATAGAAGCCAAGAGGTGAATGGGCCAGCCAAAGAAGCTTCTGGAGGCAAGCCTGGCTTCCCAGGAAGAGCACAGCACTGTGGGGTACAGTGGATCTGCTTCTGAATGCTGACTCTACCCCTCTGGAGCCATGTGGCTTTGAGCAATTTCCTTAACATTTCTAGACTTTCATGTTCTCCACTACAAAATGGGATAAGCCATAAGTTAGGTTAGGTATTCATTAAAAAAGAAATCATTATTTTGTATTGATTCTTTGAGACTATTCTCCAAATTGATTTTAGATATAACCTTTCCTGGAATCACATAATGAAATATTTTTAAGCCCTTCTTCCTTGACCCATTTATGAACAATAATACTAATTACATTTGTAGTTCCTAAATATCATCTCTGCATCAAAATCATCAATATAGTATTTTCTTCTTTTTGACACAGGGTCTCATGTAGACCATCCAGGCCTTGAACTTAATATGTAGCTGAGGATGGCCTTGAACTTCTGATCCTACTGCCTCTACCTCTTGAGTGCTAAGATTACAGCTTCTACCAAGTCCAGTTTGTACAGTGCTGGGGATCAAACCCAGGTCTTCATGAATGCTAGGTATTCTGGTTTGCTTTGTATTGCTGTAATAAAACACTGACCAAAACCAACTTGGGGCAGAAAGGGCTTATTTCAGCTTACAGTACAGTTGTTCATTGAGGGGAAGTCAGGGCAGGAGCTCAAGAAGGAACCTGGAGGCTGAAACTAAAGCACAGACCTTGAAGGATGCTCCCGATTGACTTGCTCCTCTGGCCTGTGCCCAGTCTGCTTTCTTACACAATATAAGCCCAGGAATCACAACATCCACAGTGAACTGAGCCCTACCTCACTACTCAACAACTAAGAAAATGCCTCACAGACATACTCACAGGCCAATCCAGTAGAGAAAATTCCCCAATTGAAGTTCCCTCTTCCCAGGTGTGTCAAGTTGACAACTGAAGCTGTCCAACACACTGGGTAAACACTCTGTTGACTGAGCTATGTCCCCAGCCCAGTTTATGAAATATTTTTAAGGTATAGATTCCTGAGCCCTAATCCACAGACTTCAGATTCAGTTCTTTGGGGCAAGCACCCTTGCCTCAACAACTTTCCAGTTGAAAACCACTACTCCACATGGAAAACTGCAAAGGGAGACTGAGTAGAACAGCCATAGCAAACGTGCAAGGCACAGTTTCTGACATAAAGAGCTTGCTTAGTATGTGGTCCTGGTTCGGAGTGATTGAGATGATGATAGGGGTAGTGGAGGTGAGGTGGGGTAGTAAATGATGGTGATACAGGTTGAGTCAAGGGTTGGTAGGGAGGGGTGTTGGATGGTAGAGACCAGATCCTGAAAGATTAAGGCTTCTCTTGGTAGAGTAGAAAAAAGCATCAAGTTGACTACTCCCAACAGACCATGCATTCATTCTTGCTTCCATTAGAGATTTGTTCGTGGACTAAATGAGAAAACAGGCAGCTTTTCGGAGGTCAAATTCTCCTGTCCACCACAATACATTTAAAAAAAAAACTGAAATCATAACCTGTAAAAATATTCTATGACTTGCAAAATGGATCAACTGTACTAAACCATATCCTGCATGAAAAACAAAAGTGTAATAACTATTTTAACACCAGCTCACACAGATGCAAATATTCTACACTAAGACCATGGGAGAAATGATTTAGCAGTGACTCTGGATAGATGCAGGCTGCAGAGACAAGACCGCTCATTCTTCCAGCAGTTCATTTGGTTTTCAAATTCTGACCACCCCCTGCTCAGATCTCCCTTAACAATTTCCGTCCTATAACTATCCTACCATAAATGCCCACTAACTGCCATTTGAGCCATTACTGAGACTGTCAACATAATACTCCTCTTCCACAGCATATTTAATAAACCCAGCTTTGCATAATCACTAGGTTTTCCAATGGCCTTTGTCAGAGTGTTTTAACAAGAAAGCAGGATCCATGGTTCTTTGCTCTTAGAAGAGTTACCGGAACCCTAGTCTGGCATCTGGCCTCACAACAAAATGGAGAATGATGCACTGTGGAGCAAGCACTTCAAAAAGGTCATTCCCTCTCCAAATTAAGATGCTGGAATGTTTAGACAAGCCCTTGAAGTTAAACTTCTTGAGTCTTCTTGTATTAGCTTTGAACAGCGGTCAGGGGCCTCAAGAGGAAGCATCAACAGGATGCTTTCCTTTCAACACTGGGCACTTGTCAAAGAGGAAGAGGACAGGGGGAAAAGAGGGACAACATGTTCTTCTGTAAGAAGCCTAGCACAGAGCTGGAGGACAGGCTGTCCCTGAGGATTGCCTGTGCCTTTTCTGTGGGTGAGCCAGCATATGACAGCATGCAGAAGAGGGGCAATCAGAGGAAGAGTCCCCCATCTGCACCAAGTGCACTCACCCCCTCCCTTCCTCAGTTCCAGTTGTCATTTTGGAATGTCCCGTGATTCTTCACTCCTCTAATTCTTTGCCCCATAGTGTTTGTTAGCATCTTAGGTCATTCAGGACGCCATATCAAAAACTGCAGACCAAGTAGCTTAGAAAGAATAAGCATTTATTGCCCACAGATCTGGGGCTGGGACAGTCATGATCATGGTACTGGGAGATTCAGTGTCTGGTTTGGGTCCATAACAGGTTCATTGAAAGAGCCTTCTCAGTGTTATAAATTACAAGAGATTGAAGAGATGCATCAGCAGTTAAGAGCACTGGCTACTCTTGCAGAGGACTCAGGTTTGGTTCCCAGCACCTATGTGGAGGCTAACAACCATCTGTAACTCCAGGTCCAGGAGATCCAGTGCCCTCTTCTGAGGTTTCCTCAAGCATTGCATGACACAGGTGTACTGATATACATATAGGCAATACACTCATATACATAAAATAAAATTTAAAATATTTTAAAAGATGTTACAAGGCTTGGGAGATGAGTCAGTGGGTAAGAACACTTTCTGTGCAAGCATGTGAACTTGAGTTAAATTCCTGCACCCATGTAAAGAGTAGAAGGGGGCCACATGTACATATACATTCAGCATCCTCCTCTATATACAGTATTAACTGATTTAATTTTGGGGGGGGGTGTTTTTGAGACAGGGTCTCCCCGTAGCCCCAGCTGGCCTGGAACTCACTATGTAGACCAGGCTGGCCTTGAACTCACAGAGATCCGCCTGCCTCTGCCTCCCGAGTGCTGGGATTAAAGGCATGCGCCACCATGCCTGGCTAATTTAAAATTTTTTAAAGTGTTACAGATTCTGTAGAAAGGAGCTTGCATGAATTACCCTTCAGAAGAACTTTATTTGGAGAGTTACAGTATTGAGGCAGCTGTTGTTAACCTCACAAGATCTACACATCAAACTAGTCAACATTCCAACATAAATAGGGGAGGGACACACAAGGTCCCATCCCAAGCTGAGGAAATACTGGCAGCTGATGACTGCTCATTCATCTTCAAGGGTGTGGTCCCTGGTAGGTTCCCCTGCTCCAATGGATGGTCTCACCAATGTGAACAGGGGCAGCATTAATAAGACTCAGTGGGTTATTTTTTAAAAAAAGAGGACATGAAGTTGGAAGGAGGGTGTGTTGGGGGGCCCAGGAGAAGTTGGACAGGGGCAACAGAGCTGAATATGATCAAAATACATTATATGCAGCTATGAAATCCTCAAAGATGAATTGGAGAAATGGCTCACTGGTTCAGAGCACTGGCTGTTCTTGCAGAGGACCTGGATTTGATTCCCAGCACCCACATGGTAGCTAACAACTGTCCATAATTCCTGCTCCAGGGAAATTGACACCCTCTTCTGAACTCCTCAGACATTGCACAACACAAGTACGCTTCCGTGCAGATAATACACTCATATACATATAATAAAAACAATAAACAAACATTTTTAATTCTCAAAGAATATATTCAAAATGTTATCTTTTTTTAAGTAAAGCTGTAACTCAAGGTTGTCCTGGGTCTGGACATTTGGGGGGAGAGGGACCTCAAGGCTACAGCAGACCTGCTTATCTCCTCTCTGTTAAGAAAGAGCTATAGAGGGGGCATGGTCTGTTTTCTTAGAGAGAAAGAGATGACAACTAGAGGGTCTATGAGCTAATATTTCCTGTGTCCTCACACAGTAGGAGGGTCAAGGTGACTATCTGTGATCTCTGTTATAAACACACTAATCCCAGTGATGAGGGCTCCAGTCTTGGCACTTAGTCACCTTACAAAGGTCTCAGCTCCTACCACCACAACCTTTGGGGGTTAAAATTTCACCACATAATGTAGGAGTTCAGGATACAAACAAATATAACAATGGGTACTGAGGTTACTAAAGAAGGGAGTGAAAGGATGGAAAAGAAAAAGAAGAAGGGAGAAGGAAGGGACAGAGGGAGGGAGAGGGGGAAGCAGGTTATGACCTTGAAGTTCCCTAATAGTCTAGCCTTAGAGTCGCAGTTGCCAGTCAGGGAGCCCCCATCTCTGCTGTAACCCCGCTACCCAGTCCTCATTTCCCTGCCTAGACAGTCTCCTTTGCCTTCGCTCAGCCCAAGTCAGTTTGCCCTGATCACCTGCCTCCCAAACTTGTTCCCCAGGACTGATTTCACTCATCCTCTAACCCAAGTCTTCATCTCCTCTTGAGTTCTCTGCCTCCAGGCAACACTGTTCAGGTCTTAGTCCCAGTTCCACAGCTCTTCTGCCCCACCCTGAAGGAGACAGCACAATCCTTACTTTATTCAACTGTTGCTTCGCCAGTAATTAACCTTATTATCATTTAATAAGACTCATAGAGAACATTCTTATCAAAGTGCTATAAATATTTGACCACAAATACCAGTACAAAGAATTCATGACATCCTGTTACCAGCCAGAAGGTAACATGAGGAGAAAAATTTGGCTGTAGGGTGTCTCTGCTTTCCTCATTGAAGGTGACAGATGGCTCCCAATAATAACACAAAAATAACCAGGCACACTTGATGAAAAATGTGCACAGCAAACCAGACTCCAGCTGTGACAACAGCTTATATTTGCGTTCAAAGACACTAGATGCCATGGCCGCTCAGTCTTTCGGCTAAAATCAAATGTGAAGACACTGGGTGGGTGCATAAGCCATACAAAATCTTTTATTAAAAAAAAAAAAAAAGACAACTCTTTATGTGCTCAGTAATTTTTTTTCCTTTAGACACTGAGGTCAAATACTAAACCAGTCAGTTCAAAGCTAAGCATTTAGTAACCCTGTGACCTGCCAGGACCTAGGATCAATACTGGTTATTTGATATCCTGAGGCACAAGACCAGAGGTGAGGCCAGCACTGCGGGATACCAGCAGTCAATTGCTTCAGGTAGCTTCCATTGCTGACTACCATCCCTCCTTCCTTCACAGGCCGCTCTTCAATGGCCTCATCATGGTTTTCACTAGGGTAAAGAACAGCTGTTCCTCCCCCAGGCCCAATACTAGCCCCAACACATGCACAGCAGGGCTGTGAATATGAAATCACCCCTTAGTGATCTCCCTATCCTCCTCCTCCCTACTCGGAAGTTAGACTAGCTGAGTAACCTTGGGGAGCCACAGGGTCACTTTCCCCTGAGATTTTTGCAAGGGACTCAACTGCTAGGAAGTGGGAAAATGTCAAGCAGGACGAAAACCAAGTGAGTTGTTTTGCTTCAAGCCTGCCCAAGGGACTCTTAGCAAACCATTATTCGGAAGCCTAGAAGCAATGCCCTCCTCAGTGTGTCTTGCTTTCATAAATACTCAGAGACGAAATAAAAACACTCAATTCCAGGGTTTCCAAGAACCCCTGAAGAAGTTAGCTTTGTCAGGCAGCATTACAGTCTGTGAGCAAAGAAAGGGGTCAGACGTCAAAGGGAAAAGGGTTAAATCTAAGAACTAACCCACCAAAGTAAAACTGTTAGCAGGTATCACACTTTGGATCCCCATTCCCTAGTAGCTCCAAAGTGGGCAAGTTTCTATTCATTCTCTCATTCCTGCCTGGTATGGTAGCTCACACCTTTAATCCCAGCATTTGGGAGGTAGAGGCAGGTAGATCTCTGTGAGATGGAGGCCAGCATGGCCTATATAGCGAGGTCCAGTCCAGCTGTAGGGAGACCCTGTTTCCAAAACAAGTAACAAACAAACATGTATTCCTTCACGCTGAATATGCCTCAGGGGTTTGAACATTCACTAGCATATTAGAAATGCTTTACTGGAGAGAAAAACAAAATTGTGACGTTGAAACACCTGGTAAGTTTTCAGAAACATACAAGCCAGTTGTACTAAGCTACCAGAGTGGGAAGAGGCTGATGGAGGCAGTCATGTCTAGGCTGAAGGAAGAGGAGGGGCCAGGAGAACAGAGAAAGGTGAGTGTCCCAGATAGCTTTCCCTGAAGCCTGGGAGTGAGCACCATTGTATTCTGCATCAGTGAAAGAAGTTTAGTCAAGCTAGAGCAGAGCAAAGGAACCAGGGTAACAAGAGAAGAGTGGAGAGGAAGGCAGCAGCTGGGCTGCAGGGTCTAGACACCAGAAGGAGTTTGGATATGGCCCTACAGGTACAATGGTAGGGAATGAGTGAAGAGATCCCATTTGTGATTTAGAATGATTTCCTTTACAATCATCACTTGGCCTTCAACTCCTCATTATCTCTAACATACTCAGGACTGGTGTCACAGCAATGATTAAAAAATAAAATCGAAAGTAGGAAATGGAAGATGATGACAGCCTCTTAAAATCTCTGAGTGTCACTATGGGATGCTGCCTTAAGGTCTGCAGGGTCAGAGGCTCCCTAGAGAGGGCATTCTACAAGCAGAGGATATGCCATCTCCTTCACTAATGCCAGGAAAGATCAGATAAGGGGCAATGCTGCATACAGCTGACTCTATCACTGCCTCCAGGCTGACCTTGTGAAACTTTCCATCCTCTTCCAGCCAACTCAACCCCATTAGATGGGTCTATGCTCATAAAACATGTAAAGAAACACTCCCTAAACTCCACCCTCTTCTCCATCCCAGAAAGAAGTCTATCTTCCTGAACTCAGTCTGGGGTTGTTTGTAGGAGGGTCCATGAGAAACATGTAAAGAAACACTCCCTAAACTCCACCCTCTTCTCCATCCCAGAAAAAAGTCTATCTTCCTGAACTCAGTCTGGGGTTGTATATGGGTACCTAGAAAGCATTAACACAATCAATGCTTTCCCTCAGGACCAGGGAACTTACCCATCTGTCTACTGTCTCATTCTGACGACTGGAACAGGCGAGGCTCTGCCTCTAAGCCTACTGGGTTTTCTAGCCTGGAGTTGAGAGCAGAAATGGAAATCTGGAGGAGGAGGCTCCATGTTGAGCCCTAAGATGAGCCTTCTGGTAAATTTCCAGCAGCCTCAGTTCCCATGGGGCTTCCCATTCTTACAGAAAGTGTCTGAAATTGGGGATTCAGGGCCATTTTCCCTAAAAAAAGAGATAAGAACATGTGATGGCTGATCTGGATTAACTAAAATGTGAGACTCTCATGATCAGATTAATTGAAACCAGAAGACCCACCCTAAAAGTGGGCGGTACCTTCTGGTGGCAGCCATGTTGAAGGACAAAGCAGAAGGAGCTCTTGCTCTTCACCTGCTCTCCCACTGGCCAGTTTATCTATCTTGTTGCTATGGCATTCATTTGCTGATATTAGAACCAACTTCGGGTTCCAATGTAGACTGAAGACCAGCAGATCTTCAAGAATCCTCCAGGCCTTCAGTGTCAGATTAGAACTGCTGAAACATCCAGCCTCAGGTGCTGCGGCATTCTCGGCCTCTCCAATGTGGTGCAGCCATTGTTGGACTACTTGGACTCTATCCTGTATGCCAATCTAGTAAATCCTTTTATATATAATTATTTTATCAGTTCTGTTCTTTTAGAGAAACAGACTAATACAAAAGGCTTGTAGGTGGTTTAAAAAATAATAATAATAAGGCCGGGCGTGGTGGCGCACGCCTGTAGTCCCAGCACTCTGGGAAGCAGAGGCAGGCGGATCTCTGCGAGTTCAAGGCCAGCCTGGGCTACATAATGAGTTCCAGGCCCGCTGGGGCTACAGGGAGACCCTGCCTCAAAAAGACAAAAAAAAAAAAAAAAAAAAAACCAGACTAAATCTCTTGAAGTAAAGGCAGCTTCAAATGTGCAACCTGATTCTAAACGAGCCATGGTGCTGCTGTGTGAGTCTTCCTGCAAAGACATGAACAAACATTGATTCACCTCAATGATGCACCAAAAGAAAAAATTCCATCCATGCATGGCTTGGTGAACCAATGAGTCTCCTGGAACATGGACGACACAAAGGCGGCTGCATCGCCAGAGAGCCCATCCCAGCATGGGTGGCGTTCACGAAAGGGGCATCCCTGGAGATCCCTGCCCAGCTTGCAGGCATCTCCACTGAAGACCATCTCCTCCCCACAGCAATTGTTTGTGGCTTTTATAACCTTGGAGAAGGGGCTTGTGAATCTTCTAACTTTCTGAATTTCCTGAATCTTCAAAGTTTCCTGACTCTTATGAGCCTCCCCAATCTCTCCAGGAGGTAATGTTTTGACTTAGAGAAAACAACTATGCAGCAGATGCTGAAAGGAATCCACAAGCAACCAACAGCTCTTGGATGCCATGAGGGCAACAGTGTTTTCTTTTTTTCTGATTAATTTTTTTACGTGTATGAATATTTTGCCTGCATGTGTGTACGTACACCCATGTGTGCAATGCCCATGGAGGCCAGAAGAAGATGTTGAATCCCCTGGAACTGGCCTTAAGGACAGTTGATAGCTGCCATGTGGGTGTGGGAACCAAACCCAGGTCCTCTGCAAAAGCCACTAGTGCTCTTAACCACTGGACCATCTGTCCTGCCCCAACAGTATTTTCTTGTATGACACACAACACTTAGAAGTTGCGTGGCTTTAAGAGGTATTTTATTTCATGGGGCTGAAGAGATGGCTTAGCAGTTAGAGCACTGACCACTCTTGTGGAAGACTCGGATTCAATTCCCAGCACCCACGTGGCAGCTAACAATTGTCTGTAACTCCAGTTCCAGGGGAATCTGATGCCCTCTTCTGACTTCTTCAGACATTGCACAACACTGGTGCTCTTATACACATGCAGTCAATATGTTCATACACATAAAAAAAAAAAAAGATGAACTTTTAAAAAGAGGTATTTTATTTCAGACAAAAATAGATGTTAAATATGGCTCCATAGATACATATATAGATGTGGAAATGATTGACATTTTTACAGATCTCTATAGTTGCAAAGCTTTATCATTATTATACTAGATATTCTTCATAAAATCAGTAAAGTTTAAAAAAGAAAGATATTCTTTTTTTTTTTTTTTTGGTCTTTTTGACACAGGGTCTCTCTGTAACTCCAGCTGGCCTGGAACTCACTATGTAGACCAGGCTAGACTTGAACTCACAGAGATCCACCTGCCTCTGCCTGGGATTAAAGGCATGCGCCACCATGCCCAGCAAAAAAGAAAGATATTCTTATCATCACTACTTGATAAATGAGAAAACTCAGACAGATGGGGTCTAATAGAACAGACATAAGATTTGGAGGTAAAAGATACAGATTCAAGCTCTTCCTTCTTCCAACTGAATTTGTAAAAAGCATTGTGAATATCACTGTTTAATCCCGAGCAGTGTGACTGTATTTTCCCTAATTCCAAGTTCCTAGGAAGGGGGTGGGCACCTCACCATTGTCCCTATTCATGGCCAAATATAGATCACATCTCTCCCCTGGATCCCTACAGGTTGTTGCTTTTTAAATTAATATGTGCAAAGAGCTTTGAATAGTGTCTGCTATGGAGAAAGGAATAGGTGAGTGTTAATTAGTATTGTTATCTCTTCGCAGCACCTATGCACTGTCTGGCACGTGCTGAGTGTTCAATAAATAAATACTGATGGAATTGCTGGGAGGTATTCATCATCCTGTGCAGGAGACAGCTTTAAAAACAAATAATGGAAATTCAATAAGGTGTGTACTGTGTAGGGTATATGAGAGCTTGGGTGGTAGAAAATGAAAAATGAAGCTGTTTGTAATGGGAGGAAGGATGCAGGAGGGTGCACTGAGGTAGAGCTTAAAGGAAAAGAGGCCATGCATTAGCTAAAGAGAACAGGGGCATCTTGGGCAGGGAGATACCTGTGCAGAAAAATTCTTAACCATGATAGAGCAATATACTCATGATGAGCCAATAGCTCAGGATGTCTGGGAAATGTAGTATAAGGACATCACGGTAGAATTGGAGGTTAGTGGAGGTGACCAGGGCCAGCTGTGAAAAGCTTTGAAGGGCAAGCTAAAGAACTTGAATCTTATTTTCAGGTAGTAATAGAAAGCCAGTGAAGAGATGCCAAGCCAAGGGATGAATATTTGGGTTGTAGGAAGGCTAATCTCTGGACTCTTAAGCAAGATGACTTGGAAAAATGAGATGGAAGCAGAGGGACTAGCTAGGGAACTAGGTCAAATGTTAGAAGAGGTTCAGGGGAGGTTGCTATCACTGAGATAATGAAGGAGAGATGGATTACAAATTTATTTATAAAATGTCACTGGAGAGCTTGGGGCTCCACTGGATGTGCTGAAGATATGAAAGAAGTGCACAAAGATGGTGCTGAGGGTCAAGTACAGTGACCGGATAAATACAGGTGCTGCTAACTCAGAAGACCCTGGCACATGACGTGTTCTGTTCAGTGATCTTGTTCAGTGTGCACAGACTGCTATCCAGAAAGCCACGGCAACCAAAAATCTGAAGAGTCTGAAAAGACATTCTGCTTTGAAGCTGTTTGCCAGTGGGCATTGAGCCAACTATGGCAGGGCATGAAACACATCAGGGAGAGAATCTAACATATGCTGGTCATGCATGGGAGCAACCATTCCACCAAAGACCAAGAAAATAAGAAATTTATAATTTCTGTCTTAGTTTGTCTCTTCATTGCTGTGACAATATACTCTGACCACTACCAACTTGGGGAGGAAAGGGTTTATTTAGCTTACAACTCCCAGGTAACAGTTCATCAGGGAGCCCAAAGTAGGAACTCAGGGCAGGAACATGGAGGCAGGGGCTGGAGCACAGGCCATGGAGGAAGTCTTCTTACTGGCTTGCTCCCCTGGCTTATGCTCCGCCTGCTTTCTTTTGCA
>NW_008337842.1:636069-646210 GCF_000622305.1 Nannospalax galili | reverse complement strand
TTTTTGACACAGGGTCTCTCTGTAACTCCAGCTGGCCTGGAACTCACTATGTAGACCAGGCTAGACTTGAACTCACAGAGATCCACCTGCCTCCGCCTGGGATTAAAGGCATGTGCCACCATGCCCAGCAAAAAAGAAAGATATTCTTATCATCACTACTTGATAAATGAGAAAACTCAGACAGATGGGGTCTAATAGAACAGACATAAGATTTGGAGGTAAAAGATACAGATTCAAGCTCTTCCTTCTTCCAACTGAATTTGTAAAAAGCATTGTGAATATCACTGTTTAATCCTGAGCAGTGTGACTGTATTTTCCCTAATTCCAAGTTCCTAGGAAGGGGGTGGGCACCTCACCATTGTCCCTATTCATGGCCAAATATAGATCACATCTCTCCCCTGGATCCCTACAGGTTGTTGCTTTTTAAATTAATATGTGCAAAGAGCTTTGAATAGTGTCTGCTATGGAGAAAGGAATAGGTGAGTGTTAATTAGTATTGTTATCTCTTCACAGCACCTATGCACTGTCTGGCACGTGCTGAGTGTTCAATAAATAAATACTGATGGAATTGCTGGGAGGTATTCATCATCCTGTGCAGGAGACAGCTTTAAAAACAAATAATGGAAATTCAATAAGGTGTGTACTATGCAGGGTATATGAGAGCTTGGGTGGTAGAAAATGAAAAATGAAGCTGTTTGTAATGGGAGGAAGGATGCAGGAGGGTGCACTGAGGTAGAGCTTAAAGGAAAAGAGGCCATGCATTAGCTAAAGAGAACAGGGGCATCTTGGGCAGGGAGATACCTGTGCAGAAAAATTCTTAACCATGATAGAGCAATATACTCATGATGAGCCAATAGCTCAGGATGTCTGGGAAATGTAGTATAAGGACATCACGGTAGAATTGGAGGTTAGTGGAGGTGACCAGGGCCAGCTGTGAAAAGCTTTGAAGGGCAAGCTAAAGAACTTGAATCTTATTTTCAGGTAGTAATAGAGAGCCAGTGAAGAGATGCCAAGCCAAGGGATGAATATTTGGGTTGTAGGAAGGCTAATCTCTGGACTCTAAGCAAGATGACTTGGAAAAATGAGATGGAAGCAGAGGGACTAGCTAGGGAACTAGGTCAAATGTAAGAAGAGGTTCAGGGGAGGTTGCTATCACTGAGATAATGAAGGAGAGATGGATTACAAATTTATTTATAAAATGTCACTGGAGAGCTTGGGGCTCCACTGGATGTGCTGAAGATATGAAAGAAGTGCACAAAGATGGTGCTGAGGGTCAAGTACAGTGACCGGATAAATACAGGTGCTGCTAACTCAGAAGACCCTGGCACATGACGTGTTCTGTTCAGTGATCTTGTTCAGTGTGCACAGACTGCTATCCAGAAAGCCACGGCAACCAAAAATCTGAAGAGTCTGAAAAGACATTCTGCTTTGAAGCTGTTTGCCAGTGGGCATTGAGCCAACTATGGCAGGGCATGAAACACATCAGGGAGAGAATCTAACATATGCTGGTCATGCATGGGAGCAACCATTCCACCAAAGACCAAGAAAATAAGAAATTTATAATTTCTGTCTTAGTTTGTCTCTTCATTGCTGTGACAATATACTCTGACCACTACCAACTTGGGGAGGAAAGGGTTTATTTGTCTTACATCTCTCAGGTCACAGTTCATCAGGGAGCCCAAGGTAGGAACTCAGGGCAGGAACCTGGAAGCAGGAACTAGAGCACAGACCATGGAGGATCACTGCTTACTGACTTGTTCCCCTGGCCCCTGCTCGGCCTGCTTTCTTATGCAACACAGGCCTACCTGCCCAGGGGTGGCACCACCCACAGTGGGCTAGGCCCTCCCACATCACTCATCAAGAAGATGCCCCTCAGACATGGCCACAGGCCAGTCCAATAGAGGAAATTCCCCAACTGAGGCTCCCTCAACCCAGGTGTGTCAAGTTGACACTAAAGCTATCCAGCACACCCTCCAAAGAATTAAATAGTATTATACAAGTGGATGTGAGGAGCTAATTGTAGGAATAAACCAAGATACTACATGTTCTAGCCCCAGACTGAGAAGCCCTAAGGCATCTGTCAGAATGGCCTGGTGTATTAGTTATTTTTCTCATTGTGATAAAACACCTGACAAAAGCAATTTAAGGGAGGCAGAATTTGACTCACAGTTTGAGGGAATGCAGCCCATCGTGGAGATAGAGGCATGAAAGCAGACACATGCTGCTGGGACTTCTCACAGGTTGCAAAAGATGAATTAGAGAGAGGCAATTAGAGAGAGGACAAGTGGGATGTGAGTATAAATCCTCAAGGCCTACCTCTAGTGATCCACTTCTTCCAGTAAGACTCTACCTTCTAAAGGCTCCACACCTTTCAAAAGTAGCATCACCTTCCTGGGGCCAGCAGCTTTCCTGGGTAAGTTTGGAGCACCTTGACTCCCCCAGCCTCCTTCACCCTCCCAGCTCTCCCGCCCTATCTCTCCTCCTACCGGGGGCATTGGCACATTTCTTGTCTTGGCACCCCAGACCTCTGGACTGACCTCTTCACCCAAACTCCCCACTGCTTCTTGAGCCTTTGCATGCAGACCAGCCCAATTCCTCCCTCTAGTTCCTGGGAGCCCTCAGGGCCTTTTCCTGTCCCCACCTCCCCTTTGCATCTCTGGGCAGCCCAGCCCCACAGCTTCCTGGGGCCAGGGGCTCCTCCTAAGCCCTTGTGACCCTGAGGAACAGATCCTCAAACAACCTTACACCCAAAAGGAAAGTATAACCAAAGATTTAAGGGATAAATATAATTCTTTAAGAGTCCATGTGATACATAACAAGAAAAAAAATGCCAGACAGGAAATACCTTCCTTTGAGTTGTTGGCCAGAGTGGCCCAAGAGACTCCCAGCCAATAACCCAGCATAGAACTGGGAAAATGAACAGCAGACCCCAATCTTATCTAAAGGAATATTAGCAACACCTTGCTGCTAGATGAGGAAGAGCTGATCTTCCCAAAACAAGGAACTATAGATAGGCTGAATACACTCAGCTGATGGATAAGCACTGGGGAACAGCTGGGGACACTGACAACACAGAGGACAGTAACAGGGATGACAGAGTATATAGGCTCCAGCGGGGAGGCAGGGGGGAGGCTATGGGAGGGTGCCATATGGGATGCAGATATAAAGATGAATAAGATTGTTTGGGATGTTCTGTATGAAAAACACAAAAAAAATCAATTAAAAAATGAGTTATATTTGAAGAAGAAGCATAAAAATTTGCTTCATGTTAATTAGTAGATGTGAAAAACATTACCACTGAAATCTACCTGATGACTTTATATTCATGCTCAGGTGCCAAGGATCTCAGAAAGTAACCAACTGTGGCTAGTAATAATCAGATATATAGAGATTAGAGATGCATGTACAAACCTCTAAGTGTTAGTTGCATTAAAATGAGTTTTTCTGTATGAAACAGTGTATTTTAATAATGAAATGGAGGTTAAGGATTAAAGGTTAAAACCTCATTCAATTTTATGTCATATAGGATTTATACTGAGTACAATATTGTATAACTATATTAATTCAACTGTGAACCTAAAAATTTATAGCCAACTTTGAAAGAGATGCATCTTAGCTCTGGAAATTGTTATTGAATATGTCAATGCTGTTGTAATGAAATGCTTCTCATGTGGTTATTAAATAATTAAAAATTTTTTAAAAATAACATTATCCACTGGGGATCAAATGTTCAAACACATGAGCCTATGGGGGGCATTTCACATCCAAATCACAATATTCTGCTCCTAGTCCCCATAGGCCCATGGCCACCTCATAACAAAAAATATATTCAGTTCAACTTCAAAAGTCCCCATAGTCTTTAAAAACAGTCCCAACGCTATTCAAAAGTCCACAATCTCTTTTGAGACTCAGGGTAATCTCTTAATTGTGAGCCTCTCAGGGGGAAAAAGTTGCATCGTCCCAATATACAATGGTACAAAATAAATATTCCCATTCTAAAATGGAGGAAGGAGGGCAAAGCAAGAAAACACTAGGCCAGAGCTAGACCAAAACCCAGGAAGGAAGACAAATCCTAAAGCCCCATATCTGATATATAGGGTACATAATAGACTCATCTGGGCTCCAACAGGCCTGGGCGGCTCCACCTTTCCAGCTCTGTCATCTGCAGAACATGTAGTCTTTCTCTTCAATGGACTCCACTCCACGCACAGAGTCTTTCTTGGGAGCTCGCTCATGTTTCTGACATTTCCAGTAATCCTGCGATCTCTATTGCAATTTAAACTTTACCTTCACAGCCTCATGTAATGATCACTCAGGGTCTTCTTGAGAAATTTCAACCCTGATACACAAAGGCTAACCTCTGAGGGTTTCTGGAACCTTGATGCACGCTTTCATGACCCCCACACTCTTGCATCTTTCGCGTCTGTAAAACCAGCACCATATGGACAACACTGTCAAGTTCTGCTGCCAGCTAGAGATGCAGTCCCTCCAAGCCCCACTTGGACCTCAATTACAACAGCCTCTGTGTGTCTTTGAGGCTAACCCTTGGGAAACATTGCTCTGGGAGTTGTTTATGAACAAGAAACCCCTGTGGTGGCATTTTCCATTTTCAAATGAATTTACATTTTCACAAGTTGGAGACTTCCACAGGTCTTGCCTTCAGGATACCTTTCCTATTATCCTAGTATAGAAAAAGAGAGATTTCTCTTAATGATATTAATGTCTTTAACAATTATAGTTGCTTTCACACATGCCTTGCCTGTAACAGTGAACAGTAACCACTCACCAGTCACCATTAGAATGGTAAGCAGTGAATAGAAACCATTTGACAGCCTGACTGCTGTTCTGTCCTGAAATTTCCTCTGCCAAAAAATTGGTCCTTTACTTTTGACTTCAGCCTCACTCAACTTCTCAAGGCATGGGAAGAATGAAGACAGATTATTTGCCAGAATGTAACACAAATAGCCTCTAGCCTAGTTCCCACTAGAGTCCTTGTTCCCCTCAGAAACTTCAAGAGTTGTCCACATTTCTTCCTATATCCACCAGAATGTCCCATTAAGTTCTGTTATTGGAATACTAGGATTTTTCTAGCTCATAGCTACAAATTCTTCCACATTCCTCACACAAACAAGTTCAAAGGCTTATGATCCCACATGGTCAGGTTTACCACAACAACAACCCCTCTTCTCAGTACCAATTTTCTGTATTAGTTACTTTTCTCATTGCTGTGACCAAATATTAAGAATTTGGGAGAGGGCACTTTGGCTCACAGTTTGAAGAGATATATCCCTTATGCAGGGGAAAGCATGCAAGCAGGTGGCTTCACTGTGCCAGGATTGCCCAACTACCTTGCTTACAGCCTAAAGAAGGAACAGTGGACCAACAGTATCTCAATGACATTCGGCCATAGGTTTGAAATGTGTTCCAATCTTTGTTTTTTTCAATTACATGATGAAGCATGGTGGGGGTATTTTCATTCTTTCCTGGTATATCTAGGATGTCAACTTATATTTAGAATTTGGGAGAGTTGGTTAGTCTAGCTGATGCCTCACTGCCCTGCTGCCCATTTCCATTCCACTTGGCAGTGGTCTCTGGGAACCCCACTCCCTATCTATGCTCTGCTTCCCTTCTGCAAAGATATGAGGAGATGGGGCTTCCCCACTGCACAGTCCTGGCACAGCAAAGCCTTTTGCTTCCACGCCTTCCTCTCCATACTGGACTGTATCTCTCCAAACTGTGAGATGAAGTGCCCTCTCTCCAAATTATTGTTTTCAATTGATTTGAACCCATTTTTCAGATACTTGTAATCAAAAGCACACTGAGCTGGTATTCTCCATGAGCTTAGAAGCACAGTGAGGTAGAAATGAGTGAGTCTCAGTAGGGATCTACCTGCCCCATACAAGGCACTTAAGTCTGAGAGACAGGCCATCCTCCCCAAGCTTGGACAGAGTCTGGGCACCTTTGGCTTTTAGTTTTCAGAACTCTTAATTATTCAGCAACACTGTTTTTATGACTGTCTTAAGACAGTAAAAAAAGTGGAGCTGGGCGTGGTGGTGCTCACCTTTAATCACTGCACTCGGGAGGCAGAGGCAGGACGATCTCTGAGTTCAAGGCCCACCTGGTCTATAAAGTGAGTTCCAGGCCAGCTGGAACTACAGGGAGACTCTGTCTCAAAAAAAAAAAAAAAAAAAAAAAAAAAAAAAAAGAAGGGGAAGGAAGGAAGGAAGGAAGGAAGGAAGGAAGGAAGGAAGGAAGGAAAAGAAGAAAAAAAAAAGAGTGAAAAAGCATCCTTCCAAGCAGACCCTGTAAATTTCCTCTCAGGACTCATTGGACCAAACTGGGCCACATCCTTTTTTGAACTTATATTGACATCAGGACTGAATAACATTAGCTTAGATTCCTAAGGAATCTAGGAGTGAGGTCATCCTCAGGCCCCTTGGGCCCAACCTTAGCACTAAGGATGAGAGTAGTTTCCTCTTGTGTTGAGTACCTAAAAATCACAGGGATCATTGCCAAGTAGACTGGAAATGGATGGCAGGGCAGCAACCAAGACATCAGCTAGACTCTCCCAACCTCTAGATATACATTGACATCCTATTTCGATCTACCAGGAAAGAAGAAAAATACTACCAGCACGGAGACTAAGATTGAATTTGTTTCCCATTAGTAAGACTGATTTTGTTTTTGCTGCTGTCACAGATAAACCTAGAAATTGCAGTGATTTCATACAATAAAGTTTTTCTTCTTCAGATAAACTTTAATGGCAAGCAGAGCATAATTGCTGTGTTCTACTCCTGAAATGGGTTCCTTTCTTTTTCAAACTGACTCTGATGGTTATCCAGGACTGCAAAAAAATAGCCCACAGATAGAGTATAAAATGGAGGACGAAGGGGAAAGCTTTATAAGGCAAGCCTGGCAGTGGCTTGCTTCTGGCCCCAGTTACATACCACACAACTACAGGAAAGTCTGAGATAAAGGCTCTATGTGGCCTGGAAGAAAGGGAAATGGGTGTGTAAACAGTGGGTGGTGTGCCACTGTGGCTCCTTGGCAGAATCTGGTTGCTTTATCAGATAAAGATCTGTTATCACCCAACTTCCCTTTACCTTCCTATACCACACCACACATGCCATTTGAATTTTCAAAGAAAGACATAGGAACAGAAAAGAAGATAAAACTCTTACTGGAGAGTCGAACTTCACCTGTAATCTAGGAGAAAAAGAATCAATAAAAAGATTGAGATGGAAAGCTGAAAACCTAAAGACACAGATCCAAGGACAAAGGAGTTCCAAGAAAGGGAGTAAGACCACTTAGCCCATCTTCCCACCCCATCAAATACTCCTGAGAATAAAGGAGCAGAGAAAGTGAAAGTGTGTTCTAAACAATAACTGTTGTAACCACGTTGGACATGACCTCTGCTTTGTGCCACATAGACAGCCCTTCCTCTAGGGTCCATCCCATAGAACTGCTGGATTTAACTCTGATCCCTAGCTTTCTGCACTCCCAGCTGACAGAACAGAGAAGGCTACCCAACGATGACCTAGAACCTGCAAAAACTGACCCAATGGCTCTAGAAACTCAAGTGGAATTTCTAAAGTCAAAATGTTACTAAACAAATTGTAAGAGCTTGCCTCTCCAAGAAGCTATGCCCTATACCCTCCAGAGCCTACTCTTTGATCATGCACTCTTTGACTTTGCTGAAGCAGACTGGTCTGCCCTTGTACGTACAGAAAGAAAAGAGAGCATAAATACTAGAAATCTTTTGTACAGGAGGTGGGTAGGAGGGAAGGAGGAGTGTTTCAAAAGTCTTTCCAAATTTAATTATATGTCGTTTTGTAATTGTATTTCATAATTGTGTAATTATCTCTGGGTATTTTTCTTTAAGTAATAGAACTAGAAATTACATACTAATTGAAATGTGTAATCTCATCATTAGGATATGTAAATATCTTCATATAATAGTATGAAGATAAGGTAATTACAATTCCAGCAATGACTTGGCTATAAAAACCTGTGACGTGTTCCCGCTTCTGTCCCAGAGTTCTGTGTTCTGGTGGGTTTTGACAGTCCAACTGAACATGGAAGATTAGCTCCAAAGTCTAGAAGCATGTGACAAGGCAGCACCTTTCCCAGCAAACCCAGGCAACAAGATCACCCACCTCCTTGTCTCAGTCCTACCCACAATGCCTCCTTGGGATTTCCCGCTCACACTTCTGCTATGCAGAAGGAACTCTAGCACTGCAGAGGGACTGGATATGGACTTTCTGATAGATCTCCCTACCCCATGAGAGGACCAGACTGGTCATGATCCTTGACTCTACTGATGTATAAAGAGAAAAATTAGTATTATTCCTAGGCCTGGAGCCACTGCCATACCCTTGACCAACTATAAATACATGACAAAGGTTATCCATTCTTAGGGAGTCCCACTGTACATGAGGTTTCAGTCACCTGGTTTCAGGCAAGATGGAGGCAAAGTCATTCAGTTTTCTTCTGGAGCTCTGACCAGGGCTCCCTCCTTGACTGGACTTTACTCAGCCTCCTCAGGGTGTTTGTCCTTGACCTGCTGAGTCCAGTTTTGACAAAAGATGCTGCTAATGTAATTTATCAGGAAATTTTACCTTTCAGACCTATTGAGTTCTTTAATCTACCCCTTACCCTGACTGCTAGCTATAAATCTTCATTCGTTCCTGCCCTATTTAGAGCAAAGTCTGCTTTGTCTCCTCTGTTGAAATGGTTTTTTTGTCCCTATTATAATAGTCTTTTAAAAAGTCTTATTTGCGAGACAGCCTGAGAGGGTGGGTTTGGACCTCCTTCATCGGGGTAGCTGCTTGGAACTCAGCAGACTGCCAGAGAGTGCGGGGTTCTGGCCTCCCTCTGGCCTCCAACTACCAGAGGGCCTGAGAACCCAGGGGACAGCCTGACGGCCCCCAGATCCTGCTTCCACGTGGTGGTCCTTTTAATAAGATGATGCTATACAGCAGTCCCTTCTGCATGAAATACCTACCATCATCATGACTTCGGCTGAGCCTAATCATTAAACATAGTCACAATTGGGCTTGTTGACAATTGTGCTCATTCATTAAAGGAGGGTCAAGCAGGATCACTGGACCTTCACCTGAGTATCCAGCCACTCTCCCCAGCCAACTAGTCCAGCCTTGGAAGATAAAAGAAAAATGAGAAAGAACCTAATAGAGGGATGCTTTTGGAAGCCCTTGTCAAAAAGCTCCAGTGGACTCTCATATGAACATTTGAAAATTGTCCTGTTCTGACTTTTTTCTGGTTCCCTGTCTAGAACTTGTAATGCTAATTACTCTCGCCTTTACTTCTCCTTCATATCTCCCATTCATGGTTCAAGGACTTTCTTCTCCCCTTAGAGACAAAAGTTATACAGTTTGGGAGTCTTTTAGATAGACCCACTGAAGGGGTACTCCAACTGCCTCACCCTACGTCCCTGTTCAGTATGGAAGAAGCCAGAGTGGTCAGCATCCCTATTCCCTAGTGGGAATTTGAGTAACCCCTTCAGAGGATGGCATGATAAAAATAGGAGGTAGGGATTGGCTAGGCAGTTAGGGTAAAAAGATCCCAAAGAAATGTAGCCAGTTTCTTCACTAAAAATCAAAATGTCCTTGGGCCTGTTAGCAACATACTCTGTTCCAAGGCCAAAAATGTCAAAAGTATTTGGGAGCTTGTATCTAATCCTTAAAAGATTTTAGGGTTACCTCTTCAGAGGGGGGAATGTTGAAAGGGAGGGAGTGGGCATGGATTTGATCAAAACACCTTATATGCATGTATGAAATTCTCAATAAAGTTTTTGAGTAGTGAGGAATGGCTGGGGTGCCAACAACACAGCAGACAGTAACAGGGATATCAGAGTATAAGGGCTCTAGTGGGGGGAGGGAGGCTATGGGAGGGTGCCATCTGGGAAGTGGGTGTATAGTTGAATAAAATGGTTTGGGGTGTTCTGTGTGATATATACACACACACACAAAAATAAATCAACAAAGTTTTAAAAACGCATTATATTTGAGGAGGAAGCATGGAAATTTACGTCATGTTAATTAGTAGAAGTAATAAACATCATGATTGAAATCTACCCAATGACTTTATAGGCATACACAGGTGCCAAGGCTCCAAGTGCCCC
>NW_008337842.1:517385-635310 GCF_000622305.1 Nannospalax galili | reverse complement strand
TACAGGGTTTATACTGAGTGCAATATTGTATAACTAATAATTTAACTGTAAACCTAAAAATTTACAGCCAATTTTGAAAGAGATGCATCTTAGCCCAGGAAATTGTTATTGAATATGTCAATGCTGTTGTCATGAAATGCTTCTTCTAAGTATGTGGTTATTAAATAAATAATGTTTTTAATTTTTTTTTTAAATTCTTCTTTGCCCCTGGTTGCAGTTGTTTGCTTTTATGATTAAAGCCCAGGCACAGGGACTGTCTGAGTCTCTTTCATGCCGCTATTGTGTACTACTGACTCTATATTCAGTAATGAGCAGAAACGTACTTTCTCAGACTTGTGGAGGCCAGGAAGTTCAAGATCTGGAGGACCAATGTCTTGAGAAGGTCTCTTTGCTGCATCATCCCATGGTAGAAGGAAGAAGGGCAAGAGGACATCAAACTCACCCTTTTATTTTTTAATAAATATTTTTATTTTCTTCAAGAATTATATGCAATGTATTTTTTAATTTGTTTTATTTTATTTTTTATTTTTATTTTATGTGTATGAGTGTGTTGCCTGCATGCATGTAAGTACACCCATGTTATACAATGCTCTCAGAGGTCAGAAGAGGGCATCAGATTCCCTGGAACTGGAGTTACAGATTGTTGTTGGCCACCATATGGGTGCCAGGAACTGAACCCAGGTCCTCTGCAAGAATAGCTGCCAGTGCTCTTAACCACTGAGCCATCTCTCCAGCCCTTATTTTTTTTGTTTCGTTGTTTGTTTGTTTCTTTGTTTGTGATGGTCCCCCTGTAGCGCTAGCTGGCCTGGAACTCCCTATGTAGACCATGCTGGCCTTGGTCTCACAGAGCTCTGCCTGCCTCTGCCTCTTGAGTGCTGGGATTCAAAGCATGCACCACCACGCTCAGCTTCATATAGCTATTTTGTTGATCATTCACCGCCAACTCCTCCAAGATCCACCCCCACCTTCCTAACCTCTACCCCCAACTTCAGGTCCTTTTCAAAAATTGTAGTAGCCCTTCAACTCCAATTTTTGCTGCTCATGTGCTTCTGGGTGTGGGGCCATCCACTAGAGCAAGGTTACATACCAGGATCTACACCTTTAAAGAAAACTGACACGCTCTCCCTCCAAAAGCCATCAACTATTCATAGTTCCAGTTAGGGGTACCAGCTGATGAATCCCTTCCCACTTCATGTTAGATAGAATGTTGACTGGCTTGATCCTGTACAACTCTTGTTCAGGCAACCACAGCTGCTGCAGGTTGAGTGCAGTGGTCCTGTCATGTTCAAAAGACACGGGTTTTCTGTAGTCCTCCCCAACCTCTGGCTCTTATCTTTCAGCTCCCTCTTCCTCAATGGTCTCTGAGCCTTGGGAAGGATGTCTTCCCCATTTATAACAGTATCAGTCCCCACTGTGAGGGTAGAGCTATAATTATCTAATTACCTCTTAGGTGCACTTTGGGGAGAGAGGTGTTTTTTTTGACACTAAGTTGTCAGGATGGCTTGAACTCGCCATGTAGCACAGGCTAGCCTCAAGTCTGTAATAGTCCCACCTCACCTTCTTGAGGCTTCTATGTGTAGATCATCATGCCTGGCAAGATCACATTTGTTGATACTATTACAATGATAATTGAATGTCAACACGAAAGCCTGGAGATGACAAACATTCACACACAGCACAGCATGAACCAGGAGCACATACAGGCTCACCTCTAGGGACAAGTGTCTTTTAGGAAAAACCCTTCTTGCTAAGGAAGCAGGGATAAGGAGGAACATGTACCTGGACATCAGCAATGGAAAGATGAGGGAAGATGCTGTGAGGAGACAGTGACATGTTACTCAAGCCTGAAGGATGAGTGGAAGAAGAGCATGATAGAGAGGTCAAAGTAGAAGACAGCAAGAGGTAAAGAGACAACATGTGCGCACTACCACCCCTACCTGCCCCTGGAGGTAAAAATGTGTCCTCTTCATCAGGGTAGAGTCTGGGAAATAGATGGTCAGGAGAGACTGGAGGAGAGACAGCCTGGACTGAGGCACCTTGTAACCTTTATCAAAGCTCAGGCCTAGGGCTGGGAATGTAACTCATTTGGTATAGTGCTTGCCTAGCACACATGAAGTCCTGGGCTTGATCCCTAGTGCCACATAACTCAAGTGTGATGGTGCACATTTGTAATTTCACCAATCAGAAGGCAGAGGCAGAGAGAATCAGGAGTTCATGAACACCCTAGATATAGAGAAAGCTTGAGGCCAGCCTGGTTTCATTAAACCCAACCTAGAAAAAAGGGGGTAGACTATGGAGATGACTCAGCAGGTAAGAGTATTTATTGCACAAGCATGAGGACCTGAGTTCAAATCCCCAGGACTCACATAAAAAGCAGGCCATGGTCTGTGTGCCTATAACCCCAACACTGGCAGGAGAACTATGGAGGCAGAAGAACCTCTGGGACTCAGCAGCCAGCAGGCTAGCTTCAGGTTTAGTGAGGAGCCCTGTCTCAAGAAAACAAGGTGGCAAGTCATAGAGCAGGACACCTGATAGCTTCCCCTGGCCTCTGCAGGTATGCTCACAGCTACATCCACACATATGCAACACACACACACACACACACACACACACACACACAGCTCAAATTCTCCTACAAATGATATACTTCACTAATTTTGAAAAGGTATAAGTTCAAACTGATGGAAACCTGGACAGACTAACGGACTGGTGGCACTTGGGAAGATCAGAGAGAGCACAGCTGGACCTGTGGTGAAATTTTAACCTGGATTCCAAGAAAGCTCTGGTATTTGTTGAACTTCAGATTCTCAAATCCCAGAAAGTCAAAGACTAGGACCCGTGAAAGAAAGTTCCCAGAATGAACTCTTGCATCCTAAACTGAATTTCCTACAAGACTGACCAACTGATAAGCACTTCAATCACTGTAGAGAGTTTGCAGTGTTACAGATCCAGAGCCTAAGCCAGGTGTGGTGGTGCACGCCTTTAATCCCAGCACTCAGGAGGCAGAGGCAGGTGGATCTCTGTGAGTTCAAGGCCAGCCTGGTCTACACAGTGAGTTCCAGGCGAGCTAGGGCTACAGGGAGACCCTGTCTCAAAAAGATCAAAAAAAAAAAGACTACTACAGATCCAGAGCCTATTCACAAATTATCTGGGGATATCTTTAACCCCATGAATAGCCACACCTTGCTTACCTCTGTTTCTGAATTAACATTCTTGGGACTAATAAAATGTATTAACTTAGCAGACCACCAGGACCCACACCAATCAAAAAGCTAAGGATATCATCAGACAGCATCTGAGACCTACAGTAGAACACCCTCAACACACTTCACTATGACCTGCCTACTGAATGTACCCACCAATGTACTTGAAAAATGTCTTGATTTATGACTTTTCTTTGTCCCGTTAACTATAAAAACATAATGTTACTGTTACCACACTGGAACATGGAATTTGGAGTAAACTAAATCTGTGTTCCTGGGCCATGGTCATTCATATTTGGCTTCAGAATAAACTATCTCTTATCCCCTCTGAGGTGAGGGTTATAATTTTGCATCAACAGACCCAAAGCCTACATATTCATACTGGGGTCAGAGAGCCTTTCTTCATCCTTCCAACATACTTACATGCTCTAGTCAGCTCACATAGATCCATCCACACTCCCAGTGGCCTACACCACACATCAGTATGAAAGACCTTGACCTCTACATCTCAGAAAAAAGGCCTCTCAAAGACAAATGCAGAAAGAGAACTTCTTAACATTAGAGATGCTATCAGACATTACACACACACACACACACACACACACACACACACACGCACAACTATTTTTTTATTCATTATTTTTATTTTATGTATATTCGTGTATTGCCTGCCTGTATGTAGGTGCACCCGTGTCGTGCAATGCCCTCGGAGGTCAGAAGAGGCTGTCGGATTCCCTGGGACTGGAGTTACAGACAATTGTTAGCTGCCATGTGGGTGTTGGGATTCAAACCCGGGTCTTCTACAAGAACAACCAGTCTCTTAACTGCTGAGTCATCTCTCCAGCCCCACAACTGTATTTTAAAACAAAGGTTTCAAGCATGCTGCCTAGAGACTGCTTGTGGTCCCCACCCCCAAATCTCAGAGGCACCTGCAGCTACAGCCTCATGTGACAGCAGGGTTGGGTCACACACTTAGTCTCTGGAACAGGAATGTTAAAGTATGACTTGAGTGACAGAGAGGAGGAGGGAGGGTGGCTCCCTATATGGAAGCGAGTGGAGCCCCTCTGTGACAGCTTTGTTGTGGGAGAGAAGGGAAGGGGAGATTAATGTTAGAAACTGGGAGGAGGTAAGCGGAGCCCAGACCTGCGTATATTTTAAGTGTTTTCGCTCCATTCCATTCAGACAAGGCTTGAGCTACGACATGACCCCAGTGCCACCAATCTGTGATAAAACCTGCTGTAATCCCAACCCTGAAGAATGCTTATTACAAATCCTCTTTCTCTTTTTCTTCTGAGTTGCTGCAGTTTTTTAAAAACTCATTAACATAAAAAAAATGCAGCCCAAGGGCATAGAGGTTCCTATGCAGATGTAGGCAGCTTTGTTTCACCTTAATAGGCTGCGTGTGGAAAGGGGATCCTGAAACCAGGGGGTGTCCTCAACACAGGCCTTACCTGTCATTCCCAAAGGATTACAGAACCTTTTTCCTGGCATTTTCTTGGAAGCCTTGAGTCTCGGCTACAGGAAGCTACGAATGCCAGCCCCTTGGCCAGACGGTTTAAACCTCATCACATTTATTCAGAAAAGTAACTGTTGCCTTGGTTCAGACATTTTCTTTATGAAACTTTTTATAATCGGCTACCTTGGGGACACATACAATGGAGCTTACATTAGTGACAATACAGCAGTACATTAAGTTAAATTACATTTTGAAAGCCATTATCTACCTCAGAAGTCTCTCCCCCTAGGTCTGGAAGGTAGGGCTAGGCAACTCCCAGCTGAGTCATTACCTTGAGTTACTTCAGAGAAATCAGCAGATAACAGAGAGGAGAGAGGACAGAAGGGGCCACTGGGAGTCCAGAACATAAAGCTCAGGACATGCATAGGCTGGGGCCTCAGATGTGCTGTCCTACTGTGGTCCTCTGCCTCAGGCTCTTCACCTCAGCACTTCAAGGCCAGAGGTCCAGTAGAGGGAAAATGGCCCCTCAAGTCACAAGTAAGTGTTCAAGTCCCAGATTTGTCAGAGAAGTTTCCTTCATCTCTTTGAATTTCATGTCTTTCTTCCCTCCTTCCTTTCTTTCTTTACCTCTGTATGAGTGGATGCATGTGTGTGCCACAGGTGTATGTATGGACATATGGACACCGCAGCTCACACGGGGGGATCAGAGGACAACCTCAGGTGTCAGTCCGTGCCTTCCACAGTGTTTGAGGCAGGGTTTCTTAGTATTCCCTGCTATGTACACCAGCCTAACTTTCCTGTGATCATGGCAGGAGGCGGGGTCCCGTCTCTGCCTCCCATCTCATCGTAAGAATGCTGGCATTAGAGACACCTGCAGCTGCCACATCCAGCTTTGCATGGGTTCTGTTCAGACTGAGGTCCTCACACTGGCACAGCAATTGCTTTACCCACTGGGCCATCTCCTAGCCCTGTACTCTATAATTTATTTCAATAAAATAAAAATAGAAATACAGATCCATACCACTGCAGATTAAATCAGCATCATTAAGTGCCTAGCACATAAGAAATATGAAGCAATGGTCTTAACTGGCTTCCTCTTCACAGAGAAGATAGCAAACCTTAACCTGAGGGATTCTTGCCTCCTTCCTAAGAATTAGCTCTGTGTTTTTGACTGACTCACCTTCCTTCTGCCTGTCCTATAAGAAAAATAGCTAGTGTTTCTTAATTGCTAGCATTTCTTACATTGTCTTATCTAATTCTTCCAACAACTCTGTAAAGAAAGTGCTGTTATCATTTCACCTCCAGATATAAAAATCAAAGCTTGATGAAGTGGTAGTACTTTTTTGAGGTTACATAACTGATAAGTGGGGAGTACATTTAAGTACATCTGGCTTCAGGATCCATTCACTTGGCCGCCTCACAGCCCGCCTCTCAGAGCAGTCCTACAAAATCAAACAGCCCTTCGGAGAGAACTTACTATATTCTGGGCATTGTGTTACATTCAAGGGATTCAAACAAAAGTAAGACCCAGGGAATTCAGAGTCACATGCAAACTAATACACACAATAAAGTATTGTTAAATGTGCAGGATTCAATGAGCAGGCATCCTTTGGGAGGTATGGAAAAGCTTTATCAACTATGCTGTAGAGTTGAATTCTATAAGATAAGCAAGTGTTGAGCTAATGGATAGAGAGAAAAGGGCACACAGATGGAGCTATGTTGTCAAAGGCATAAAACAAAGGTGCCTTCAGGGGACTCTAAGATGTCCACTTCCTGGAACAGAGTTTGCATGAAGATCATGAGCTTGATGAGACTGGCTAAGTCATGAGGACCTGACATGTCAAACTAAGAGGCTTGTGAATTAGCTTGTGATAGGTCTAAGTGGAAGAAGACATTTCACTTTACATAGTTATACAGAGAACCGATGGGATGGGAGAGAAACTGGAGGCAGGAGGCCCCTCTGTGGGGGAATAGTGCAATAGTCCAAGCAAGACCTGATGAGGATCTGACCTAGAGCACTTTCAAGGGGATGGAGACAAGAGAAAGGTGTGTGTTGTGAAAGATGCTGTATCTACTTACCTGGGTGACCAGGGCTGTGTGGAAGATGCGGGAAACACTAGGCAGAATGCCCTGTGAATGGTGCTACCATTTCCAAAGAGTAGAAAACTAAGAGGAAGGGATTGGGGTACAGAGAGAAAAAAGATTCCAATTTTAGGCACATTGGTTGAGGTACCCGTGGATCAGTAAGGCAGCTATATACAATAGAGTTGAATGCATAACTAAGACCCAGGAGTGAGATCTGAGTCAGAGGTAAAAATGTGTCAACCATTCCTAATGATGATAATCAGTGCAGTGGGAACTGGCACAGTCAGCCAAATGGTAAACATGGAGAAAAATCAAATACAGGGGCCTGGAAAATGCCGGTATTCTAGTAGAGAGTATTGTAAACATATCTGTACAGGAGGCTACAGGAAATGGCCAGGAACGTGGAGAAGCAAGGGAAGCTCATTGGAAGCTGAAGAAGAGAAACTTGAGGCAGGGAATTGTGAATAGAATAAGGCGGAGACAATTATTTTGAGGTGTTAGGCTATGAACGAAGGAAGACGGTCATGGTGTTAGCAAAGTTCTGGCTCTGGAGGCGACAGGAAGGGATGGAATTAAAGATGGAGATACAAAAATCGTTTTTCATGAGAAGGAATGTTTCCTTCTGAGAGCCTTAGGGTGAGGGCAGATGAACATCTTGGGTCTTGCTGGAGGAAACTTAGAGAGCCAGTTAGGGTATTTTACTGAGCTTAGAACTATACATTTGTAGTTGACCCAACTTGTGTGGCTACGTGCTTGTTTACATTTGAGAACAAGAATGATGAAGGCACTCATCTGTGGGGCAAATGGGGAAAGAGGGATAAAACAAGCCCAAGAAATCTTTGAAGATGCTGATAAGAGACAGACAGAAGGAGGGCATGATGGCTGGTGATGGTTTCCACTACAGAGAGCTCCCCAATGGGTACATAATGCAATGAAACCATGGATGTGATGACAGGTCAGGATTAAAGAGACAAGCAAAGATGGGAGATGAGAGCTCACGAGGAATCTGAAAACAGTGAATGATAGCCTAGTGATGGAGAAGAAGCAGAGAATGGCGTCTTAGAACATCATAAGCAGAGCTGTCCCAGCCAAAGACGAGGGATGTTGTTTGATTGAGGACAGGAATGAGATTATTGAGTCAGGAGGTCAAAGATTTCAGAAGCCATGCACTAAATGCTGTCCATGCTGCTTAATCTAAAATGTTCAGACAATCAGAAAGAGAAGGCATGACTCCACAAAGCAGGCATCACCTGACATTATCATTATCTGGGGAACTGTGGAGGATTGTGTGGAGCAAGTACTAATTAAAATGGGCACTAGAGAATAAATGGGCAATATTTGGCAATGCAGATTAGAAGCAGCTCAAGAAAATAGCAACATGACTCAGTTACTACAAAAGTATTCTAATTAGTCTTCTTGACACCTGGTTCTCCCGGGAAGCAGGATTCTGACGTAGACCAAGAAATGCAGATTTCACCCCAGCTATTCGACTTCAGAATTAGAGGTTATTGATCATATCCTAATTCTTTTAAGCCTTGGTTTTCCCAGTTGAAAAATACATGTAAGAATATTGTTTTCAGTTTCAAGATTGAATGACAAAGTGATTTGTAGCCAGTATAGATCAATGATTCCCAGACATGTTTGACTATTAGCATTTTTTAAAAAGATTGATTCCCAGACATGTTTTCTGGAATTATGCTAAAATTGTAGATTTTTAGAAGGCATGCAGCTCTAAACAGCAGGAGGAAGTAGGGAAATTTCTTGATCCTCTCTCTCTCTCTCTCTCTAGCTCACTCTAATCTTCTACAACTGTCCCCACTGATGAGATCCACAGGAGCAAGACAGCAAGGGATCTGGGGGAGGAGCTTGTGGTTGTTCTCCCGTTTCATACAAACAAGGCGACAAACAGAGTGATCAGTAGTCTTCTTTTCAGTGACTTTCCACTGCCTCACAGGCTAAGCCAAATCTCATTAGGTAAATACTAAAGTCCCGCCATAATCTAATCATCTTTCTAGACTCTTCTTCCACTCACTGCTCACAGATCTCAGATTGAAATGGGAGTCACTCAGGACCACTTGTTTTCTGACCCGTGGTGTCTTTTCATGCAATTCCAGCTGCTGGAATCCTCTCCCTAGCCCCATTTCTCCTGAGAGAGATCACACAGCCTTGATTCAAGGTCTGTCTTAAGTTCTGTTACCTCCATGATTGCATCTATGGTAACTTCTAGCAGTAACGAGCCTTCCTCCCCCTTGCTCATACTCCACAGATTGCATCTGTAACTCAAATGCTTCCCTTCATTCCTCCTCACACCGGCCACCCATCGTCACTGTCCCTGTGGTGAGGTCCTGTGTGACCATGTGTGCTGTTATCTCCCCTATTAGATTGGAAGATCTATAAGCACAGAAATGATGTCCTGAATGCCCTACATTCCCCAGTCCCCAACAGTACACAGGCTCCACACAGATCCCATCTCTCTACCTCACTGACTACATGCCTTCTTTTACACCTAGCTCAAATGAGAACTCCTCCATCTCTACCCCAAACAGAGCCAATTCATTTTCCCGGTCTCTTGCCATCATCCTGTGCCCTGTATATATACCCCTTCAGGAAACCAATGTCCTGGTTGAGAGTATATACTCCCCAGTCTGTCTGGGTTTGACTTTATCATTTAAGTCTATATGACATTGCAAATCTTCCATGCTGACTTACTTCTTTAGGGCACCTACCATAGGAAATGAGTGTCTCTATAAAGCACTTAGCCTGCAGCTGGGCATATATATTAAATACTAAATAGACGTTGGCTCCTAACATTCTTACTTGTCTATAAACTCCTTGAAGATAGAGCCTGAGTCTTCATTTTTGTTTCTCAGATATCTACATGATGCATGATATACAGTAACTACTCAGTCTATGCTAGTGGATTTGCAGGAATTAATAAGCATTTAGTATTCAGTATTTGGTTAGGAGGGTGAGTGGATGGATCAATATTTGTATTGATGAGGGGCTGGAGGTATGGCTCGGTGGTTAAGAACACTGGTTGTTTTTGCAGAAGACCCAGGTTCGAATCCCAGCACCCACATGGCAGCTAACAACTGTCCATAACTCCAGTCCCAGGGGATCCAACAGCCTCTTCTGACCTCTGCAGGCATTGCACAACACGGGTGCACTTACCTACATGCAGGCAATATACACATACACATAAAATAAAAAATAATAATAAATAAAAAATATTTGTATTGATGGATAGGTGTTCAAATGGTAGCTACTTTGTCAATGCTGACTAGTTGCATGATTAAGTGAATCAGCAAATAATATATACTGTCTACTTAGCTTATCGCTTAAAACAAATGAGTGAACAAGGAAGTGGATGACTAATAGATCTTTAATGAGAAGGTTGAATGGTTGCATGGTTGAATTAACTAACAGATTTTCCACAAATAGCAGATGTTCCATAAATGTTGGCTGGTTGCATGAATGAACAAATACCCCTAAGATATACAGCAGCCTGGATCTGAAGCTTGAGAGGCCATGCAGCTAGCATGGGGTTGGGTTGGGGGTGTTGATAGTACCTGCCTCACACCCTACAACTACCTCTGAAACTGTTCCCTTAACTGTCATTTTTTCTGTAGAGCACTCCTAACACGTGCACTAAAAATCTGCTCCTGCCTAGTGCTGCATGGTGAGACAGGGGCCTGAGGGTGGAGAGAAGGGTTGAATGTGGATTGGCCTCATCCTCTATTCCAGACTCATCCTAGAGCCAACCTGTCAAGGACCTTGTATCCCTAAGGCTTGCCTCTATGCCTCTTCCTAGTGAGGAGGGAGATTTCACCTCAGGATTGGGAGCAAATCCTGAATTACTGCAGTCCTCAGAGCAGGTATGCCCACTAATTCACTTGCATATCTTTAGTCCTATTCTTTGGCCCTGCATTTCCCCTGACACAGCCTCAGAAACTGATATATCTAGTCAATGAATTATTTTGCAACATGTCTGGAGATACATGAACTAGAAATCTCACACATGTTAGAGGATTTGCCATTTCTATTAAATATGCCACTCATTTGGTAGGTAATTAAATGTGCAATAATGGGCTCTAATTTCCATCTTAAATGACTTCCTAGGAGCAGCAGAAAAGGAGACGCAGGGTGTAATTTTCTGGAAGAGCCTATTTTTCCTCTGAAAGCTTTTTAGCGCATGGGAGAAGAGAGAATTGAGTAAAACAGAGTTGGTTTTGAGTAAAACAGGGTTGCCCCCTATTAGAAAGGGCACAACGGCCCCAACACCCCACTTCTGAGGAGGGCATCCTAAGAAGTGTAGAGCTAAAGAAGAGAAAAGAGTTTGGGCAAGAACAGGAAGTGGTGGCATGGGGGAGAAGTATCTCTGTAGACCCTGCCCTAGCCTGAGGGCCATAAGCCTCCCTCTCCCACTCCATACTTCCCACACTGTTCTTACATGCTGTGTGAGAGCACACAAATGCAAGTATGCGCATGCCTACATACACAACCACTTCTGTGGTGGAAGCATGAAAGCAGCACAGCTTCCAGTTCGGGTTTCATCACTACTGTGAATAGACGGTTAAGTTACTCAGTTCCTTCATCTGTAAGACGGGAATAGTCAGCTTAACCCAGAAGAGAGCTGTTTCACAGTAAAAGGGTAAACTATGTGCAATCGTCATTCATGGTGCAGCCGTGGCACACAGCTCTCGATAAACCTGACTCTCTCTTACCTCCCTAGGCTGACATGGAGGACTAGACTGATCCGGTTAGTGTGCTAAGCCTTTAGAGCAATGCCCGCTTCATGACCACCTCGATGGCATTGTACTTCCTGATAGTTGGTTCCCACCATCCCACCTCACCTCCTCTGGATGGTCTCACATTTCCGCTATACTGTGGTCTTTCTTGAGGCAGGGTTGAGATTTGCAAGGAGGACGAAGAGGGTCTGAAGTTGCTGAGCTCCCAATGTGAACAACAAAGGCAGTGAGAACCCCAGCAACAGAGGATGATAAAAGCAAAGCTGAGCCTCACTATCATTGCCCCATCTAAGGCAGCTCCCAGCCTTCCTGCTCAGCACTTGGAGGTATCCTTCCCCTCATGGCATCTTCAAGGAATGACACCAGGGGACATCCGTCAGGGCTCCCCTGCCACCTCCATCCTCTGTGGCCATGCATTTGGAGGACCTAGGGGAAGGGTATCACTGCCAGTGCCTGCCAGGACCAGGTCTCTTCTGAGGCTCTCTTTACATCAGCTTGGCTTGGCACACCTCTGCAGACAGATAAGGGTGCCAAGAGCAGGCTGGGGCCAGTAATAAATAAATTGAGCTGACTCTCTGCTCTTTTGGCTAGTCCTCATTCTGGGCCATCTGGAAAGAAGATAAGTAAATAATGCTGAGGATGCATCCCTGGGTATCTCAAGATCATAGGTCAGGAAATGGACTGTGTAATAACTAAGCTGGGAGCAGGCCTGGAGTGGAGGTGGGCCTGAAGGTAAAAGGAAATGAAATTATCCAGTTGACTCAAAACTGGTTCCACATAAACCAAGAGATATGTGGTGTGGTGAATGAAAGTGTGTTAAAAGTGGGGAATGAAGATATGCTAAAAGCAAAACCAGACCAGGACTGATAGGACCCAAGGAGCAGACCGAGTTATACGGTCTCCTTCCCCTTCAATAGGTGAATGAGGGCAATCTAAAATTCCCACAAGTCGCTGGGTCCCTTCCAAAGGTCTTCCATTTATTCTTTTTTAAAGATTTACTTTTATTATTTTTAAATTATATGTAAGAGGCAGTATTTCCACACAAATGCAGGTGCCCATGGAGACCAGAGGTGTTGGATTCCCCCAGAGCTATAGTTACAGGCAGTTGAAAGTCACCAGACATGGGTGCTAGGAGTAGAACTCAGGTCCTCTGCAAGAGCAGGACGTACTCTTCATTACTAAACTATCTCTTTAGCCCCCATTTGTTTATTCTTTCAAGTACCCTTTTTTTAATATTTTATTTATTATTTTATGTGTATGAGTATATTGCCTGCATGTATGTAAGTGTACCCATATTGTGCAGTGCCCATGGAGGTCAGAAGAGGGCATCAGATCCACTGGAGCTGGAGCTACAGACAGTTGTTAGCCGCCATGTGGGTGCTAAGAACCGAATCCAGGTCCTCTGTAGGAGCAGTCAGTGCTCTTAACCACTGAACCATCTTTCCAGCCCCTCAAGCACCCTTTCTTTGCTGACTGAATTACTCAAACATATTTATGAGCTGTCAACTTTACATGAAGCAGGCAATTTACATGGACAAAAACACCATGGGTTTGGGAGGCAGCCTGACTTAGATTTGAGTCTCAGTTATGTCATTACTGGTCACTTTGCCTTGGCAAGTTCTTGAAGTTTCTGAGGCTCAGTTTTCACATTTCTAGAATAAAATCATTGTGGAGACTTGACCTAGTTTGCTTTCTGTTTTAGTGATAAAACACTGACCAAAACCAACTTGGGAAGGAAAGGGTTCATTTGGCTTATAGGTTACAGCCCATTGCTGAGGGAAGCCAGAGCAGGAACTCAAAGCTGAGCCTGGAGTCAGGAACTGAAGCAGACACCATGGAGGAACATTGTTACTGGCTTGCTTCCCTTGGCTTGCTCAGCTACAGCCCAGGCCCACATGCCCAAGGATGTCACCACCCACCACCCACAGTGGGCTGGACCCTCTCACAGGAATTAGCAAATAAGAAAATACCCCACAGACATGCCCACCAGCCAATCTGTTGGAGGAAATTCCTCAGTCAAGGTTCCCTCTTCCCAGGTAGCTCTAGTTTGTGTCACATTGACAAAAGCTAACCAGCATAAGACTGCAGGAGAAAATATTAATAATGTGCTCTTCATAACTGCTGGCATGTAATTTTGTGTTAACTAAAAAATGTATCCTCACTACCATCATGATGGAAGTCTGCTTAAAAACCCCTGGACAATTATTGCATAAAACTCCCTTCATATAAAATTAAGTCTCTCTAGAAAGGCCTTCCCCTCCTCAAGGAGCTACTGGCAGTTTGGTTGCTGGGGGAGGGAGAGTCATTTTCGTCAGTCATGTAGCCACTGGTAAGTCACCCATGCTCTAGTAAACAACCCCCTACCCATGCTCATGCAAGCAACCCTCAGTAACTTCCCTGGGTCACACCACCAACAAAAAGAGATATCAAGATAGGAGAGGACTTGTGAAAAAGAGGAGGTTTGGTGACGGGGGGGTGGTGAGAAAGGGGAGGTGAAATGGCCAAAACATATATGAAAAACCCCTGGACAATTATTGCATAAAACTCCCTTCATATAAAATTAAGTCCCTCAAGAAAGGGCTCATCAGGCCTTCCCCTCCTCAAGGAGCTATTCGCAGTTTGGTTGCTGGGGGAGGGAGAGTCATTTTCGTTAGTCATGTAGCCACTGGTAAGTCACCCATGCTCTAGTAAACAACCCCCTACCCATGCTCATGCAAGCAACCCTCAGTAACCTCAGTGGGTCACACCACCAACAAGAAGAGATATCAAGATAGGAGAGGACTTGTTGGGAAAAAGAGGAGGTTTGGTGGTGGGGGGTGGTGAGAAAGGGGAGGTGAAATGGCCAAAACACATATACATCTACGAAATTTCAAAGAATATTTTTTTAAAGAAATACAAATGGCCAATAAATACATGAAAAATTATGCCCCCCAGAATGAGAGCATTCTGAGTTTGGACAGGCCCTGAGGCTACCTTTAAAGTGCTTTATTTGAATGTTTCTGAATGATCTAGAACCTAAAGTATTATATGTAGGCTACAAAGTATTCATATTAAAATGTTTGTCTCTTTTCTTTTGGGCAATTAGTACTGAATCCTGTCTGGAAGAATGCAAAGAAATTACAGCTTGTGATGAGGAACGGGAGAGATACTGAAGAACAGCTGGGCAGAATCTGATGCCAGGTAGGCAGGGAGCTAGGAATGAGGTAACCAAGGAAAATTACAGTTGCTTCTTGGTAACAGTGTCTCCTGATGCCCAGAAAGCCCCTTTATGGGGTATATGCTTTGCTTTGCTTTGCTTTGCTTTATGAAACATCTGCTTAAAACCATGCCTCTCAGCTAAATTCTTCCCTTCAAGAAGATAACTAGAGGACACACACACACACTCTTCCCCACCCCCATAACAAATCCACAAACCCACAGGGCTTGCAGCAAGTTCGGAGGCTCCTCCTATAGTCCCATGCCTTGAAGGAAGAAGAGACCTTGGGAATCAGTCACTCCTTTCCACTTCTCTGGCAGGTGAAGTCACAAGACCCAAAGGGGTTCTACAACTTGGCCAAGGCTCTCAGCTCATTAGTGACAGGGCTGGGACAAAATGTAGTCTTGTGACTTCACTTCACTGATCTTCCCACAGCACCGGCTGTCTCCTCACTGAACATGAATCCATCTGAGGCAGGCTGTTTTTCTCCCCATGTAGACTAGAGAGACTCCGGCATCACTTAGTAAATGAGGGTCAGCTACAACCCCTTGCTGGAATGCAGCCATGGGGGACGACTGCTCTCAAACAGATCCTGCCAAGCAGCTCTGCTCTGCAGCCCCCTCTGCCCCTCTCTAGCTCGGCTTTGCCAGCTCTACAAAGTGAAGTTGCTAAGCACGTTTACATCTTCAACCAAGCCAGTGGTACTAATTCCCAAGCCAGTGGGAATTAGTCCTGAAGATAAAGACAACACATTTGCTTTTGATAACGAAAACAGTCTAAGAAAAATGTAAGGACATCGCAGCTCAGCAACTACATAAAAAAACAAAAACAAATTTAAAAAACAGGAGGAGGATAAGCACTGGAGGGACTTAAGTGATGTTGCTGGGACAACCTCAAACTCAGAGGAACAGACAAAGATTCCCCCTTTCTTTTTTTAAATATTTTATTTATTACTTTTATTTTATGTGTATGAGTGTATTGCCTGCATGTATGTGAATGCACCCATGCCGTGCAATGCCCTGGAAGTCAGAAGAGGGCTTTGGATTCCCCTGGAACTGGAGTTAAGGACGGTTTGTAGCCACCATGTGGGTGCTGGGAATCAAACCCGGGTCCTCTGCAAGAGCAGTTGGTGCTCTTAACCACTGAGCCATCTCTGTGCCCCCTCCCCGTTCCTTTCTTACTGCCTTCACCCCTTTTCTAGGAAGAATCCTCAGCAAGGTAGCCAGGACCTTTTTGGGGAGTGAAGAAAAATGCTGAACGGCTTGGGGACCTACCTATGGATGGGCACTGTTTGAATCTAACTCTGCCCTACCTCCTCAGTGGCCTGATCTCTGCTTCACCATCACCCCCAACTCATTCTCTGCTTCCACACACACACCTTTTCAAAGGTATCTGTCTAGGTCCACGTCTGCTCTGATGACCATTTCAAATTTGCAAATGGTACCACTCTCAACATTTTCTATCCAGGGGCTGATTCAGGTCCTAGCACATAAGCATTTAAGAAATAATGGTGAGAAAGCTGCTAACCCTAAGCATCAGTGTTGTTTCCAGGGTCATTTTATAATTCAACTGTATCATACCCTTTCTTGTCCGTTTGCTGAGTGGGGGCTGTCTTTTGGAGGCAGGGTCCCATTTTTAGCCCAAGCTGTCTTAGAGCTCTCGATGATCCCCTGCCTCAGTCTCCCAAGTGCTGGGATTACAGATGTGAACCACACTACACCCGGCTTTATCACAACCATTCTTTACATAGGTGATATGGGCAGTTGTGGGCAGCAATGCGTACCATTTTACAAACGAGAAAACTGAAGTCTGAGTCAGTCCAAAGAAGTCACATCACTGGCAGCTGGAAAACAGATCCAGAGGGCCTTGTGCCCTTGGGTCTACAGTACTTCAACCCCATGAGGTGCCTGTCCTGAGCTGTGTTTTGCAGGGCTCCGAATGCAGAAGGACACTCTCTTCTGGTAGTTCAAGATGCACCTTTGGGTCATGCACATTGTCATAAGCCAAGGCAAACCAACTTAAAGGAATTTGACCTTGGAATTGTTTTCTCCCAGGAGCAGGGTGGTGATTTAAAAATATTGATAGAGATGAGACTGCAACATTGACAACAGGACAGAAAAAAAAAAAAGACAAGAAAATATTATCAAAGAGCATCCAAATTAGTGAGGCAAATTGACCCAGTCTTAAAAGCTTCAAAGATCATCCTAAACGGAGAGTCACGAGGAAAAATACAAGGCAAGTTGTATTAGTGAAAGCAAAGTTCAGGTTACTCTACTTAGATTGTCAGTGTCCAGAGAAGGAGGGAAAGGAGCCCTCAGGGCAGATGTCGGAAGTCTGAGATGCCTCAGGGAACTGGGACCCTGTATCATGCCTTGTAGAAATGTTTTAATTTGCTTAGGTGAAGAGACTGGGGCTTCCAGTTTTGAAACACAGAGCAAGGGAAAAAGAGGTAAAGCCTCATTTACTGAGCAACTATTCAATGTCAGGGCCATGTCAGAGGCTGTCACATCCATTAGCAGCTTATTCTGCAGCAGAAAGGAATGAGCACAGTATGAGCTGATAGGAGAGACTAGGCTAGAGCAGAATGCCCAGCTAGGAGAGGAATGGAAACAGGAGGGTGAGCAAAGCTCAGGCTGGAAAATGTTCAACTTCCCCCCATGTGCTCAATAAGCATATTTGAGGGTGGGGGCTGCTTCACACATCACTGTGCTGATTCTCAAACTGTAGCATCCATCAGAATCACCCGCAGGTCTTCTCCTGTCGCCAGCTGCAAACCAGCCCCCTCAGGGTTTCCTCTGATTCTATAGGTCTTAGGTTAGGCCTGGGAAATTGCATGTCTAACATTCTCAAACTCACTGTTGGCCCTAGTAACATCTCCTGATGTTCACAGCCTTGTGGGTATCCATAGCCTTTCCTCCATATTGAATCAGGCTGACTTGTGGTCACTTTGTGTGCAAACGGTGAATGACCAAGTCTGACTTATAAAAGAAACTGAAGCTTTTTCTCTCGGATCATTCCCTTTGTGGGAGCGAAGACAACTGTTGGGAGGGCGCTCAAGCAGTCTCGTGGAGAGGTACAAGGGAGGGAACTGAATCCTCCCGACCGGCAACTACCACCAACTAGTCAGTCATAGGAATGAGCTACAGCAGCAGCAGAGCCTCCGGTCCCAGTTCAGAAGACTGGAGCCCCTGCCTGTATTTTCATTGCTACTCCATGACAGACCCTAAGCCAGAATGTGCAGAAGTCCTGAGAATGCCGTTTGGAGACGATTCGCAATAGAACCAGAGATAAGTAGCACACCAATAATGTCGATGCAGCTGGTTCACATCTCCACATTTGGGCAACGGCTGCATCTTTTCGCTTTTGTACTTAACATGTGTCTGGCTTCCAATGCACTCACTAAATGATTTTTAATTAATTAATGAGTAAATAAATGGGTGACAGGATAATGAAGGCTAGACTTAGAAAGCCACAGGTTTGGGAAACCACTGAGCTGATGAATGACATGCTATCAGAGACTTTGGGAGATACTTGCTGAGAAAGAGCTCTAAAACTGTGATTTGCTGGGTGATCATGCTGGCAAAATTGCCATCTCAAGGCTTAATCTCTACTGTAATTACTGATGGGTCCACATAGAAGGGCTTGGCAGGATGAGGAGCCTAGGCCTGGAAACCACCCTCTGTATTTCTCTTTACAACCTGCAGAATGGACAGGACAGCCATCGATCTCCTGCATTTTATCTCCAGCAGGGGTCTTCCATCCACCTTTCTGCTATTCTTTGGTATCTCCTGTCCTCTCATTCTGTCCAGCATCCTTCCTCTCTCTCCATTTCCTTCCTCCTCAACAAGACCCCCAGAGACTTCCCAGCCTCTACTGCCACTGGTTCCCTGTAGCTCTTTCCCTCTCCAAACCTAGGATGCTTTATCCCCTCTACATTATTTCCACAAATTGGTTCATAATGAAGTGCCCCAAATATTTACCAAGCACTAGCTACCTATACCAGCCAGTACTAGGTAGAGTATATAGACACAAATAAGACCCACTATGCATATGCAAAAGACTTCCATAAAAACTTTACAGGACCCTGGACCAGCATCTATGGTCCTCCTGTGCCATAATCCAACCTCTCCACTACCTTATCACCATCTTCTTTAGGAATAATGTGGATGTACCAGTTGAAGCTGCTGCAGGGGACATGTTATCAGTCTAGGGATACTACTGGGTTTGATTTCTCAGCCAATTAAAGACTTAAAAGGTAGGAAAAAAAAATCTCTGAGCAGCAGATAGCAACAGGCAGACAAACTTTTATTGAAAGATAAAGAATCATAACCGGGGCTGGCTGAAGAGATGGCTCAGTGGTTAGGAGCACTGGTTGCTCTTGCAGAGGACTGGGGTTTGGTTCCCAGGACCCACATAGTAGCTAACCATTGTCTGTAACTCTGGTTCCAGAGGATACGATGCCCTCTTCTAACCTCTGGGCATTGAATGACACAAGTGCACTTATATACATGTAGGCAATATACTCAGACACATAAAATAAAATTTTTTTTAAATTTAATTCAAAACAGAATCATATCTACACACATACAGAATCATACATACACACATTCACATAGAGAAATAAAGCTCTCCACAAGTGGAAAGGGGACCCAGAAACAGGGAATCCAATATCCCACCCCTCCAAGGGCCTGGGTTTTAAAGATTTAGTTGTTTTCCCTCCCCTGATTTTGGATTGGTCAACTTAAACAAAGAAGAGAAGGCCGATAAGATATCCAGGGCTGTGTGACTCTATAGATGAGCAGATCAGCTGAAGGGGCCTTAGAGTTAAATAAAGCCTTCCTGCAGAGACCACGACGAAGACAGAAGTATGCCATCTTCATTACTTCTGGGCAAAGTTGTTTGCTTATTGAGGAGGTAGTCCCCTACTGTGACCATGTAAAGCTACCTACCACCTCACCTAATGGCAAAAATATGCAGAAAGGGTTAAACAAAAGGTCTCCTATTGAAAGGGACTGTTCTTCATAACCTCAGCCCGGGACAAAGAACTAGCTCAGGGTCTCAAAAAAAAAAGCTGGCTTTATTTTGATGTTTCTCCAGTTCCTCTCTCTCTCTCTCTCTCTCTCTCTTTCAGGTACTCACCAGAGCTTCAGATTTATTAGTCTTTATTAGTCTTCCCTTGAAATTGTGCTTGGGATGTTTGTGAAGTAATATCCAGAATTCAGCTGTGATTTCTGAAAAATATAGTGTCTTGTAGACAAGTGGTTGGCAGTGGCCTCCTTGATTCTCAGTGTGGCCCGGGATTCCAGGCTGGGCATACACTAATGATTTCAACATTGTTATGGTGGGAATAAGTATGTCCAACCAGGAACCCTTCTCCTTTCTTAGTCTCAAATGCACAAAGTCTCTGAGAAGAGGATGGCCAGCTTCAGGGGAGGTACTGAATCCAGACACAAGTACCAGCCTCTCCTAAGCCTTCCCTGTCTAGATGATACAAAAAAGCATCTAAAGAAATGCAGGCCACATGAATAACTAGACCACAGCTCCACAAAGGGCACTGGTGTATATACAGACATGTTTCAGATTCACCCGTTTGGCAACCAGAGTCTGAGTATCCTTCACCAAGGCTACTTTTGGTCATGAAAGCAACTCACACAGACCATGAAAGTCAAATATTTGATATTGTTCTCGAATCTGCACTTTCCCCAAGATTTCCTACTTTAAGAATGATGCTTCAGTTCCTCAGGTGTTCAAGCTAGTACTGACCCTGGCACCTCCCTCTCCTATATCGCTATCCAGGTCATCTTTCCATGAAGCCCAGAATATATCCTTTCTCTAAAATGTCTCTTAGCCCATCCAGTTCTGCCTTACATTGTTATGACTCGGGTATATTACTTTTCTTCTTGTTGTGACCAAAATACCTGACAAAAGTGACTTAAGGAAGGAAGGGTATGTTTTGGCTCATAGTCTGAGTATGTAGTCCATCATGGTGGGAAAGGCATGGTGGCAGGAATGTGAGGTAGCTGGTCACACTGCACCACAGCCAGAAAGCAGGGAGATGAAATTCTGGTGTTCAGCTCACTCTCCCCCTTTCATTTAGTCAAGACCCCCTGCATATGAAATGATGCCACACACATCCAGGGTGGGTCTTCCCACCTTTTAAAATCCTCTCTAGACATGTCCAGAGGGTTTTAATTTTCCTAGGAGGGTCTGAAGTCTATCAACTTAACATTCAAGATTAATATCATGCCTGGCCAGGTCACTGTCATCTATCCTCTCTCAACTGGACCCCAGGTTGCCTTTTAGTTCCCACACTCACCCCTTTAAAGCCTATTCAAACTATAGGCAGAATGAGCCGAGCAAAATGAGACCTGAGAACATCATTCCCCTGCTGTCATAAGAGAAAGCACACAGACACACACCTCCATCACCACCATTCACACACGTCCACACAATAATAATTTTTAAAATTCATCCTTACAAGGGTTCAATTTCAGATAAATATTCAGTGGTTTTCAGAATATATTTACAGAGGCAAGTAACTGTGATAACCATCTAGAGGAAATTTTCAGCACACCAAAGAAACCTTGCATCCATCCATCAGCAGGAGCTCCCAACGAGCTTTCCTTCAGCCACTAACAACTGTTCATCTATTTTCTGCCTTTATGATTTTTCTGTTCTGGAAATTTTTACGTAAATGGAATTAGACAATAAATACTTTTTTCCAGCTGCTTTCACCTATCATACTATTTTACAAGATCCACCTATCCTATGGCATATATCAGTACCTCTAGTTTTGGCCAATAATGTTCCATTACATAACTGTCACAGTTGATTTTTATTTTTTTTCCCATTGGTTGCTGAACATGTAGATTATTCCTGCTTTGGGGGCTACTGTGAATATTCATATAAAGAGGTTTATATGGGCCTCTAACTTTCATTTTCTTGAGTATACATCTATAAGTGTAATTTATAAGTCACTTGGTGACTCTGTTCAGCCTTTTGAGACAATTCCAAACTATTTTCTAAAATGGACGTACCATTTTACATTCCTACCAGCAGTATATGAGAGTTCCAGTTTCCCCATGTTCTTACCAAAATATGCTATTGTCTATTTTTTTAACAAAAGCTTGTCTCTTGGATATGATCTACTCTGGAAAATATTCCACATGTTCTTACGATTAAAGTATAGCTTGCGATTGCTGAGTAATAATACCATCAAGCATAGTTTTATAATTATTGCTTATACAATTGCCTTTAAATTAGATGGTAAGAAAAAAATAATTACAGACATATATTTTACTGGCAAAAGACTCCTTTCAGTATTTCTTGTAGGGTTGATCTGCTAGTAAAACATTGTCTTCTAATAAGAGGCTGAAGACTGCTTATCCCCAAATAGGACATCTATATCAAAATTTTACCTCCCAAAGCTCCAGGGTTTAGAAGAGAGTGTGGAAAGATTATAAGAGTCAGAGGTAGTGGATGACCACAAGGAAACAGTTTTCCAGAAAGATAGTTAGTTCCTCATATGAACACACAGCAATGGTAACAGATGCACAAGTCCCATGTAAGCTCAAGCCAGACACAAACCCAACATAGACATGGGGAAGTGGGTAAGAAACCTCAACCTTACCTGAGGAAGTATTAGCAACTGATGACTGCTGGGAAGGGGAGAGTCAGTCTCATTTAAGGGTGAGACTCTTGGTAGGTTAATCAGGCTCCAGTGGATGAACCCACAGTAAAGGGCATTTGGGGACACAGATTTTAACTCTCTAGGTATACATACATGAAATTGTGTGGGGAGTAGTGAGGGGGTGCAGATAGGGGAAAGGATCTAAATATGATCAAAATATATGAAATTCACAAAAATTGAATTTAAAATATTTTCTAAAAAGATATTGTCTTCATTTTATTTCTCTAGGACTATCTTAACTTTAATGTTTTAAAGGCCAGTTTTGCTGGATATAGAATTCTTGCTGATAGTCCTTTTCTTTTAGTGCTTTAAATACATTGTCTGCCTGTCTTCTGGTCTATGTGAGTTCTGGTGAGGCAACAGCTATAAATCTCTTTTAGGAGCTTTTGTAGGTGATGAGTCATTTCCCTTTCTACTTTCAAGGTTTTTCTTCTCTCTGTCTTTTGACAGGTCTATAATGTTTTACCTAGAATAAATTTCTTTAAATATGCCACACTTGGAGTTTTATGAGCTTCCTGTATGTGTAAAGTAATGTTTTTCATCAAATTTGGGGACTTTTTAATTATTCCTCCAAATAGTCTCTTCTAGCACCTTCTCCTCCTGCTCTCCTTCTAGGGCTCCTGTTCTGCGTAGATAGGTAATTTGATGGTGTTCCAAAGGTCTGAGCTCCGAGCACATTTTCATGACAAGTTTTGAAGATGACTCTTTCCTAGGAAGCTGCCACCAAGTCAAATAGTGCTACTGTAGGTGTAGAGCTTTCTTGAGAGTTCTATAGTCACTCTGCCCTCTCCAGTAAATACTGTACTGTGGTTATGAGGCTGCTGGTTTCCAAACTTACTGACTAGGAGGAAAGGATATAAAAAGAGCAAGTCCAAATGCAAGAAGCATGTTGTTCTTACTGACATTTAGACATTTCTTTTTAAAATCTTATGTGTATGAGTGTTTTGCCAGCATGTTTGTAAGCATACCATATGTGTGCAGTGCCCATAGAGGCCAGAAGAGGGCACTGGATCTCCTAGAACTGGAGTTATAGACAGTTGTTAGCTGCCATGTGGGTGCTGGGAATGTAACCTCAGTCTTCAGCAAGAACAGTCAGTGCTATTAACTCTTGAGCCATCTCTCCAGCCCTACTTATTCATTTATTGAAAAAATGACTCTTAAATTGTGAGTTTAAGATTCTTTTCCAGAATTTGGAAAAGGTGATTTTGATGGTTTTTCCACTGTTCTCACTGTATTTAAGATTTTCAAAGATCCATATTCTATCATTCCAGAAGTGCTTTAAACTGTGCTTAAATTGGGATCGTGAATACTCTAGTGTTGGTTCTATCTTTAAGAATGTCAGTGATGGGCTGGACATGGTGGCACACATTTTAATCCCAGCACACTGGAGGCGGAGGCAGGAGGATTTCTATGAGACTGAGATCATTCTGGTCTACATAGTGAGAGTTCCAGGCCAGAGGTTGGAACAATGAGGCTTGGTCTCAATTAAAAAAAAGAAAATGTCAACAGTGTATTATAGTAAGTCTTGCCATAGCACATCAAGTTTATAAGAAAATAAAAACTTGAATAAAACAAGGAAAAGCATCAGAAGCTATAAAGTGGAAAACAAACTATTGCTGGGCTGGGATACAACTAGAGATAAAGTACTTAAGCATAAGTCATGCCCTGGGTTTAATCCCAGCATGAGGCGGGGGACAGGGAGGCAGGGAGGGAGGGAGAGGAGACTGGGGAAGCATCAATTGGTGGCAGCAAATGGGCTAAGGAACAGGTCCAGAGTTGATTATTCTTAGTGGTCGCACAAGTTCCAGCTCTGGATATCCATTCTGTCACTGTGAAATGGGTGTCTGTGATCCTTCTGACGGCTGCTGAGATCAACTTGGCATCTCTTGGGAACTTTAAAATGAAATTAACTTAGTTACATGAGTATTTGTCCCTTCTGACCGAAAGAGGCAAATAAAACAGCCAGACAGAGAAATGAAAAGGGCATTCCAGGCACAGAATTCAGCATGTCATAGCCAAGTAATAAAACAGTCTGGAATGCTTGAAACAATCAGCAACGAGAGCCAGAACAGAGGCGGACCCAAGAAACAGAAGAAAAGAAACAATCAGCATAACAAGTATTCTTTATAATTTTTAAATTTATTCTTTGAGAATTTCAGACATGCAGACAAATGTATTTTGATCATATCCAACCCCCAGAGTCCCCCTCCAACTCCTCCTGGACTCCTCCCCCTAATACTTCCCCTTCCAAATTTAATGTCTTCTTTTTAAAAATTATATTTATTTTATGTGTATGAAGTATATTGCCCGCATGCATGTAAGTGTACCCATGTTGTGCAATGCCCATGGAGGTCAGAAGAGGGCGTTAGAACTGGAGTTATGGACAGTTGTTAGCTGCTATGTGTGTGCTGGGAATCAAACCCAGGTGCTCTGCAAGAGCAGTCAGTGCTCTTAACCACTGAAGTCTCTCTCCAGCCCCTTATCGTTTTTTTGGTTTTTTTTTTTTAAATAACCCAATGAGTTCAACTAGTGCTGCCTATATACACGTGGGTGTGGGGCCATCCACAGAAGCATGGTCAACCTACCAGTGGTCACATCTGCAAATAAAAATGATTCTCCCTTCCCCTGCAGCCATCAAATAAATACCAACAGCTGATCAGTTAGGAATGAGACCTCATGAGCTCCTCCCCTATCCAAGCCAGAATTTTGACTTTTCTTGTGAAGGTCTTGTGCAGGTCTCTACAGCTGCTGTGAGTTCCTAAGTGCAACAACCATCTCGTGCCCAAAAGACATTTCACAGCATTCCTCCCCATCCTCTAGCTCTTACATCCTTTCCCTCTCTTCTGGACATTTACTTAGTCTTGGGGGGTAGGGGATGATTTAGATAAGGACAAGTATTTTGTAGTGATAAAGGAGATGTTGATATTTTTCTGTGAAGGGGAGGCTAAGCTGGTTTCTAGAGAAGATGGTGCACAGCTTCAGAAACCAGGATGCTACTAGGATAATTCCAGGGTTTGACTCTCCCCAAATTGGAATAACATGCAAAGAATCCAGACTGAAAAGACTGTGTAATTTAAAGCAGAAGCAGTCAAAGTGTAGTCTCCAGACAGCATCAGCACCACCTGAGAACGTGTTAGAAATCTGTGCAAATTATCAGGCCCTACTCATGACCTACAGAGCTCTGTGGCTTGCTAGGCCCTCCAGGCGCTAAATGACCTCAGCTCTATGTGATAGGAGAGTGATCTTCCACTTGGACCTAATTGGAGAGTCATGTGGGTGTAATTAGAGAGATGCAGAAGTAGGCAAGGGGAGGCATTCACTCGCCATGGAACCCACTTGATATAGCACTGAGGAAGCCTCATTCCAGGTCATAGGCATCTCCTGCATGTACACCGACTGTGTATGGAAAAGGAGACAGAAAGGGGGGACTAGGTGTAAAACCAGCAATGTGGCCCTGACAGTGGCAGTGTCAAGAACATCCTAGATGAAGACTCAAGTTTATATTATTGTAGATCTCTACCTTAGTTTTCCAACAGATTGAAAATGAACTATGTTAATTTCAACCTAAACTCAAGCTGTATCTACAGGAGAATCATTCCTCCTCTCTAGGCTATCCCACACCTTCTTAACCCATGTGCAGTGTTCTATCCTCCCATAGTTAAAGGATAAATGTGTCTTGGTCAACATTTAGACTGCCATCTCTCCTCCAACCAAAGTAAAAATGGTTTTACAACACAGGCTCACTCTCTAGCCCTCAGAAGCTTTGACCATGTGATTTATAATCCTCAACATTGAAATCAATAGGGAAGCCTACAAAGAAATGTTAAGTTCAAGCCCCATCCCAGAACAATTAAGTCAGGATTTCTGGAAGTCCTTTTGAAAACTAGCAGGATGATGTTAACATGCAGTCATTGATGAGTAGAGTTTTTGCATTATCCCATGCTCATTTCCTGGTCTCTGAGGCTTAAGGAAAGGAAAGTTACCCTGACAAGGAGATCTGTGAGACCCAATTTTCCCCAGACTGCTACAAGGGAAAAATATCCCCTAGCCTCTCATTGCTATAATAAAATATTAGAGACAGGCTACTTTATCAAGAAAAGAGGCCTATTTTGGATGACAGTTCTGGGATGCAAGGTTGATAGACAACATTTATAGCTGGACTTCTTGCTGCCTTAGACCCAAGATGGTACAGGGCATCAAAATGACAAGAGTGCTGGAGAGAAGGCTCAGTGGTTAAGAGCAAGTACTGCTCTTGCAGAGGAGTTTGGTTCCCAGCACTCATATAAAGTGACTCACAACCTCCTGTAATTCTACCTCCAGGAGGATTCGACACCATCTACTGGCTTCCACAGGCAATGCACTCACATGATGTGCCCACACGCATAATTTAAAATAAAATCTTTAAAAGGAAATGGCAAGGAGTGTGTGCTATAGTCACATTCCCAAACTCCCCCAACACCACAGTCATATTATAGTGACGCACAATGGGGCCAAATTTCAAAGCATGGAACCTCGGACAGATAGTCAACCCATACCCAATCCGTATCAGCATCCAACAACATAGCTACAACTTGATAATATTTTGTGAGCCAATTCGATAACTATTTGTGACATGCTTCATGACCTCCAGGAATTGGCTAGCCCTGCTGAGGACAGTACCTCCAGAATCAGCAAAACTTCCAGTGTCAGAACACCAGAAAGTACAATTGTCCCTAAGCCTCCATGAGGAATTAGTTCCAGTACTTGCATGTATATCAAAAATCTATGGATGCTCAGGTCCCTTATGTAAAATGGCATATAAGCTATGCACATTCTCTGGTATATTTTCTAGCCCCATTAACTAGAATATCACATGCAATATGAATGATATGTAAATATCTGTGATAGAGCATCATTAGGGAACAAGAGAAAAATATGTGCATGTTCAGTACAGATAAAATTTTTCCTCCCAATATTTTCAACCTACATTTGGTTGACTCCATCAACAGCAGAGTGAATCCATGGACAAGGAACCCCTGCATATCGGGGGCCCAAGTGAAAAAAAAAAGTCATGATTTAAAGCAAGTTCCAATTCATTTGTCTCTCCTCTTCTGCTTCCAGAGCATGGAGCAGAGGTCCAATACTTGCTTATAGAAAATTCCAAGAGAGGCCAGTGAGATGGTTCAGCAGGTAAGGGCACTTGCTGCCAAGCCTGATGACCTGAGTTTGCTCCCCAGGACCCACAAAGTAGAAAGAGAGAACCAACTGCCACAAGTTGTCCTTGGACTTCCACATGCATGCTATGGCATATGCACACACATACACACACACACAAATGTAATTTAAAAATTTCCATGAGCACTGTGACACACACTAAGTAAATTAAACATAGTCTAAATTTTTTAAAGAAAAAAAAAATGAGGCTCAGAAGAAAAAAAAAAAGGAGTTATGTCTCCAGAAATACTTTAAAGACAGGAGTGGGTGATGTTAGTTGCTTTCCATTCCTGACAGGCAGAGGACATAGACCTGAAGGACAGGCAGAAGGGAAGAGATGTTCCAATGAGAGGTAAAAACTCTTTGGAGTGGGAGATGTTTTAAGAGGGGAAATTTCAGTGGAGGGCCACCATAAGAGGAGAGGTAGGACAGCTGGGGCCTCTTGTGTATAGCTGAGCTGAGGTCACGGTCTTACACAGACCTATCACTGCCTGCATTTCTCATTTCCAGTCTCTCCCTTCACCTCTCACAAGTCTTATAATGCCAGGAGTTCTGGCTGCCAGCCTTATCCCAGGTGAGTGACTCATCCCTGCCCTCTCTTCCACCCAGAGGAGCTTCCATTATTCTTGGAGCTTGGCTGGCTGCCCAAGCCTTGGATCTAAAAAACTGACTTCTTTTTTGAGCTGACATCAAGAAAAGTTTTGCATACCTCTAAGGATTTTCTCCATTTATCCCCACAATGTCCAGACTCAAAGATGTTGCCCAAGACTTTACCCTTAGCTACATAGTGAGATCTACATCAGTTCGATTTGAGTGTTTGGAAGCAGTGCTCACCTAGGAACCCTAATGGGTCATGATGGAGAAGAGCAGCATGGTCTCCCTGCACAGCTGAATACCGGCTGTTCTACCATCAAGCACATACACAGCAGAAGTGAAAAGCTTCTGTGGGTAGAGTTTCGTTGTGTTTTTATTTTGTTGTTTTGTTTTGTTTTAATTAATTCTTTGAGAATTTCATACAATGTATTTTGATCATATTCACCCCCAACTCCTTCCCTTAACTCTTTCCAGATCCACCTCCAACTCCCTACCCCCACAATCTTGTGCCCTCTTTTTTATTTAGTAACCCATCAACTCCAATTTGTGCTGTGCATATACTTCTGGGTGTGGGGCCATCCACTGAGCAGGGTTAACATACCAAGAGTCATACCCTTAAAGAAAACTGACTTTCCCTTCCCTTCAACTGCTCATAGCTCCTCAGTCAGGAGTGGGGATTCATGAACCCCTTCCTACCCCTTTTATATCACCTGTGTTCTACCATCTGCATTGTGCAGGCATTTTTTTACTTATATTCAAAACCCTGAAAAGGGACTTGACATTCACTCCTCAAATTTTATCTATGTTGGAAAGTGATATTTAGAAAGATCAAATAATTTGCCCAAGGTCAGAGCAAGAACTTAACACCTCCGATTGCCAGGGGGAAGGTTTGGCCTCTAACCTGCTGGGAAACACTGTTCCAAGGGTCTGGGGGAAAGAAAAGAATGTCTTAACATTCTGTTTGGAAGAAAGAAGAATGGAAAAGCAGAGATCTCAGAACCAGAAAATGCTGCCCTCTCTTCCACTAGCTCTGTGACCCTGGGCAAGTAAATTAAACTCTGAGCTTTAGAGCTTTTGCAGGCACTATCAAACAACTTACATATGCAACTTGTTTGAAGTCTGATACAAACAAGCTGTCCAGGCAGTGTTGGTTCCCTCCCTGCTTTTCTGTATGCTGTTGAGTGTTTCGCCACATCAGATAGAAGCTACATAATCATCCTCACAGCCATGTGTAACCTAGAACCGACCTCCTATTCGTCTATTCCTGGAGAGGCTGAACTGGGCAAGATCCCCAGGAACTGATAGCTTGAGGCTTGTGGGCTGTGACTGAGTAGTGTAAGACTTCTAGGAACGGTGTTCAGATGAAACCTTAGGTGTGAGGATGGGGAGGACGTAACATACTGGCACCTGAGTGGAAGTCCTTGAGGGTCACTTGGAAATCATGATTTAGGAACACTGGCATGCAGAAAACCAGGGGCAGGGAGGGCCTGCTGAGCTTAGTGAAATCTCACAAGGTAAGGCAATTTCCCGGTGCCTCTCTGACTTCCCTTAATAATACCCGTCTGTCTTTACTCTCCAAGAACTCATTAAGTCCTTACTTGGTACTATTTTCATTTCATGGCTTAAACACCAGAGGAACAAGCTCCATAAATTGCTCCCGGCAGGAGGTTCCTTTTGTTAGTTCTGGAAAGAAACTCTTCCAAACTTCAAAGGCTTGGTGGCCACTCTGAAACCAAGCAAACAGGTTAGCCTTCACCCATGACCTGACCTGATTCTAGAATGGGTTGCTTCTACCAGTCAGAGCATTCCTGAGGGTCATGTCTTCATTCACTCCGCCTGCTCATCTGAGCATTCATTCTTGAGGAAATCCTGGGCCCTTTGGGAACAGACTGCTGTACAGTGGCTACCCAGCACCTGCCGTCAGTTCAGCTACTTTTTCAATTCACTTTCCTTCCCATCTTCTTCTGTGTTTCCCTGCCTCCTTCCTTCAGCCGGGTGTTCAGTGGGTTACTCCTTTTATTTGGAAGGACCAATGGCAGCCAAGAGTAGATCTAAGGAGGATTCAGAAGCCAGAGCCACACCTCACCTGGAACATCCCATTAACTCTCTGTTTCGAGTCTTCCACATAGTATGGTACCCTGGATCCTGAAACTCAAAGAGAAAATAGAGGCTGACTGACTCACAGACCCTTAGATGATGTTACTGACTTCCTGATACCTGAGTGTATCAGCATCAGACAGGCCACAGGTGGCTCAAGCCCAGCTCCAAGGCGGTCTTTTTTTTTTTTTTTTTTTCTTTTTTTCGGTCTTTTTGAGACAGGGTCTCCCTGTAGCCGCAGCTGTCCTGGAACTCACTATGTAGACCAGGCTGGCCTTGAACTCACAGAGATCTGCCTGCTTCTGCCTCCCTAGTGCTGGGATTAAGGGGTCATTTTTTAAAATGCGTATGTCTGCTACATACCCCCCCCCATAGACTGGACGATTTCTACTGAATTCCCTCCTGGACATTATCATAAGAATTCATCAGTCTATAGCTAGCTCTGGGGGCACTATGAGAAAAACCTAAGGAATGAATGCAGTATTCATTCCCAAAGGAAAGATACTCAATGTTGGGGTTTAATGTGAGTCATGAAGAGGCACAGCAGAGCACAGTGATTGGGGATTCCAGTTCTATCGCTCATGGGCTGTGTGACTTCAACAAATGTTTAATTAACCTCTTTGTAACTCTATTTTCTCACCTACAGAATAAAAATAATAACAATCATCTTGGGGCTGGAGAGGTGGCTCAGAAGTTATGAGCACTGACTGCTCTTGCAGAGGACCCAGGTCCAGTTCCCTGCTGGATTTAACTTCCAGCTCTGTCACTCATTAGCTACGTGACTTTAGCAAATCCTTAATTAACCTCTTTGTGACTCAATTTCCTCATCTATAAAATGAAAATAAGACTATCGGTCATCTCAGGGCTAAAGAGGTGGCTCAGCGGTTAAGAGCACTGGCTGGTCTTGCAGAAGACCTGGGTTCTGTTCCCAGCATCTACATCTGGTAGCTTACACCAACCTGTGACCTGTTCCAGGGGATCTGACATCCTCTTCTGTCCTCTGTGGGCACCTACACACACATGGAGCACATATAGACAAGCAGGAGTACACATATATACATAAAATAAAAATAAACGAATAAATAAAAGTTCAAATTTTAATTTTTGTTCATTTTGTGTGTGCATGTCTGTGTGTGTCTGATGTGTGTGCTGGTGCCCAAAGGGGCCAGAAGGGAATGTTGGTTCTCCTGGAGCTGTAGTTACAAGTGGTTATGGTCCACCCAAGGTGGGTGCTGGGAACCTACCTAGGGTCCTTTAGAAGAGCACTAAGCACTCTTAACCACTAAGCCATCTCACTAGCCAACAATAAAATTTTTAAATTTTATTTATTATTTTTATGAATATATAGCCTGCATGTATGTAAGTGCAAACATGTCATGCAAAGCCCACAGAGTTCAGAAGAAGGTGTTGAATTCCCTAGGAACTGGAGTTATGGATGGTTGTTAGCTGCCATGTGGGTGCTGGGAATTGAACCTGGGTCCTCTGCAAGGACAGCTAGTACTCTTAACTGCTAAGCCATCTCTCCAGCCCCCAATAAAAAAAATTTTAAAGAATATCAATCAAGGGATTTGGCAGAGATTCAAAGTATCAATACATATGAAATATATAAGGGCTGGAGAGATAACACAGCCATTAAAGGCTAAGGTAAACAACCAAAACATGAAATGCATAAAACAGTGTCCAGCCTAGAGCAGGTTCTCAGCAAAAGTAGCAATTGCCTGTGTCCTCATGGTGGAGGACTTAGTCTATTTTCTGCTGATGTAACAAAATAGCCAAGATCGGATAACTCATGAAGAATAGAAGTTTCCTTGGCTCAGGGTTCTGGAGGCCTGGAAGTCCAAGAGCATGATGCCAGCAACTGTTTGGCATCTCGTGAGGGCCTCATGCTGCATCGTTACTGTGGTTTCAACCACAGGGTGAATTATGCACAGCAAGCGTACTAGCTGAGTCTCACTGTCTTTTACAAAGTCACTGACATCACCCTCACAACCTCATCTAATTCTAACAGCTTCCTGAAGGCCAGCCCCAAATGCCAGTTACGTGTGCATCTGCAGATTAAGTTTCCAACATATTAACTCTTAGAGGACATGTTCACAGCATAGCAGTGGATTTTGTACTTTGTACATACTCCATGGAATACACAGACAGGAGTCTCCAGATGGACATGGGATCTCTCAGTGTCCTGACAGCAGGAACATTTGTATGGATTCTCCAGTACCCAAAGATCAGACAAGTATCAAGATAAGTGCCACACACTGGGTATAAGAAAGATGAGCCCAGTGTATACACACAGATGCAGACACACACACACACACACACACACATATACAACACACATACATATACAACACACATAAACACATATTCACAACATACAAATACACGTGCATATACAACATATATATACTTACACACTACACACACATACATACACAGCACATATGTACATACATACACAACAAATACATATACACACCTCATACATACATAACCAACACATATACATACATACACACACCTCTGCCAGTTTTGAGAGATGCTCTCCCAGCACCCTCACTGAAGGTCTACTATGCTGAAGGCCAAGCACTATCCCCCAGCAAAGGAACGTCACAAGTAACATAATACCCTCCACTCTGAAGATATAATCTTAATGTAGTTTAAGTCTGAAACATTCCCACAGAATCATGTTTTAAATGCTCAGTCCCCAGTTTGTGTTGCTATTATGAAGGCTGTGGAGCCTTTAGGAAGTAGAGTCTGGCTGATAGAAGTAGGCCACTCTGGGCAGGCCTTTCCAAGTAACACCTGCCGCTGGTTCCAGATGTGTTGCCTGCTTTGCCTAATGCATCTGCCACCATGGACAGACTGGCTCTGAATTTCTTTCCCTACCATGATGGACTAACATCCCTCTGAAACCAGGAGCCAAAATAAATCCTTCCTCCCTTAGTTGTTTGTGTCAGTTATTTTGTTACAATGCTACAAAAGGAATGCAAATCTCACTTATCTTCTGTTTCCATATATGGCTTGGGATTGTGCAAATATTTGATTTAAATTTCATTTAAAATATATTTGAGTCATCTAAATCATGATACATGAAAATCATCAGCTCATTAACATAAGAAATTAACTCATTCTTATGCAGGCTTTCGAAAGCAGTTTCCCCTGTCTAGTTAAAAAGCATCTCAAGACTCAGAGTCAGGCTACGAAAAGCCCACTGATATTGCTGAAATTACTTTATTATAAATCAGAATTTCTTAGTTCTCTACAGCAGAAACCAAAATCTGAAAATAGACTGGGTACCAAGGCTGATGTAATTGTGGAATTTGATGCATAGCCTCTAATGTCAACTTCCTGTGCTCCTAAATCAACCTCATTGTTCACACTGATACAAAGTTACGATCATCAATTAAGAAATCTTGAGACAAAGTCTCCCTATGTAGCACAGGCTCGCATCAAATGCATAATCTTCCTGTTTTTATCTCTCAAATCCTGGGGTTATAGGCATCCACAAACATGCCCATCCATCAATTAGGAATTGCAAAATAAATGCACCAGAATAAAATAATGTTTCTACCTCTTACTTATTAAGCACTCCAAATAAAAAGCTTGCTTTTAAGGTGCATTTAAAACCCCTTTCTAATTGTGATCATGGCAAGCTTGTGTCCCTCCAAGCTTCCTCTAGGCCTCTCCCAGAGCAAGCACTCCATTTTACAATCATGACTATGGCTCTCTTCTGCCTACAAGCTTCCAAGGGCGCCTCTCATTCCCCTAAAGCAAAGTAAGGAAGCTTCAGCATGGCAGATGAGGGAAAGGCAATCTTGTCTCCACACACCCCACACCCTTGTACCCAAACATCAATCTTGTGCCGGGCATACCTGCTATTTCCTAGACATCAGAAATGTTCATGCTGTCTTCAAATATCTTCACTCTTGTTCTTGTTTCTTCTCTGTTACTATGATTAAACACTGACCAAACCACCTTCAGAAGGAAAGGGTTTATTTCATCTTACAACTTACAGTCCATCATCAAGCAAAGCCAAGGCAGGAACCTGGAGTTAAGAATTGAAGCAGAGACCATGGAGGAACACTGCTTACTGGCTTACTTCTGGCTTGCTCAGCTACTTTTCTTATACAGCCCAGGCCTCCCTGCCGAGGTTTGGCACCACCCACAGTGGGCTGAACCCTCCTACAACAATTAGCAATTAAGAAAATGACACACAGGCATAGCCACAGTTCAGTCTGGTTGAGGAAATTCCTCAATTGAAGTTCTCTCTTCCCAAGTGACTCTAATTGGTATCATGTGGACAAAAACTAACCAGCGCAGTTCTCTTCTCCTCTCCACCACATCTCTCACCCCAGCTCAGATTTGACCCCTATCAGTCAAAGCCCACCTCAAGTGGAGTGTCTGAAAATAACCCAGGATTTACTCAAGCCTCTGTAGCACCTTCTACTGTCCCCATACTGAGATTATTGGTGCACACCTCCAAGTTCCTCACCAGATTGCCAGCAGAGATGGCAAGGTGTTTGTCTACATGTTCTGGTGTACTGGAGTTCAGCAATATACACAGAAGGAAGGAGGGGAAAGATGAAGGGAAGGAAGAAGAGGAAGAGAAGGAAGGAGGGAGGGAGGAGACCAGGATGGCCATGCTTGCCCATCTCTGGGAAACAGAAGCTGCCCTTTCAAATGAAAGTATGTTCCTAACTTGCCTGTGTGACCACTCTGCTCCTTGCTCTTTTAAGGTAGTAACTTTGATTCCTTTTCAGTTTTTTAACAGACAATACTTATGAGGCCATGTTACCTCTATTGGTCAGATGAGGACACTGAGACCCAGGGGCATAAAGGGCTGGAACCCGGGGTTCTATTGTTCTATTAAGGGTCTGACCTATCCCCTCTGAGTGCCAAACTTCCTATCATTGAGTGTCTGTATGTGTGTGGCAAACACATTTTGCGGTGTGCTGTGATACAGGAGGATGCTCTCGGTCTTTTCTATTAAGAAATGTTTCTCAGAGGCTAGCCGTATCACAGATTAGAGACAGCATTTTGTCTTGGGCTTTTTAGTCTGTGCAGATATGTTGGTATGGAAACACATTTCTGAGGTTACAATCGAAACACTTTGCCTCTATTGGTTTTCTTAAAGCATTACATGCTGATAATAAGTGAGCAATTTCCACATTTACCAATGTCAGGTCTTTCTTATCAACAAGCATCTCTCTGGGAGTGATTGTGAAGTTGTAGTGCGCTCTTAAACTAGTCCATGGCTGTGCTCTTGTAGCAAATCAGAAATGTGTCCTCAGTGTCTGCTCTACCCTCTGAAGGCTGGGAAATTTTTACCCTCATTTCCCGCCTTCAGCACCTTCCACAACCCCCTCCACATGTCCCTCTCCCAACTTTGTCTTTTTCTTTAGATAACCCACTAAGTTCAGCTAGTGCTACCCATATATGCATAGGTAGGGGCCATCCGCTGGAGCATAGGAGTCCTGCTAGTGGCCACATCCTCAAGAGAGAATGCAACCATCAGCTGCCAATAACTCCTCAGTAATGGCTAGGGCCTGGAGTTCATTTTTCCCATCTATGCTGGAATTTGGGCTGGCTTAATCTTGGGCAGGTAACCATAGCTGCAGTGAGTTCATGAGTGCAATGACCATGTCATGTCCAGAAGACAGTATTTCATAGCACTCCTCTCTGTCCTCCAGCTCTTACATTCTTTCTGCCTCCTTTCCAGTGTTTCCTGGGCCTTGGTAGGAAAGGGGGTTTGATTTAGCTATCCCAGTTAGAGCTGAACACATGATCTCAATCTCAGCACTTTAACCAGTTATGCATATCTCCATGGGCTGTTGACTATTTTTATTAATTTTTAAGTTAGCATACTCTGCTAAATAGCTTTGGTTGTCAACTTGACTCACCTGGGAAGAGGGAACCTCATTTGAGGCATTTCCTCCATCAGATTGGCCTACGGCCATGTCTGTGAGGCATTTTCTTGATTGTTGAGTGATGTGAGAGGGCCCAGCCCACTGTGGGTAGTGCTATTCCTGGAGAGGTGGTCCTAGTTTGTATAAGAAAGCAAGCTGAGCATGGATCAGGGGAGCAAGCCAGTAAGCAGTGCTCCTCCATGGTCTCTGCTTCAGCTGTTGCCTCTAGGCTCCTGTCCTGAGTTCTTGCTCTGACTGCCCTCAATGATGGACTGTCACTGGGGAGAGTAAGATGCAATAAACCCTTTCCAAGTTGTTTTGGTTCAGAGGATTTTATCACAGCAATAGAAAGTAACTGCGGCACATACAAACTAATAGGTTTCACTATGGCACTTTCACACATATATGTCTTTATACTTTGTTCAATTAGTCTCTCTTCCCTTATGCTCTCCCCAAGGCAGGACTATTTTATTAGTTCTGGTCCTCAAGGCTTAGGTGGGGTATAGCACAGGAGACATTCAACAAATGGAGCCTATTGGTATAAACATGATTACTGGCAGCTTTTCCTAAACAGGCTAGACATGGCAAATTTTTACATTTGCCCAGGTTTTCACTATCTCCAAATCTTTCATGTTACCATATTTGACTTTGGTCTTTATATGGTTTGAATATGGCTTGAATGTGCTCTTCCCCGACCCAAAATAGTATGTGTTCAAATCATCAATGCAACGATGTTGGAATGTATTCATCTTAGAAGGTTCCTTCACAAATGGATTAATACCTACCAGAAAAGGAATTGTGGATGTGGGTTCCATCACAGTCTGTCACTCTTCTTGTACTTCCAAGCTTCTGCAAGAAGGCTCTCACTAGAATCACCCCCCAGCAAGGGTTGGAGAATCTAATACTGTTGGTAGAATGCCTGGCAACATACAGGAGACCCTGGGTTTAATTCCCAGTACCACATAAGATAGGCATGGTAATGTATATCTGTAGCACCAGCACTCGGGAGGTAGAGGCAGAAGGATCAGGAGTTGACTACATAGATAACAAGGTTGAGGCCAGGCTAGGCTACCTGAGACCCTATCTTTTAAAACAAGAATCAGCTCGTTGGTTTTGGACTTCTCAGTACAAGACCATGAGCCAAATAAATTGCTTTTATTTATAAGTTACCCAGTTTTGGATATTCTGGTATAGTAACACAAAACAGGATGGTTTCCCCACCTACTCAGTGAGTTACACATGGCACGTGCTTTTAGTGCCGTTATATAAAGCAGAGCTTAGAACCCCAAGGAAAATCTAGTGACTTAGCTGGGCTGGTTAACAAGTGATGGAGTCCACATTGGAAGCCAGGTTTTCCAGCTCGTGCATCAGCACCCCTCTCTCCTCCTCACCCAGCTCCCCTCCCCACCCGTGGAATAACTACTACATGAGTGACAGGCTCCACATCCACCTGAGTCCCTGGCGTACTCTCAGATTCCCTCTACTTTTTTTTGAGCATCCTCTCTGGTGATTCAGCTTTCCCTGGACCTCTTCAAAAATGCATGTGGCTTCACATCCCACCCCCTTTCCTTGACCCCACACATCTGTCTTTCCTAATTAGCTTTCACTCACGTTAGCGTTTATTGAAGTCTGCTCTGTGAGAGTTCTGGAGTGCAATCTATTTGTACGCTAGACTTTTCCTCTGTGTTTGTCTGATTTAAATTCTGGGAGGCCATGTGAGTGGGGATCATAATGAATCACTCTGGGTATTTTTCCACTGAAAATGAATCCAGGGACTGCTAGGAGGCTGGGACTAATGTGGAGGTGCAGCTCCCTGAAACACAATCAGGGGTGCTTTGTGGTGTGTTAGGGGGCTTGGAGCCATGGGCAAGGTCTATTGCCATTTTCTGACTTGCTATGTGGGCAGGAGTAAATAGCAGTCCCTCTGCAGGGGAAGAACCCTTCATGCAATGGACAGTACAATCCACGGGGCTCTCTATCCTGCAAGGCCAAATGCCCAAGTAAGGCAGGAGCCAGTCTGCCCTTGTGTGACCCTGATATCAATGCCTCCTTAATGCTTGTACATGAAGGGCCTCACTTGCTCCACTCTCTTCCTGGACCTGTAGTCTTAGTCTTTCTTTACACCCTCTCTAAGGGATCAGGTCACAGGACTGAGGTCATGTGGCCACCCAGAGCCCATGTCTGCTTCCTATACCATAGTATTCAAATGGCCCTGAGTATGCTTAAAAGGCTGCACAGGTCCCTTCCTTAAAAGCAGTCCTAACCAGTGGACACGTGCCCAGGCAGGACAGGGTGTCACACATCTGTGCGGAGGCTGCTTGTAGGAAAGGCTGGAGAGAAGAGGAGGCCACTTACCAGCATTTCCCATGTACCATGTTCCAGGGCAGAAACCCAAGGATTCAAGAATTCAAAATTTGAACCTGGCCTTCCAAGCCAGAGTACATTTGTTATGGTAAGAGGACAGAATTTTTTTAAATGTGCTAATGGGGGCTGGAGAGATGGCTCTGTGGTTGAGAGCACTGACTGCTATTGCAGAAGACCCAGGTTCGATTCCCAGCACCCGCATGGCGGCTACGAACTGTTCTTAACTCCAGTTTTAGGGAAATCTGAAGCTCTCTTCTGACCTCCGTGGCACTGCACAACACTGGTATACTCACATACATACAGGCAATACACTCATACACATAAAATAAAAAATAATAAATAAAAGATTTTTTAAAAGTGCAAATGATATATTACTTTTAGTTGTTTAGGCATGTGGTATGCCCCAGGCCCAACAAACGTTAAACATCTTGAGAAGCTGAGCTGGGCGGTGCACGCCTGTACTTCCCGCACTTGAAAGGCTGAGGCAGGATTGTGAGTTTGAGGCCAGCCTGGGCTACATTAATGAGACCCTGCCTTCCTTTAAGAACAAAAATATCTTGTGAGACGATGACTTCAAAGTCCAAAGCCCCTGGAGGAAGTGACCCGTACAGATACACACACCTGCTCCTACGGGTCTCTTTTATGGCTATCATGATTAATTCTTTCTACTAATTTATGATTGTGCTGGCCTGGTGGAGCACTCAGGCTCTGTGTGAATATGTGTATATGATGACGGTGGACGTGTATGGTCATCACTGAAGGTGCTAACGAGGCATGTTACTATGCATGAGGCTTTTCCTGGAGTTTCCTGCTGAAGGTGATGGGACCCATGTACATGCACACTTCTATCCCAAGGGAGAAATTCCATGTGGTCTAACATCAGCCTCCTCCATCCTCAAACTTCTAATCTTTTCCCCTCTTTCTTTAGGTCCACACAAACACATTTACACACACACACACACACACACACACACACACACACACACACACACACACACACATACACTACCATGAATAGAATTGCCTCCTAGGACCAGTTTTGACTTGTTGGGATTGCATTTGTACTAAAAGAAGCCCATCTTTCAGTAGCCTTAAGAGAAGTTAAATGTCAAAAAGAATATGGATTGTAGAGCCTTGGACATGTGTGAGGAGCTGACATTGGCCCTTGTGTAATGCCACATTCAGTAACAAGACTACAAATCCCATTCCTAGCCCAGGCACACTCAGCCCCAGGCCAGGCCAAGATAAAAGTCATGCCTGGTCTGGTGTACTGATAGACACCTGCAATTCTAGCACTTGGAAGACTGAGGCAGGAGGATCTTGAATTTGAGGGTAGCCTGGGCTACATAGCAAGACTCAGTCTTAAAAAACAAGCCATTTGTGGATGTGCCCATTATGAGGACTTTAAGTGACAGATAAGTAGGCCCATCACTTTCCTCTATTATAGAGACCCTAGATCCTAGCTGCCTGGCTCATGTTTCAACTGGTCCCAGGTATTCCTCACTGTCCTACCTAATGTGTGAAGGGAGCCAAGATGGTGGAGTTGGAAAGTTGGCCTAAATATACCCCTCCCAGTTCACCTTCAGTGCCACCCAAAGTGTCCACAGAAAGACCACTCAGGGCCTGACTTTCTCCTCAAGGGCCAGCACTTCTCTTAACTGCTCCAGCCCCTCCTCTTTGGATGTGCTATACAAATACAAGACTCACTGCCAAGATGTGAGAACAGTAAATCTTTGCTCATTCTTTTATTCATGTCCTCACCTCTGTAGACAGTGCTGAGAAAAACAAACCCCACAAAAATCCCTGCGGACTTCCGCAGTCTGGCAGACTCTTCTTTCTTCTCTCTGATTACCTCTGGAAAGCAGAGGCCAGGGGAAGAAGAGTCCCAGAGTCCTTATGGTGTGTGGGGGGTACAAGCTTCCTCTTCCTCCTCCTTTTCTTCCTCGTCCTCATCCTCGTCCTCATCCTCCTCCTTCACCTCCTCTTCCTCAAGCCACTCTTGGTCACTACCTCCTACATTCTGAGCCCCTCCTCCCAATCTCAACCAGTCCTGAGGATGAGAAATCAGGGAGACCTAAGGAACCTGGGAAATCATTATTCGTGGCTTCTGGGGTAACAATATTGCCGCCTCACCTTGCCAGCCTCCCTCAATTGCCAGAGAGATTCTGGGTCAGGGAGTACTAGACTGTTTGCTTAAAACATTAAGTGAGAAAAAAAAAACATTAAGTGAGGTGAAGTGGGCTGACCCAGCTGCCCACTCAAAATTCATAGGGAAGAAGGGGCAGCCAGGTTAGCTCTGGCTCTGTGAAAGAAAAGAGACTCCACAAGGGCCTCAAGCGCAGGGCAGCATCCACCTTTGCTGTCACCTTTGCCAAATGTTGCAGACCTTGGCAACTCCCAAGATGTCTGGGGACAAGGAAGGGCTCCCATGAAGCTTGAGACGGTAGAAAGCAGTTGGGAGGAGGCTGAGGGGTACTGGATTTTGTAAAACTCCTTTTATACAGGCAGAGACAGCAGACTTCAGATGAGCCACTGTCCCAGTACAGAGTAAAGGGTTTTCCAGGACCTGGGCCATTTGGTACTTTAAAAGCACAATAGCCTTGGCCAAATTGGGAGGATGGGTCACCCTAAGGACCTTTGGGAAAAGATCCTCCTTCTCTAAGCCTGTCACATAGTAAGGTCCAGAGTCAAGACTGACCCCAGCTACCTGCTGATATTTCTGCTAGTCCAAAATTTTCTCCCATGTTCCAATTCATGTAGTGGGGGTAAGGTGGAGGATGCAGAGTCTTTGTGGGAAATAGGGAAAAAGCAAGTATTTCTGGTCTTTGTAGGGGGAGATTCCTCCAACTGTCTTGGGGGCATCCACAGCCTAGGATGTCAGGAAGTTATCTGGGGTGCACCTGAGTCAACTGTCAGGTCTCAACCTGTCCTTGAACCCTTTGCCTGGGGCACAGATGTTGATCAGAAGAAGTTGGGGAAAGATCCCTATGGACCCAGGGTGCCCACCTTGCTGTGCTCTGATGTCATAAGAAGGTGGTTCCTTTCCATGTGTCCAGGGAACAGGCTCAGTTGGAAGAATTTCTGTTCTAGTTTGGTTTTCTATTGCTATGATAAAACATGGACCAAAACTAACTTGAGGAAAGGGTTAGTTTCATTTTACACTTCCAAGGCACAGTCCATCCTTGAGGGAAGCCTGAGAGAAGTCAGACATGAACTCAGGGCAGGAACCTGGAGGCAGGAACTGAAGCACAGACCATGGAGAAATGCTGCTTACTGACTTGCTCCCTGACCTGTTCAGTTACTTTTCTTTCAAAAAAAATAAAAAACATTATTTTTATTTCATGTGTATATGTTTTGCCTGCATGTGTGTAAGTGCACCAAGTGCATGCAATGCCTGCAGAGACCAGAGAGGGTGTCAGATCCCCTGAAACTGGAGTTACAGATGATTGTTAGCCACCATGTGGGTGCTAGGAATCAAACTGAGGTCCTCTGGAAGAATAGTCAGTGCTCTTAACCACTGAGCAATCTCTCTAGTGCCCAGCTACTTTTCTTTTTTAAAAAATATTTTTATTGAGTTTTTTGCATTTCATGTAATAGTTTTTAATCAAATTTAGACCTCCCTCCCCCATCCATACACCCTCATAGCGCCCCCACTGGATTTCATACATTCTGTCATATGTTAAGACCAGTCTAGTCAACCATTTGTGCCCAGATGTCCTTCGGTACAAGTTCATCCACTGGAGTCTAGTCAGCCTATCTAGAGAGCTTAAAAATGATATTCTTTCCCTCACCCAGCAATAATTAGTTGCCAATAGTTCCTAGGCTAGAGTTGGGGCCTGCTGCCCATTTTCTTTGTTCTATGCTGGGCTTTTGTCTGATTAAGTCAGCATGGATCTTGTGCATGCTGTTACCATTGCTGCAAGTTCATATGAGTAAGTTTCCAGCGGCCTGAAAGCCTCTGTTTCCTTATGTTCATGCATCAATACTGGCTCTTACAATCTTTCCACCCCTCTTCTGCAATGATCCCTGAGCTGTGGGCGGGTGAGGCTTAATATAGGAGTCCTATCCAGGGACACACACTCTGCAGTATCTTATTCTCTAAAACTTAGCCAGTTATGGCCTTCTGTGTACATCACACTCTGTTGTATGAGGAAGCTTCGCTGGTGAGAGTTGAGAGGTATATTAGTATTCTCGCTACTCCTGTTCCACTATGTTTCTTGAGCTTAGGTGTAGATGTTCCACTGTAAATGTGTCATTTAGGGCCGACATATCTCAGACATATATTCTCTGTGTGTGACCAGTCGTGGAACTCTGTAATAGCCTCCATCTGTTGCAAAAAGAAGCTTCTGGGGTTGGGGATTTAGCTCAGTGGTAGAGTACTTGCCTAGCAAGCACAAGACCCTGGGTTCAGGCCTCAGCTCTGGAAAAAAAAAAAAAGACAAAAAGAGAAAGCTGCTTTGATTAGTGGTGTACAATACACTTGTCTGTAAATATAAGGATTCATATTTAGCATATGATAAGAAATTTCATTTGTCTAGAGATATGACAGAGATAGGGTTTTCTCTAGGATCCATGATTTCTCCAGTCATGTGTGTCTGGCTATATTTACAGTATCACCTATGAGTTCCCCATTGAGAGGGCTGTAAGTCCAATTAGACAGCTGTTGATTAGCCACTGGATAACAGTGCCACTGCTGCACCAATAGAGGTAGGTTGCTGTGCCAGTTGTTGTGGTTATTAGGCTTTAGAGCTGGGTTGGAGTGCTGACTGATTTTCTCCCTTAGAAGCTTACATAGTATCCCCTAGAACTATGAGAGCTAGTTTTCAGGGAGGAGGCTTCCAGTTCAGTTTCAGGCTGTTGCTCTAAGTCCTGTGTCTGAAGTATGTCCTGTCTTCAGCAGTAGGGTCTTACCTTCAAGTTCTGGGAGGTAATCAAGGGTTCTGGCAATAGCTTGTGTTATTTTGGGAGTCTCTTGGATTACTCTGACCAACAGCTTGAAGGGAGGTTTCTCCTGTCTGGCACTGTGCTCCTTGTTATATAGCCTTCAGGTACACATATGCACTAATGTTCAGTTACTATATGTGTATTTTTCAGGGGGTTTTGGAGTTAATAAATTTCCCTCTGGCTTTTTATACCACCTAAGCTTTATTTATCTCTCCTCTCTTTCTCCCTGTCTAGCCTCCCTCTTCCCTCCCCCGAGTTACCTCTCTTATACAGGCTAGGCCCACCTGTCCAAGAATGGCAACACCCACAGTGAGCTAAGCCCTCCTACATCAATCAGCAATTAAGAAAATGCCTCACAGACATGGTCACAGACCAAGCTGATAGAAGAAATTCCTCAGTTGAGTGTCCCTCTTCCCAGGTAACTCTAGTTTGTGTCAAATTGACAAAAATCCTAACAAGCACAGCGTCCAAGGGCAGCTATGGGGCAGATGTCTCAAGAAGCAAAGGAGGTCTGATCCCATGGAGACCACTTTCCTCAGACCTCTACTGTAAGTAGGGAAACCAAGTCCAGGGAGGCCAAGTCACTGGTTCCAATCAGCACATTTCCATGTTAGAAACCCACATCTGACTTGGGCAAGAATATTGTTCCCTAGTATCCGATGTCCTAGTCAGGGACTCCCTGAAAGAGAGAGAGTTGAGAAGACAAAGTCAAGCTGAGCAAGTCTATGACTTGCTGGAGCCCTGTGCTCATCTGGGAGAGGGATGTTAGTGAGGGACATCTCTCTCCATTCTGTTTGGTTCCCCAACTTGGTCCACTCTAGCACTAAGCAAATGCAGGTGAAAAGGCACACATTTTCCCAGAATGTGCCAACTTAGGTAAAGCCCAAGCCAACACCTGTCTACTCCCCTTCCCCTTTCCCAGCCATGGAGTATGTGGGAAAACCCAGTCCCAGACCTTCGGAATGGGAAGCTTTCCCGCCCTGCTTCCTTAGAAGATTCCAGAAGACGGAACAAGCAAAGACTCAAAGGATCTATCCAGTAAGCACCCTGGACCCCAGTCTGTTTGGTAAGAAGCAGAGACCTGAGTGCAGGACCCGGTGAGCATTCTCTTTGCTGTGTCTGATGGAGAAGTGGATCTGTGATGCTGAGGGAAACTGGAGGAAGTGGGAGATGGGCCCTTCCTTGAGCAGCCATAACAAAGTAAGGGAGTCCTAAGTACATGGCAGCAGAGGGCAGAGGAGAGGAAACAAGAGAGGAACTGAGGAAAAGCTCTCCTGGCAGCTACTTCACCAGCATTTTGTTCTATTGTGGGCAAGCCCAGCATTTCCCGCCCCCGAAAAAAAAAAAAAAAAAAAAACTGCAGGGAAGATCCCGGCAAAGCCCTTGGAGGACAGGCAGAGCTACTCCTCTGTTCCCAGCAACTCTTCTAGAAAAAGCAAGAAAAGAAAGTGTGTGTGTGTGTGTGTGTGTGTGTGTGTGTATAGGGGAGGGAGAGAGGGAGAGGGAGAGGGTGAGGAAGAGGGAGAAGGAGAGAGAGAGAGCACTGATCCTGCCATGGTCCCCGAGAAAGACCTCACAAACACAGAGTGGTAGACTAGAGGATTCCTCCCTAACGAAGGGACCAGGAACCACTTTCCTAGGAAGTCTCAGAAGGCCCCTAAATTCTACCCAGGCAGGTGGGATGCTAAATCTCTGGGGAGGGGGCACAGGTTTCCTGATTTATTCAACAATAGGCCCTTGGAGTTCCCTTAGCAATGACTGCCTCCCAATTCAGCCTCATGCCTGGCTGGTCACTAATAATTTATTGCAAATAAGTCTCAGTGCTCCCATAAGGCAGTCAGCTTCTCCACCTCTGAATTCCCTACAGAGCTTGGCACAGCTGGGCACCCAGCTGGTCCTCATTAATCCCTTTCTGGATCTGAATCTTCTTCCCTTCCTTGCAGCCACCTCCACCCTGCACCCCAACAGAGGGAGGCCCAGGAGAATAGCGCTTCCCTAGGCCACTCATGTCCCCTTCCTTCCTAAGAGCTGGCCTAGCAGATGCTAACAAAGGATAATGGGAGTTTCAGATGGACTGGCAACCTGACAAAAAGCACCAGGAGTGTCTGTAGATGAGCAGACTCAGCACATTCTCTGCACGGGGTCTCTTCACACTTGTGGGGAAGATAGGCATTTGTAAGGTTTAAGTCAGACCTTGAATTCAGAGACAAGTACAAGTTACAAAGGTCCCTCTCAGGAGCCTTTCATGTGTGTTTGTGTGTGTATACTGTTCATGTATGTACACGGGTATGAAGGCCAGAAATCAACATCAGATGTTTTCCTCATTCTCCACCTTATATTTTTTAGGCAGTCTCTTACTGAATCTAGAACAGCTAGGCTACACTGGCTTGCCAGTAAGCCCTAGGACTCCTCCTATCTCTGCTGCCCCAGTACTGGGGTTATGGGCATGTGCTGCCACATTCAGCTTTTTATGCATGTGATTGAGATCAAACTTGGGTCCCCCATGTTTATATGACAAGTGCTTTACTGACTAAGCCATCTCCCCAACCCCTGGCAAGAGCCTTTATTTTACAGCACTGGAGAAATAGCTCAGAAGTTAAAAGTGCCTGCTGTTCTATCATGAGAAGCAGAATTCAGATCTCAGCACCCACATCAGGCAGCTCACAAATGTCTAACTCCAGCTTCAAAGAATGCAGTGTCTTCTTCGGGCTTCCCACCCCAACTCTCATGCACATATACTCACAGACACACTCATGCATAAATAACAATAATTCTAAATTTTTACATCTATTTGTGTATGTACATGTGCACATGTATATCGTATTAGAAAGTTAGAGGATAAAACTTTTGGAAGTCCTCTCCTTCCACCATGTAGGTTCCAGGCATCAAACTCAGGTCATCAGGCTTAGTAGCAAGTGCCCTTGCCTGCTGAGCCATCTGACTGGTCCAAAGGAGACTTGGAATTCTCTGGGTTCCCTGGGTTGCTTACCCATGCAAGGTAGGCACAGCAATGCATTGTTGTAAGCAGGTGACTTGCAGATGTTCTGCACCTTCCAGTTCTATAGTTCAGTACAATATTACATCCTGTCACTCATCCATCCGTGTGCGAGAGAAGGCCATGGACTGGAGATAAACAGACCCACAAGCCAAATCCTAACTCTCTAGTGCTTAGGAACGAGGCAGCTTCAATGGAGCCACAAAATCTTTCTGAACTAATTTTCTTGTCTGCAGAATGGGATCAATAATAATAATAACAATAATAATAATAATATCTTTACCATATAGATGTTGTGAGATCCCACGCACGAGTAGGTTTTATAAACTGCCAAGTACTGCTCATATATTACTGATTATTAGAAGACTATGAGGGCTATAACAATAATAATAACCATTTCCCTTTAAGCAAATGTTTGTGGCTGTCATAGGAAACATGAAAATGATCATAGCTTATGAACTTGCTTTCAACTCCTCCCAGCCCAAGAAGACCTCCTGCCCTTTCACTGCCTCCCAAGGGGAGGAGCCAGGCAGAAAATGCTGGGCTTGGGCTTGCATCTGGAGGTATTTTTGCCACCCACCAGAACCCCACACATACATACTTTGCATTGGCAATGTGACAGTTGACTCTCATCCACCTTTTCTGAAGGTAATGAAGTAAATTGAGGCCTTTGCATTTCAGTGTGCAGCATGGAAAGAGAGCAGACCCTCCAGGAAGAATAATCACTAGGACAACCCCTCAACAAATATGCTGATAAACTCACCAAGTTCTTGTTATTGCTCAATGCTAATTGCATTTCCTTGGGCAAGCACCATAAAAAATTCATTGCCATTTTTTGGAAACAAGATGGCCATTGCATTTTAATTGCTAGAGAGAGTAGAGAAGGGGCTTCACCACAAAAAAATGCTAACTGGGCATAAACTCAGGAAGAGATTTCTCCAAGACAAAAAGTTTAGCTTCAAAACAAGAGCTAAGGGGCTGGAGAACTGAACCTTGTAGGGCCTAGCCTTCCCTAGAAACACCAACTTAGGTGTTTTCAAACTGGAAGCCACAGGGTTTTTTCACTGTAGGGTCACAACAGATTTAAGCACATTAAAAAATTAAATAATTAGGCACCTGCCAAAATTCCAGAGTAGATGAATTGGAGTCAGCACCAAAGTTCAGAGGAACATGTATAGGAAGAAAATTCTATTTTTATCTAGCAACATGTAAGAGAGGGCATATAGTTAATAATCTTCATTGTCAACTACACTGGATTTGGAATCACCTAGGAGGTGCACCTCTAAGTGTATCTGTGAGGGAGTTTCTAGAGAGATGTCACTGAGAAGACCCACTCTGAAAGTGAGTGGCACCATCACAAGGGCTGAAGGTCCCAGGCTGAAGAAAAAGGAGACAGTAGGCTGAGAACCAGCAGTCATCTCTCTCTAATTCCTGACACCGCATAACCACCTACCTCACAAGCCTGCTGCAATGCTTTCCCCACTATGATGGACTGTACCCTTTAACTGAGAGCCAAAGAAGTTTCTTTGGTCAGGTAGTTTTTCACAGCAATGAGAAAAGTAGCCAATACAAAGAGAGGGGGGAAAAACTGGACCAAGATTATATACAAGTCCAATTTAATAACAGAACTCTCTCAACCAGTTCATAGAACTATCATTTTAAAAACAGAACCCCAGCTCAACTCCAACCTCCTTGTCTTACAGTCCCCTGCCTCATGCAGCACCCCACAAACAGGTCAGAATGGGACCAGTGGGACAGTGGGGAGGATCCTGACTCCCATGGGCTTCACCTGAGCTGGTCCAACTTTGACCTCATCTACCCAGGAACCCTTGAACTAGGGGGAAGCTTAGCCCTCCTGGGGGCCCAGGAGAAGGCAGAGATAGGGTAGGTACCTCGAATATCCTCCCACAACAGGAGGGGAAGAGGAGAAGGGAGAGGGGCAGACGCCCAGCTGCTTTCAGCAACCTCTTTAGACTCTCCCCTCTTCCCCCACTCCATCATTCCCAACTCAGCCTCAGCATCTCTTCTGTTGTGGAGTCTCTCGGATGAGTAAGAAAGACTAGAAATCAGAGCCTAAGGAGAAAGGCCCAGTGGTCCAGTTACTAGCCCATGGCTGGGGACCATCTTGCACGGGAGATCACAATTCTTCATCAGTGGCAGTGACTGCTCCTCCGGCTGCTAGTGGACCTGCCAGAGAGCCCAGGAGACATTAGGCTGGTGTGCAGTAATGCTAAAGGAAACAGCAGCACCTAGAGCAGGGAGTTACAGCATGCAAGCCCCTCACACCAGCCAATTTACTTTTTTTTTTTTTAGATGGACTCTCATGTAGCCCAGGTCAGCCTCAAACTCTAGCTAAACATGACCTTAAATTTCTGCAACTCCTGCCTCCATCTCCTGAGTGCTGAGATTGTGAGTATGCACCACCATGCCCAGTTTATGCAGTGCTGGGGATCAAACCCAGGACTAGAGGGCTAGGCAAACACTTTACCAACTGAGCTACACCCTCCAGGCTCAAGTGACTTAATATTAGCACATCACTGAACCATTTGGAAGCTGGACTTATGCTTCTATCAAATGGGCTTACAAATATCTGCTGCTCTAGGTTAGAGATGCATATAAGGGTAAGATTTGAAAATAGATGCATATACCCTGTAAGCTCTAAAGCACATTTTGTACCAATTGCTTTTGCACCTAGCCTCAAAGAAAGATGCTGTTCATTACCATGGCTTATGAGAGAGTTCTTAACTCAAGTATGATGCTTTTAAAAAACCTGTGTGTGTGTGTGTGTGTGTGTGCGTGTGTGCATGTTTCACTCAAGTATGATGCTTTTAAAAAACCTGTGTGTGTGTGTGTGTGTGTGTGTGTGCGTGTGTGCATGTTCGTGCAGTGAGTGTAGACATGCACGTGTGGAAGTCGGAGGACAAGTTCAGGTGTCATTCCTCACCTGTCTCTTGTTTGCTGCTGCATACACCAGGCTAACTGGTCCACTAGCTTCAGGATAGTCTCCTGTCTCTGCCTCCCATCTTGCCATGGACGCACAGATGTGTGCTACCCTGCCCATCTTTCTTGAGTTCTGGAGGTTAGAACTCAGGTCCTTATACTTGTGTGACAAGCACTTTACCAGCTGAGCCATCTTCCCAGTCAATGTTTTGGTATGTATTACCATACTCAGTCCTCCCTCTGAACAGATTCTGCCTAGAGTCGTGTAAGAATTTACTAAATGCTGAGCTCTCTACAGAGTAGGAAATGCAGACACTAGTAATTACTTTAGAGACCAGGGATGAATGATGCTGGGAAATGGTAACACACTGCAGCTTACTCACTCCAAGCCTAGCCAGGCTGTATATGGGTCTTACCTCCTTTAATCCTCACAGATGAGTACAGCACAGGCAGGATGGTTATGACCAGGAAACTCGGGCTTACCAAGGATAGGAACTCACAAAAGTTGCCCCAAAATGGCAGATATGGGCCACAAGCTCAGCTCCATCCTTTCCTAGCTACTGCTTACATTGCTAGCAATGCAGCGAATTCGATATAAAGTGTCCCTTCTTTCTCCTCCCACTCTAGAGAACATGCCTTTGTCCCATCTCCAGCCCTGAGCAGGACCCAGGCTTGGGGTGAGGTTCTCAGTGACAGGATAGGTCCTTTAAAAACTTGGGCCGCACCTCTGCTGTACACTTACCCGCATAGTGCTGTGGAGCCAGTCGAGGAACTCAGCTACCTTGGCATAGACACCTGGATGATTAGGCTCTGCGCAGCCACGACCCCAGCTGACCACGCCCACCAGGTGCCACGTGTCCCCATCTGGACACACTAAGGGACCCCCACTGTCTCCCTGAGGGGTCCAGGTATGAAAGCACAGAGAAATAAACAGCAATCAGACTTTCCTGATAAAGGAGCACCAGTCTGCCCTGGGGAATGGCCTCTCCTAGTCCCCTCCTGCCTCCTGCTCAGATACCTACTGGCCTCACCCTCCACAAGCCTTTAGCATGAGCTCCCCTCCCACAGAGGCTGTCTCCCTAACACCACCCACATGAGCAGACCAGGGGGCCAAGATGCAGCAGATCCCCTAAGCCCTCCCTTCACCACTGGCCACACCTGGCATGCATCAGCCCTCCCGTCCAGGTAGCCGGCACACAGCATACGGTGTGTAAGGGACCCTCCATACATGCACGAGCTATTGCACAGCTGGGTACTGAGTAGGGGCACCACCGTATCCTGCAGCGTGTCCGAGCTGTGAGCTGTGGAAGATACAGAGAAAGGCTGCAGAGGTCCAAGCCAGGCCAAGAAGGCAAAACAGTAAGAGTAAGAGGAGTCAGAGATTTCCAAGGATACAGAGACCCAAAGAGGGGAGCCTGGGCAGAGCTATGGACCTGGGCCAGGAGACAGGGCTCTGACAGGTGTAGGGCTGAGAATGAGGAAAGGAGGAAGACCCATAAATACACAAAATACTGAGGTCAGGGACCAGGAAGAACATGAAAGAGCCTGGACTTAGGGAAAATGTTCAGTGGTTGTTCTCCTCAGAAATAGCCTGGCAGGGGAGACTGGGTACCCAGAACTCACCAAGGGTGATGCCAGGGTGAAAAAGGGCTGGCATTGCCATGTGACCAGGGGAAGGGGGTGCCTTACCTTGGAGAAGGATGCCTCCTCCCACCCCCTTTGCTCTGAGGGCCCTGGGAGCTGACTCACTATGGCTGGGATCGGTGTGGCCCCAGCCAGACACCCAGCACTGCAAGCCCATTGGAAAGTGCTGCTCCTTGGCCGGCAGGCACACGGCACCCACAGTGTCTGTGGAAAGGCATGTAGTTCTGGGACCTGCTCAGGCTCTGCTTCTCTCCTGCAGAGCCTGGTTCAAGACCCTCCTCACTCCCTTCTCGACAGTCCTGTGGGCTGGCCTCCACCATCAGGCCTCCTAGACAGCTGGACAGGCTGAGTAATGTCCCACCTTAGGAGTAAGGGTCTGGGAGGACAGTGAGCAAACTGCCGTGGGTAGGGCGCCCCCTAGAGGTGGGCAGTGTTCTTGCTGCCCATCCCCACCCTGGGGACTGAAGAGAAAATGGAACTCTTCTGGCTCTGGGGACTCAACTTCGAACAAGACCCATTTGTCCTTTTCCCCTGAATGTATGACCTTTCTTGGGACAGTTTTCCAGAAGTGTGTGGCCCATTCTATGAGTGGAACCAAACATGATTTTAGGTAGTATGTTGACGTTCTATGACATAAACACTGATTCACTCTAGGAGCACTATTTCCTCTTCAGATTTCTTTCAGTCCCTCTAAGTGCATCAAGAAGATGGACTCTATGTGGTGCTGTCCTGTGCCTATCGTGATGCTGATAATCTCACCTCTGACCAGGAGAAAGCAGGCCCAGGGCTCAGTGATTTCTACAAAGGACTCTTGCAACCTAGAACTTAAACACTGATTTGTTTCCAAACCATAGAGTTTCCTACCTACTTACAACAATAGCATAAGTTCTCCAGTCAGGTAGTTTCACCTTTTAACTATCCTTAATTGTGCTGGTTTCCTTTTGTCAACTTGACACAAACTAGAGACACCTGGGAGGAGGGAACGTCAATTGAGGAATTTCCTCCAACAGATTGGCCTATGAGCATGTCTGTGAGGTGTTTTCTTAATTGTTGAGAAATGGGCCTAGCCCATTGTGGGCGGTGCCATCCCTGGGCAGGTGGTCCTGGGTTGTATAAGAAAGCAGACTGCACACAGAGCAGAGGAGCAAGCCAGTAAGCTGTGTTCTTCCATGGTCTGTGCTTCAGTTCCTGCCTCCAGGTACCTGCCCTGAGTCCCTGCCCTGGCTTGCTTTAATGCTAGATTGTGAGCTATAAGCCAAAATAAACCCTTTCCTCCCCCAGTTGGTTTGGTCAGCATTTTATCACAGCAACAGAAAAAGTAACTAAAACATTAAGTCGATGTAGACGTGTTAACTGTCCAGCAGTGGTTCACTGATGTGATAAGATTTTCGAGATACGTACAGCAGTGCTGTTTGAGAAACCCAGCACTGCAGATGTTGATGGGAGGAATGCTGAGTGTATGAGTGTGTGAGCCTAAGTGTGCATGGGCTTGGGGGTGTACACATGTGTGATGTGAGCATGTTTGTGTATGAGAGTATCTGTGTGAGCATACATGTGTATGAGTGTAAATATAAGAGTGTGTCCATATGTGAAATCTCCAGCTGCTGCACATGTGCCTGTCTATGGATGTGTGTTTGCTGGAGAAGGTACAAGTGGATGCAGGGAGGGCAGTTGCTGGACAGCTGCATGCAGGGCCACCCTTGTGGGGCAGGTACTGTGGCAGGAGGAGCCTGGCCCTGGAGTCAGGCATCAGGCTGGGGTCCTATTTGCCATGACTTTGAAGGCTCCTTCTCTAAACACCAGGGGTCTTGTTTGTATAAACTTCCTTCATCTCCCATCACACTTGTTACAAGGACTGAGAAAAAGGATATATGGGTAAATTTTAAAAATCCCTTTAAATGCTACATGTCACAAAGTGGCTGGACCTGAGCCCTGCCTTGGGACAGGAGTGGAGCAGCCTATTGAGACAGAAGCCATGAGTGAAACTCTGCTTGGGACTCTGGACTAAATCCCATCTGTAGTCCCACTATAACAAGGGACTGATTCTTTTTCTGCTGTAAGAGTTCTTGCAATTTGAGGTCCAGGGGAATGTAAATACTCCATGGTCCCTAGTGAACTGAAGTGTTTAAGATTTACAGATCCACAGACAGCTTTAGGAAGCAGTGCACCTCTCCTCCCACCAGTCCCTGCTCCTCATCACCACTGCACCCAGCCTGCTCTTTCCAAGATCTCACCTGAGAAGTTGAGTGGTGTCCGGAGCCGCAGGAGGGCAACATCATAGTCGTGGTTCTGAGCGCTGTACAAGGGGTGGGGGATGATCTTCTCCACCATAGTCCCCTGGTGTGGTCGGATAGCTCTGTGGCTCACCACCCCTGCATGAACCCGCCAGCTAGACAGACGGGACAGCCTGAAACTGCACATCAGAACTCACTGAGCTCAGGGAGGAAGGGGCAGAGAAGGTTGATGTCAGAAAGGTGGTGAGTGGAGGAAGCTGGCTAGGGAAACCATTAGCACACCCCTGTCACAAGCCTGTGAGCTCCTGGGACCTAAAGACCATGACTCTTAGTATTCTCCTCAGCAGCTGTCAAGACACTGAGCATGTAGTAAGTGCTCAGACACTGGGCTGGGAGATGGTTCAGTAAGTAAAGTGCTTGCTATGCAAGCATGAGGATCTGGGTTCAGATCCCCAGAAAAGCCAGATGGGCAGGAAAGCACACTCAGCACAAAAGGTGGAGACTGGGACTCCGCAGAGCAAGCTGGCTAGCCAGACTAGCCTATGCGCACACTCTGGGCTCAGGGAGAGACCCTGCCTCAATATATAAGTAGACAGCGATTGAAGAACATACTATGTCACTCATTGTCAACGTGGGGCAGCCACATGCACACACATGTGTGCCCACATATATTCAAACATTTATACCCATACACATAGATGCCACAAACATACACATTCTTTAAAAATAGAATGAAACCAGGCGTGGTGGCACATGCCTTTAATCCCAGCACTTGGGAGGCAGAGGCAGGCAGATCTGTGAGTTTGAGGCCAGCCTGGTCTACATAGTGAGTTCCAGGACAGCTGGGGCTACAGGGAGACCCTGTCTCAAAAAGACCAAAAAAAAAATAGAATTAATATAAAGAACCAATCTCTGTATTATTATGCTATGCATGCACTAAATAGAGACATCACCCTTGCTCACTTGGAGACAGACAGTTAGACGTGGATATTTTACTCAGGATATATCAAAAACCAAACAGGAAAGGTGGCTAAGACTCTCACCTCCTCAGCCACCTCAGAGACTTACGTGTACATGCAGTGGGCAGCAGTCACCACCCAGTGGGGTGCCAGCACAGAACCACCACATGTGTGCCGGGAGCCAAGCATCACACTAGCCTGCCATGGCCAGTGCCCAGGAGCCACAGCCTGCCCGCCAACTATTCGAGAAGCCAGGGGCCTTGCCCCACATTCTGCCAACAGAGAAGGGCGGGGCAGAAAGAGAGAGTACAGAGAGCCAGTGTGGACAGCTCTCATTTATTATTCCTGGGCCTAGGTAGGGGATACAGGAAGATGGGTGTATTGATTACCTTAGCCTATACAATTACTGAGAGTATGGATCAGGTCTGTGGGATCTATACCTACTCCACAGTACAGGTCAAAGCCCAGGGTGTGATGGATATGAGGAAGGACTGATGAACAAGTGGACAGATGTATAGGAAAATTGGTAAAAGAATCCCATAGAGTGTTTCCCATTTGGCCTCAGTCTACCACCCTTTGTCTCTCCACACTGCTGATAGAGCCTGCATATTCACAGTCAGTAATAATTCCACCTTTGGGGCTCTCCAGAAGGAAGGGGCAGGAAACAATCGTGGTAAAGTGGGAAGACCACCAGCCCAGCACAGTGGCGGGTAGGGGACACAACACAGACTTAAAATAACTCTGTTTGGACAGTCTCTGCAAGGAACCCAACAGAGTGATGGGCAGGTGGGCAAGGACACCCCCACCCAACTCACATGCATACACAGAGACCTGAGAGAGTCCCTCCATAGAGCTCTTGTACATTCGGACAACAGGGAGACTCCTTCCTCCCCCCTCCACCTTCCTGGGTCCAAGACATGACTCACCAGAGCACTTGAGGGAAACAATTCGACCGGAAGTACAGTTAGCTCTGCAAAACAGGGCATTCCCAGGAAGCTGGGCAATGCCACCCAAAGAGCATGCACACCCAAGGGTATGGAGTATAGTGAGGGGATTCACCACATTTCTGTTTGTTTTGGTTTTTGAGACCAGGCTAGCCCCATGCTCACTCTGTAGCTGAGATGACATTGTACTCCTGATTCTCCTGCCACCACCTCCCAAATGCTAGAATTGCAGATATGCACCTCACCCAGCCTATTTCTATAGTTAAGGCCACAGCCTTAAGATGACAGCATTTTCTTCCTACCCCTCCCAAATATCCAAACCAGACCCCAGGACAGGCCTGCCTGTTCTACCCCAGCAACCAGAGGGCAACAGAAAGCCTTCATGATTCTGGAAGATCAATTTGAACAAGGCCCAAATTGACAACAGAGAATGTATAGATAAGAAAGCCTGGCTGTTTCCACTAAGTTCCTGAAATAAGCAGGTGTCCAGGGGGCAAATGAATGGCCACTGAGTGGAAGCATGAATAGAGCCCTTCACCCAGGCTTCTTCTCAGGCCCAGGCTCTTCTCTGTCCCAAGCCCTTTGTCCAGGGCCTACACATTCATCCCCTTGTTCTCCTCTTCCTGTCTGTCCCTTAGCATCTGCCTCAATTTCCTTTTGGCCAAAACATTTTTGTTTTCCCTTTCTCGTCTCTTCCCTCCAGCAGCCTAATGCCTGGGTCTACTTGGTTTTCATATTCCTAACTCTGAAGCCCCTTCACCCTCTGGAAGACTTAGGAATCTCAGAACTTTCTCGTCTCTTCCCTCCAGCAGCCTAATGCCTGGGTCTACTTGGTTTTTATATTCCTAACTCTGAAGCCCCTTCACCTCTGGAAGACTTAGGAATCTCAGAAGTCGTCTGGCCAGGTCGTCCCTAACTCCAGTGCATTCCTAAGAATGGAGCTGGGGCTTGAGAGAATGGTTCAGGTAAGCAAGTGGGCTGAGATGGCCTCAGAGCCCTGACAGGGCACCCTCCCACCTCCAGCTTAGGAGGTTTCAGGCAGCTTTGAGAACCCAGGCAGGGCAAAGGCCTCTCAGCTTGGGCCCCACTCACTCTGCCCCACCCAGAGTTGGGTGAGAAGCCTGCTCCATTTTGAGCCCTCTTCATTTTGGACACTCACAAGGCCTCTACCAGCTCCTAGCCAGGGCAACTCTCCTGAGATAGCAGAGTTATCCAAGTAAAATATGGTTGGCCATGCTGAGAGCTCCCTCAGCTTGGAGAGAGGAGCCTGATCCCAGTGTGGCTTGGCAGCTCATTCACTGGTCCCATGGCCTTGGATAAGACTGTCTACTGCACTGACCCTCAGTTTCCCCAAATGTAGAAGGGTATTATGGTTTGAATATGAAATGTCCCCCCACAAACTCTGGGCTGAGCACTTGGTCCCAAATGATGGCAGCTCTGCAAACTTTAAGGAAGAACCTAACTAGAAGAAGTTGGTCACTGGAGGTATGTTCTGGAGGGCTGTATCTTGTCCTAAAACTACCCCCACCCTCTTCCTATCCACACAAGGTGAACAGCATCCTCCTTTATACAATCCTACCATGGTGATGTTCTGTCTAAGCTCATGGGGCCAAGAACCATGGACTCAGTCCTCTGAAACTGTGAAAAAAAATGATGTTCCCTTCCTTTCATTTTTCTCATGTGGTTTTGGTCATAGCAACATAAAGATGGTGCAAAGGGAATTAGAAGATCATTCCTGATCCTCTTAGAATGACAAAGAATCTTGCTTTTCTTCATGAGGCAGGTCTCAGGTAGCTCAGGCTGGCCTCAAACTCTCTATGTAGTTGAGGATAGCCTTGCTGATCCTCCTGCCTTTACCTCCTGAGTAATAGGAATATAGGCATGAAACCATACACTGTTTATACAGTAGTGGGAACTGAACCCAGCCAGGGTTTTGTGCATGCTGGGCAAGCACTCTACATCTGAGCTACATCCCTGGACCATAGCCTTTCATTTCCTGTGTACCTAGGTTTGTGGTTTATGACTGGGAAGTTGTCTTCTCTGATCTTGCTGCACAGTCTATGCCCCCACCACCAGACTTCCTGGAAAGAAGATCTTTCTGGACTGCCCACACACTTACCTAACCCACAAAAACCCTACCTGGGCTGCCACACCTCCTCTAGGAGGTCTTCCAGTTTAGCAGAGAGCTGAGCAAACTCCTGGGATCCATTGAGCTTGATGTCAGACACATTCACTGCCTTGTGCTGAGTGAGTCTTAGCAGAAGAGACAATAACAGGAGGAAGCAAGGCCAGTTAGTCAGAAATGAGATGTGCAGGAGACATACAGCCATCATCTTGACTGCACAATACCATGAAAATGACTTCTGAGACTGATACTCCCATCCCTAGTCCCTCCCACCACCTACCAGTTCTGGCTGTTACCTGAGGTGCCCAAGACTCTGGCAGATGTGCTCCCCCAGGGCAGAGTTCCAGCCCTCATGACAGACCAGGAGCCAGTCTGGCCTAGCCCTTCGTTGTACTTCAAGCAAGAGGTCCTTGCCATTTATTCTGAAAGACACTGAAACTACTGTGTGAAAATCATCTCCCTCCTGCTGCAGGGACAGGGATGAGACAAGGGGAGCTAGACATATGGGTCACCCCAGGTCAGCCTTCCTGCCCCCCTGAGTGTCTAGCTGGTTCTAAAGTGGAGTCTTCAGTTTTGTGTTTTGACCTGTGCTTTAAAAAGTCATCTAGGGCCAGTGAGATGGCTCAGTGGGAAAATGTACTTGCCAACAAGCCTAGCAACCTGGGGTTGATCACCAGAACCTGCATAATAGGAGAGAACCAACTCTTGCAAATTGTCCTCTGACCTCCACAAGTGTGTATGCATGCTCACACAGACAGACACACAAATGATTTTTTAAGTGTTCTATCACATTTGTCATCACAGTAGACCTGCACAGAGGCAGCTGCCATCCTCCTTTGCAGAGGGAACACCAAGGCACAGAGGTGAAGTAACCTGCCCCAGATCACAGAGTCAGCAAGGGATGGATCCAGGACTTAAGACTACATGTCCTAAATTCAGAGCTTGTAACAATAACAGAGTTATCAACTGATTTTTCCAAGCTATTGGAATTCTCTCTCTCTCTCTCCCTCTCCCATATTAAAACTCTAGTACTCCAATCCCCCATTGTGACCTTGTTTGGAGGTAGAGCCTTAAAGAAGGTGATTAAGAAAAGTGGGACTGAAGAGATGGCTCAACAGTGAAGCACTTGCTCTCTCGCAGAATCCAGGTTCAGTTTTCAGCACCCACATGACAGCTCACAACCATCTGTAATTCCAGCTTCAGGGGATCTGAGCCCTTCTTCTGGCCTTCATAGGTGCCAGGCACACATGCATACATGTAGGTAAACACTCATACACATAAAATATAAATCAATAACACTTGCTCTTGCTGTATTGGTTGAGTATACCTTTCCACCATCCCCTCCCACTAACCACCACTTTGAGGTGTACATGAAACCAATTCAATTCTATTTCACCTTGTCACAGCTAGCTGTCTTTCTCATAAGAAAAAAAAATGCAAGCTATTTTTCTAAAATGTGTCCTATGGTGATTAAATAGATTATTTGAATATTTAAACTAAACTATGGGTTTGTTTGGCATGTAATGCCTCTGCCTCTGACTGTATGCTCATTCATAATCCTTTCTTATCAAAAGGGTTCTCTTTAGACTGTAATACATATGTTAAATTGAAAAATAATAATAAATAAATGAGAATAAAATAGAATAATAATATATATATAAATCAATAAATCTTTATGGGGGATTAAATAAAAGGCCTTGTTCTGCAGCTCATTTAGTAGAGTGCTTGCCTAGCCTACACATAGTCCTGGGTTCAATCCCGAGTGCTGCATAAACTGGGTGTTGGTGTGCCTATGATCCTGGCACTCTGCTGATGGAAGCAAGATTTCAAGGCCATCCTTTGCTACACAGTGAGTTAGAGGCCAGCCTGGGTACATTGGCCCCTTATCAAAAATAAAATGGATTAAAAGAGATCATGGGGACGCTGAACCCGTGAGGCCAATGCCCTCATAAAAAAGGACAAGACACCGGTGAAAAGCCTGGGAGGACACCATGGGAAGGGAGCCAGAAAGAGAACCCTCACCAGCAACTGACCTACCAACTCCTTTTAAGTACATTCCAGAGTCAAGACCGAGAAAACAGTCTGTGAGCTAAGTCACCCGATCTGTGGGATTTTTTGGTAATCGAAACTAACACACAGGCTCTGAACTAAATTTTTTAATATATGTTCATGCTTTATTCTTACAAACTTATCCAGTAAATATTTTTATTTCCATTTATATAGAAAGAAATGGAAGCTCAAAAAATAATGTAACCAATGTTGTAGCAAAAAGTACCAAACTCCTACTTTGTCCTAACATCTATAACTTTTTCTAACCTCCAGCCTCTGGGCAACACTGTACTGTCTAATCTCCAACTCTTGCCTAAAAGAGAGAGGGCAGGGGGTTGGGCCAGGAGACAACATAGGACGATGCCCTCAGATGCCTTGGTTGTCACACACTACACACACGTACACACACATCAAAAAGACCGTATACACACACACACACACACACACACACACACTCGCTTAGCTTCTTTTCCCCCATATTGCTGGTGCATGCTGCTCCAAATGACACGCTTCCAACCCTGCTGCTCACCTAGGCACCAGCCAGAGACCAGGATAGTCCCCAGGGAAATCTCCAAGACCCAAATCAGAGGTCAGTGCTGCTAGTTGAACCTTGTTACCGCCCTCACCCCAGTGGAGGAAAAGACAGATGGGGGGCAACACACTGCTGACCCTTCATTTAGGTTCTGGAGCTGTAAAGGGGCCTGAGCTGGGTCAGAGGCTGGTTCCTGTAGCTTTGGCAGTGTGGCCCACCTGTTTTGGGAAGTGGTGGGAGCAGTGCTTCCTCACTGTTGGTCCCTGGGCAGCTTGGAGTTGTCTCCTCCTGCAAGGTCCCAGCGATTGGCAAGGAGGTAGCTGGCCACAGATAGAGCACTTCAGAGAAACACAGAGAGGGTCACAGTCACTGGGGAGGGGAAGGAAAACCCCTGGAGGGGCTCCAGGTGCACAGCAAGACAGCCTGCATCAGAGGTAGGCCACCTTGCCTATAGACAGACCCCAACCCATCTACCAGGAGGGGTACACCACTGTCTCTATCTCTGTCAGACTACTCTGTGTTTCTCTTTGTCTTTCTATGTCTTTGTCTATGTCTCACTGAGAAAGATTTCTAGAAAAAAAATCAAACTAGAACCACTCTGGACTATCCAGTTAAGTAGCAGATCTATAAGACCAAACCATTCCCTGCATAAAGCCTAAATCCTTCCTCCTGCATGAACCCCCCCCGTACCCCTTGCTGTCTACACAGCATAGATGAGGGAGGGACTTGTCCATCTACCTGTAATGCCTACTCAGCATCTACTGCTGTCTGCCAGCTTCCCCCAGATCCTACCCTTCACCCCTCTTCGGACAGAAGAGCCCAGTACCTACCTAGCAGCCATGAGCCAACACCTGCTCCAGCCAGCAGCCCCAGGGCTCCCAGTACTGCACAGCCACGTCGCAGGCAGCACCAGCATCCAGCCCAAGAAACTGTGGAGGAGGCAAAGCACTTTCTGGGTTCCCTGTTCCTTCCAGTAAGCCTTACTCAATACCAAAACACCAGTAAACTCCAAAAAGGAGCCTTCCTCTGCTCCTGGGGCATAAACTAGGTAGGGGCAGGGCTCTGATCCCTGAAGCCCAGAGTCTACTACCAAGTAGACAATAGAGCAAGTGGGTGGTAAGGAGTGAGATGTCCCTCACTGCCCTAGTTTGTTTCTCCATTGCTGTGATAAAACACAATGACCAATACCAACTTGGGGAGGAAAGGGTTTATTCAGCTTACATCTCCCAGGTCACAATTCATCAGGGAGTCCAAGGTAGGAACTCAGGACAAGAACCTGGAGCACAGGCCATGGAGGAACACTGCTTACTGGCTTGCTCCCTTGGGCCCTGCTCAGCCTGCTTTCTTATCCAACACAGCCCCACCCGCCCCGGGGGGGGACCACCCACAGTGGGCTGGGCTCTCCCACATCACTCATCAATCAAGAAGATGCCCCACAGACATGGCCACAGGCCAATCCTATAGAGGTAATTCCCCAACTGAGGCTCCCTCAACCCAGGTGTGTCAAGTTGACGCTAAAGCTATCCAGCACACTCACCTTCAATCACATTGACCTAAGGAGAGTATGGGAAATATAGGAAGACTACCCTTTGGTGACTCTATTCTGTCCCTCCCCAATGGCCCAGTGTTACCTACTGGGTTGCTGCTGGTCTTCCAGATCTGTTCTGAAGATCCTAGGTCCTGGGTCCTCCTCTGAGCACTGAACCTCCATAGGGTCTTGGTCATTCAGCGTTGGGCTCTGGAGAAAGAGTTGTCAGATATCTAACATCTGCACACGGAGTGTTGCTAAGAAAAGATCCAGCCCTCGCCAAATCCCATCTCTCAAACCTGCCCCCACTGCTATCTACAAGTCTCTATTCACCTAGGAGCCAGCCCTCCAGACTCTGTCTGCTCTCCCGGAGCTCCCAACCCCACCCACCTCACTCTCACAGGGCAACAGTAGCAGAGTGAAGGCTAAAATCAGACTCCACCCACCCCAGAGCCAGGTCCTTCATTAACCATTCCCTCTTCCTGACTTCCATGAGCATCAAGGGCACCTGCTGAACACCCCACCCTTGACACACACAGACACAGACACAGACACAGATGCACATACTCACATACACACCCTATTCATTCCCAAGCTCATTGAGACCACTGTGGGGGGATACTAAAGGGAGTTCAAGAAAAATTACCATGGACCACCCTCCCACTGCTTTAAGGAATTTTCAGTCTAGCCCCAAAGAGTAGCCATAGTAATGACGTTGTTCCTGGTAAGTGACCCCAGAAGAGTTCAACTACAGCACTACCCACCACCAGCATCCAAAAGAACAAGAAGTGATTTCTCACCAACGAGATTAAGGAAAGCTTCCTAGAGCGGGGAGCTTCTAAGACAGAATCCTCTTGGGTGGGTAGGGCCTGGGCTGATATATTTCTGTCAATCAACATGTGGTGCAGGCAGCAGATTGATGCAGCAAAGACACAGTGGCAAGAAAGCAGAGGGCAGAATAGCTTACATGTGTTTCTGAAGTTCTAGATCCATGATGAATGAGGCATAAGATGTTGAAAAGCACTGGACAGTTCAAAGCCAGGTCTACCACCTGCCATATGAACTTGGACAACTCAGGCCACCTCTCCTACCTTCAATTTTCTCATTCCTTTTTTTTCATTTTTTATTTTTGCTTTATTTTTGTGTGTATGCATACATATATGCAAGTGTGCCTGTGTCGTGCAATGCCCATGGAGGACAGAAGAAGGTGTTGGATTCCCTGAAACTGGAGTTACAGATGGTTGTTAGCCACCATGTGGGTGCTGGGATTCAAACCCAGGTCTTCTGCAAAAACAGCCAGGGCTCTTAACTGCTGAGCCATCTCTCTAGCCCCAATTTTCTCATTTTTAAAATAAAAGTGATAACTCCTTCTTGATGAGTAACCACCTCCTCTAGGGCCCTAGCTATGACTGGTGTTGGGATGGGTAGACCAACCCACAGGAAGGGGTTAGGCTGCTACCCTATCCATTATTCCCCATGCTACAAAGCCAGAGTAATCTTTCTAAGACGCAGTTGAGCATGGGGTCCCACCTATAAAGCACGCAGTGAATCTTTGCAGCCTCAGGACCAAATCAAGGCTCCATGACACTGCTCTCAGGCCTTTGTGATCGTAACTCTTCCTCATCTCTCCATCCTCACTGCCAGCACCAACTCCCTCCACAGCATTGTGTCATTCCCCAGCACCTTTAGGCAGGCTCATACTGCAGAGAGTCTGCATCTGTTGTTCCATTCCCACGTAGCTGACTCCTACCAACCCTTCACTGCAGAGATCACCTCTCCAGGGAGCTTTCCTCAACTGAACAGAACTCATTGGAGCCCAAGATGGCTCTCACTTCCTTCTTTTTCTTTCCTCATTGGCTTAAGTATGGTAGGGCGTAAAAGGGCAATACAGGTAAAGTGCATGGACTAAAAGAGGGAGAGGAAGGAAGGAGGAAAAATGAGGGGAGGGAGGGAATAAGGAGGGAAGAAGGAAGGGTACCAGAACTTTTCCTCTAGCCTCTACACATATTTGTACACTTGTACACACACATGTGAACACACATACGTACATGCACACACACACACACAATTGGAGTGACTCATATTTTCCCTGAAGATCACTTTTCCCTTTCAACATAATGAATAGTCCACAAAGAGCAAAAGACTGAGACTTTGGAGACTCTGGCTCCAAAACCACATTGTCTTAGATGTGATGTTCATGTGTTCCATAGAAATCTCCCCAGTCCTGCCTTTGTGCTCCACTGAACTGGCTTTCCTCATCTTCCAGCTAGGGTAAGGAAGGCCTCTGTCAGCTCACCCAGGCCAGCCCCCTCTAAACCATCCACAAGTGTCTTCACTGACCCATAAGCACACATGCCAGTTCAGTTAGCACACAGGGTAGCAGCTCAACTCCTTCCTGCAGAGTGAGAGTGCCTACTTGCCTCACACACACCAGCCACAGCTGGTGGGATTTGGCCTCCCACCAGAAGCAGGCCTTAGTTCTCCCAAAGAAGCACAGTTCACTGTTTGTGTCCTAACACATGTACTCCTGTGCCTAGAGGTAAGACCCAGGGATAGCAGGCTTGGGAAAGCCAGTTGCAAACATAGAGATGTAGCCACCGATATATGAGGCTTGGGTTTCTTTTCTGGAGATACGGTTTCTCTTAAGCTGATATTCCTCTAAGCAGAGAGCCAGGGCCTATTCTAACAAGAATTCCAAGACACGCTCAGTATATCTTTGTGCAAAGTACTTCACCAGCCCTGGAACAAGAGAGGGGAATAAAAGTTTCTGGGAGGATGCTGACGCCACTGCCCCTGCTAGGATGTGGTCCCTGCACCAGAGCTGACAGAGGAGCTTTCCACTAGCCTAGCATCCCAAGGGTGGGAAGGGATGAGCAAGGATGCAGGAATGGTGCAGAGGCATAGCCTTACCATGCAAGCCAGTGACTCTGACGTAAGCCTTCAGGGTCTGCTGGGCAGGGCACTGCTCTGGTCCTTCTGTCAAGATTGATTTAACAGCCCCGAGCCAGCTTAGCTGCAGGATAAAGTATCCCTGGTTCACACATGGCCCCTCCCTTTGTCCCCCCTACACATACACTCACACACACAGACATGCACCAGAGAGACAATGAATTCTGCTTAGGTCCTATGAATAGGTCCCTTGTTGTAGGGAAGGGAGCCAAGGGCTGGGTTGGGCCTGGCAATCCCAGCCCCTTCTGTCTGTTAACTAGAAGCTCAAAAACAGTAAAAAGGCTATGGGGAGAAGGGAAGGCAAACTACAGTTGCTTAGCAACCAGGTCCCCTGTGCCAAAAAGTGTGTCTCATGCATGCTAGCACAATCCCCCCTTCTTGCTGCTTAGGACTGCATTGGAGAGTCTGGTATTAGCATTGCTGAAATGTTTCTGAGCTCTGTGGAGTACATCTCCACTCTGTGAGCTGGCTGGCTCTTCCTGCAGCCTGGGGCTGATACCATGTTGGAATTGTTGGGGTGATGATGAAGGATCTTTGTTACCCCCCTCCCTATGGTTGTACCTCTCACCTGATTGCTAAAATGTGGGGCCCTGTTCACCCTGGGATCCAGTTGCTACCAGAGCCCTCAGTGCTATCTTGTTTCAAAGATCAAGGTGACCAGCTCAGCACAGGCTGGGCTGAGCATGCTTGGAAGCCACAACTCTTTAGACAAGGAGCAGAACACTGCCTGCTGAGAACAGTGTTCTTCCAATTCACCTCTCACGGGTCCGTCGATGCATCAGTTCAAAGAGAACTGGCTTTAGACTCAGGCCTTTCCCTAACTACAGTTCTCTTATTTCCTCTAATCAGCTACCCTGTGAAAGGAAAATAAAGTTATCTACCTCACAGGGATGAGGTTAGAACTAAATGAAGTGCTGAATTTAAGGCTTTTTTCCAGGGCTAGAGAGATGGCTCAGTGGTAAACTGCCCAGGGTTCAAACCAGCGAACCCCGGCGAGGTGAGGATGGGGGATGAGTAAGCACACCGTTCGCCAGCCCACGGCGCCCCCATTACCCAGGGACACTCAGACGCAACGGGGAGTCTTAGTCAGGCAGAGATTCATTTATTGCAAGTGTTACAAAGCTTATAAAGACACCTGGAAATCCCCCCTCCCCCCTGAGGGTGTATCTTAAGGATGGTCACGCGCTGACCATGCACTCCTCAGCAGTGCGGAAGTATTCTTCAGACTTTCAAAGCAAGTCAGGCCGTGCCCCAGTATCTTCCTTTCGGACCTATGCAAGGTGGGGCCTTTAGGTCCCCACAGTAAAGAGCATGAACTGCTCTTACAGAGGACTGGAATTCGATTCCCAGCACCTACGCTGGGTGGCTCGCAACCGTTTCTAACTCCAACTCCAGGGAATCCGATGCTCTACAGGCACCCACACTCACATACAGAGACATATGCACATAATTAAAAATAATAAGAAATATCCCAGCTCTCAGGCCTACGCAGGTTGTGCAGCTCTGTTTGTGCCCTACAGCTGCAGTTCCCCAACCTTAATAGTGCGTCTCTCAGCTCTCACCAGAGAACGCTCTTCCTACAGCAGATGGCGATTAACACAGAGACCCACACCTGGCCCATGTGCAGAGAACAGGAGACTGAAGAGTGCTCAGCCTCAAATAGGGATCATTGCAGCAGATACAGAAGAAAGAATGTAAGAGCCAGAGGCGGTAGATGAATAAAAAGAAGCTGTGTTGTCTGGATACCACAGGGTAGTTGTATGTATGAACCCACAGTGCTTATTACAGCATACACAAGACCTGTGCAATTCAAACCAGACAGCAGCCCGGTATGGATGGGGGAGATGGGCAGGAAGCCCCAGCCCTAGCTGAGGATCCATTGGCAACTGATAGATGCTGGGAAAGGGAGAGTCCATTTTCCTTATTGGTGTGATGCCAGGTAGGTTGACCAGACTCCAAGAGATAGCCCCGCACCCAAAAGCAGTTGGGAAATACAGATTAGATTCAAAAGGCCTTTTAAAAGTATATATATATATATATATATTCATGAGGGGGAAGATGGGAATGGAGAGGGAGGAGTCTGACTTTAATAAAGATGCATTGTGTGATGGGGCTGAAGAGACAGTTCAGAAGTTAAGAGTACTGGTTGCTCTTGCAAAGGACCCAGGTTCAGTTTCCAGCACCCACATGGTGGCTAATAACCATTTGTACTTTCAACTCCAGAGGATCTAACTCCCTCTTCTGACTTACATGGGCATTGGGAGCATGGGTGCACTTATATACATAGAGGTAAAACACTCATACACATAGAATAAAAATAAGTAAAAAATTTAAAAATACATTTTAATAGATTGTATTAAATTCTCAAATGTATAAAAACAATAAATAATAATAAAAATTTTAAAAGCTCCTTTCCTGGTTTCTAGCGTAGAAATTGTTGCCAGAAAACTGGAGGGAGGAGTCCATGGGGGAGATAACCTAAAGTTAGGGACACCTCCCCTAGAGCACCTTCCCAAAGAACCAAATGGAGGCCAGAAGGAAGGTTCCAGGAGTTAACGAAACCAGAGTTCAAGGAAAGAACAGTACATATGCCTTTCAAGGAAGGGCAAGGCTGGCAGACTCAAAAAGAACAAAAAATTGGTAGTCCAATGAGGCTTTCAACAAGGCACACGTGAAAGCTGTGTTCTGTCCAGACTGATGTGAGCCTTGGCCACAAAAACTGCACTCTACTTCTTGGGCCAACAAAGGGAGAAACACTCAGCTGTATTTGATTGCTGTTGGCTTTAATTTTGCTGTCAGTTAAAGGCTGTTTCACAGGGCTCAGCACTCAGGATTGGTATCAGAGATAAGAGATAGTTATTTCTTCTTGAAAATTTATTTATTATTTTTATTTTATGTGTATGCATGTATTGCCTGCATGTAGGTAAGTGCACCCATGTTGTGCAAGGCCTGTGGAGGTCAGAAGAGGCTGTCGGATCCCCTGGGACTGGAGTTACTGACAGTTGTTAGCTGCCATGTGGGTGCTGGGATTCAAACCTGGGACTTCTGCAAGAACAATAAGTGTTCTTAACCGCTGAGCCATCTCTCCAGCCCCTATTTCTTTCTTTTTTTTTTTAATTTTTTTTTTCTTTTTTGGTCTTTTTGAGACAGGGTCTCTCTGTAGCCCCAGCTGGCCTGGAACTTGCTATGTAGACCAGATTGGCCTTGAACTCACAGAGATCTGCTGCCTCTCTCTCTCCAGTGCTGGGGTTAAAGGCATGTGCCACCACACCCTGAAAATTTATTCATTTTCATTTTATATGTATGAGTATATTGCCCGCATGTGTGTAAGTGCACTTGTGTTGTACAATACCTGGGGAGGACAGAAGAGAGTGTCTGATTCCCTGGAACTGGAGTTACAGACAGTTATTAGCTGCCATGAGGGTGATGGGATTCAAACCCAGGTCTTCTGCAAGATCAACCAGTGCTCTTAAGTGCTGAGCCATCTCTCCAGCCCCACTGTTATTTCTACCTGAGTTTACCTTTTAACTTTTACTAGTTTGGAGTCAGGAAGCTCTAGCTTATCGTACTTACTCAGTTTACCCTTTAGCTTTCTGGCCACCCAGCGGCTCTTGTAGTTCATTTTTAACTATAGAGACAAGTAGTTTGAAGATTGTTTGCTGAAATGTTAGCATTTGAAAGTTCTGTGATGCCTCTTTAGGCATCTGCCTGCTCTCCCCATTCCCTCACTTCTTGCCTACCCCAACATTATTACTGCTGAACTTCACCCAGGTGGGCTGCACTGTCGTTTTTTGTTTCTTACTTTCCTCATATACTTAGAGCATCCTCTGAGCTTCACCCAGAGCTCTCCACACAGACCTGTCTCCACATAGACAGGCTATGAATTATAGACATGGGAGGAGAGAATTGGGTCTAGAGCTGAGAGCCCCCTGGCTAGGATCCGAGGACTTCCTAGGGCAATACTCTTTAACCTATAAACTTGACACCTACTGTGTGCTATAAATGAGCCTGGACATGGGGTTTGAATAAGTCACAAACTTAAAGGCCAAAGACTGAGTTAAGAACAGATAAATAGGGTCTGAAGAGATGGCTTAGTAGTTGAGAACACTGGCTACTCTTGCAGAGGACCCAAGTTGAAATCCCAACACCCACAAGGTAGCTAAACAACTGTCTGTATTTCCAGCTCCAATGGATCTGATGCCCTCTTCCGATCTCCTCAGGCACTGTATGACATGGGTGCACCTACCTACATTCAGGCAATGCACTCATACACATAGGCCCAGAGTTAGAGAAGAGCAGATTGGTTGATTCTTCTGCCCAGAGGACTCAGCAAGGGCTTCAAAAAGGAGGAGACATTCAAACCAAGTTTTGAGAAAAGAGAAGGCAATCACAGAAAAGAGCATATCAAATGTCCCAGGAGATGCAGGTGAAGCTGACAGAGGAAAGACCTCTAAAAAGTCTCCTCCATAAACGCAATGAGAGAACTAGCAAAGAAACTGTCAGAATCAACTATTTCAAACTTCCGGAAATTACTCAGAGGCTTGCAGCAATCTGGGAAGTGCTATTCAAAAAACAGCAATCTACTCTCAGTAAGAGCAGCGAGCTTTGTGCATTTTGACTTGCTGTGATGCCATCCCCCTCACTCCAACTTTGCAGTAGTCTTGAAAACCAACATCCCGCAGTCACAGTGGAAATCAGTAGCTCAGCAGCCCCAAGAAGGGGCAGCACGGGATTGGGGCTCCTTCAAAATGCCTTCCCAGAGAGCTGCACTAATCTGACCTGTCTGGTGATTCTCCAAAAGATCCCATTTACAAGATTATCTTCATCTGACCTAACTTGGAACCTGTCCTGTCTCAATTCCTTTTTATTTAAAGGTACTTGTTTTTTTAAAAAATAGAAAACAACAAAAAATTTTTTAATTAAATAAGAAATAGAAAACAATTGTTAGATCTTACGGGTAGTGAGCAATAATTGGTTTAAGCAATAAACTACATTAAAACTCTTAAAGAAAAATCTGGGGTATGAGATGCTTCTAAGAGCCTTTGAAAAGCTCTGATGAGGCTGGTGAGATGGCTCAGTGGATAAGGGCTTGCTACCAAGCCCAAGGATCTGAATTCAATCACCAGGACCCACGTGGTAGAAGGAGATAACTAATACTCAAAAGTTATCCTCTGACACCCACGTGTACACTGTGGCATACATGCCCTCCGTATACACACAAAAAAAGTAAATGTAAGAATGTTTAAAAAATGTATTCTTGGACTTTAGAAAGTCACATACATACCCAGGACTGTGCACATGCCCAGAGCTGCTCATAAGTGCAATAAGGACAGACTTAAGGAAGCATCTAAGCTCTCAACTCTGGAAACCCTTGAGACTCGGCACAAGCAGGAAAACTATGAAGGAGTTGTAATCTACTTGTCTGAATATTCCAGAGCCCTTCTGCAGAGGCTTACTGGTTTCCAAATGCCAGGGGAGTCTCTGGTCCAATCATTAGCTGAATCCTAAACAGAGAGTTCAGTAGGCTTGTGACAAAGAGTACAGGCTTTACAAAACTAGTTCTGAAAATTCACTCAGCAAACAAGCAACAGCAAGCTTTAAGGAAAAGGAAGACTCTGACTTCCAGCGTTGATGTAATATTATTTAAAATCCAGTTTTCAATAAATTATGGGGCACTCAAGGAAATCAGAAAATAAGATAAATGCATGGAGGTAAAAGGGAGGAACCAATCAACAAAACTGTCCCTGAGAAAGCACAAATGCTGGGAAATGCTATAGACTCCAGAAAAGGTTCTGTCCCCTTCTAATGTGACTTGGATGGTCCCCAAGCAGGACACACAGGCAGTCTCTCTAGATCAGTTGATGGAGAAAGGATATTAATATTTATAGGAATGTTTCAAAAATCCCCATGCTCCCAAACAAACCGATGGCCCAACTTACTTCTGGAACTGTCTGCAGGTAACCAGGACTACCTAGTTGGCTCCAGCTCGCCATTCTCTGTTGTGGTGATTTGGCCCAGGCCCTTGCCTGCTCCTTGGACATGGAGAATTAGTTCTGGTCCTACTTAATCCTCTTTTGTGCTTTTCATATGGCTTCATCCTCAAGAAGGCTATGTGTTACACTACTCCTAGGGAGACATGAACAACTGTCTACTCACTCCAGACAGGGAATTGACAGCAGACCAAAGTAAGAATATCACCCAAGTCCAATTTGGTGAACCAATGAATTTTACTGGGGTTACTTACAGGAATACAGGTGAAGGCTTACTTACAGGAGCAGAAATGATTCAAAGACAGCTTCATCACCAAAAGCCCACCCCGGCATGGGTGACAGCTCATGAAAGCTGAAAACCAGGAGCACACCTCACAACTTGCAGGCAGCTCAACAGGTTAGAGAATGTCTTGTCAGGTAGCTAAGTTAGTCTGAGCCTCTTCTAGGCAGCTCAACTTGTCTAAGAGTGTCTATGCAATATGTCAATATGTCAATGTGTGCAATATGGTCAGTTTCAGGGACTTCCTGAAGATTTTGAGTTGTTTACTTCCTGAATCTTAGGGAGCATGCCCGTAGGATGGAATGTTCCACTGCCTTTTAGAACATCTTAAGTCTTAACAAGCTTCCCTCCAATAAGGAATGTTTTATCTAAAGTGAAATTGCTACACAAGAGGTTGGCAATGGCCTGTGTGCTTAGAAGAACAAGCTCATTCCATTTTTACATAAGTCTCAGTGGCCAGTATTCTCCCTGACCCAGCCCAAGCTCCGGCCATATCCACTACCATCAGGCTTTCTGTAACATCACTCCTGGAGTGGCTTTGGTAAATACCCTGGATTTTGGTTTTGGAAAGAATGGCAGTGTTGAGATGGGGGTGTCTCTTGTAGAGTAATCTAGCCTCAAACTTGTGAACACCAGGAGAGAGTGTCTTACTCCAGGTGAATGATGGAATTTCTTGAGGAGTTTGTTACTAAAACACGTGCCTCTTGGACCTAGCTAAATCCTTCTGAAGCATAACCCTTCTAAATAGGGGCCCTCATCTCTGTGTTTTTAGCCTGGTGATTCTGGGGTCACATTGTCTCTACTAAATTTCTTAGTCTTTTTTAAAAAAAAATTTTTTTATTTGTATGAGTGTATTGCCTGGATGTGTGTAAGTGTACCTGTGTTGTGCAAGGCCCTTGGAGGTCAGAAGAGGGTGTTGGATTCCCCCAGAACTGGAGTTACACTTTTTTTTTTTTTTTTTGTCTTTTTGAGATGGGGTCTCCCTGTAGCCCCATCTGGCCTGGAACTTGCTATGTAGACCATGCTGGCCTTGAACTCACAGAGATCCGCCTGCCTCTGCCTCCCAAGTGCTGGGATTAAAGGTGTGTGCCACCACATCCAGCCCACAGATGGTTTTTGAGTGCCATGTAGGTGCTGGGAATCGAAGCTGGGTCCTCTGCAAGAGCAGTCAGTGCTCTTAACTGCTGAGCCATCTCTCCAACCCCAATTTCTTAGCTTTCTTTAGCCTCCTATAGCAGCAGCAGGAATTGCTCCATCCAACCATGAGACGACCACAGAAAATGCAATCCTATAACATAGTGAGAAGCACCACTAACTACCATGGTGGGTATTCAGTAGATATTTACAAAGTAACAGATGGGCAGAAATTCCCTTGCAAGAAAGGATCATTCATTCCACATTCACCCTCTGTATTAGTTACTTTTCTGTTGCTGTGGTAGAAACACTGACCAAAGCAATGGAAGAGTTTGAGCTTATGGTTCCAAAGAGGCAAGAGTCCAACATAGCAGAGAGGTATGGTGGCAGAGGTGGCTGGAGGAGGAGCGGAAGCTAGGCTCTACATCTTCAAGCAGGCACAGGAAGCAAGAGAGCAACTGGAGATCCAGCAAGGCTTAAGAACTCTCTAAACTGGCCCCCAGTGATGTATTTCCTCCAGGATAACCACACTTTCTAAGACCTCCCAAAACAGCACCACCAACTGGGGACAAAAATGTCCAAATACTTGGAGCGTATTGGGGACATTCTCATTCAAACCATCACACCCTCCAATGACAATTTCTTTACCCCTGAGATGAAAAAGTAGTGAATGAAAGCAAGACTATGGTACAGCAAGGCTTACCATGCAGTTCTCACCTTCTCTGTCACTCTAGTTGACACATCAGCTAGTGACTTTCACTGGCTCTCCTCCCTCTTCAAGTGTCCCATGTCTGGAGAAAAGCAGCCCAGTGGCCTCTGTTCCCTTGAGTCGTCTTCTAGTTGGTGGTGGTGTTGTGACAGTGCACCACTGGCAATGACAGGGCATTAGGAAGGGTTGCTGAGATCAGTGCTGCTCTCTTCCAGAGTAGGTTTGACACCAAACAGGTCTTGTGTCTCCCTCATCGTTCTTCTGTGCCTGGCATTCAGAGAAGTCTCTCTTCCCTTTTTCATCCAGATAAGCTATTCTAGTTTGCCCTAGCTGTTCCCTGCTTTGGCAGAACATTCAACTCTATTTTGAGGTAAGAAGAACTTGTAAAAGAGAGACTATAAGTGGTGAATCCGCACATGTATATCCTAAGGATGCTATCTCCTTAAATCATGTGCCTACCTGAAACCTCCTGAAGCACAGCCCCTCTGAATGGAGGGTCAGAGGTCTATGTTTTCACCTTGGTGATGCTGATGTAGCTTTACCCTGTTCCCCTGCCTCCTCCCACTGACAGATCCCCAGCCCACCAGGCCCACTTCTGTAGATAAGCCTCCACTTGTAAGTCTTGAAATGTTTCTTCTCCTCCTTCAGTCACTACTCTTAAAAACATCAAGGACCTTTTTCAACCACCCTTCAGATGGTCCCTGGAAGCTTAAGAGATAGCACAATGTCCTAAATAGAAATACCAAGTTCTGGTTCTGAGACTTAGAAAGTTTGTGAAAAAGGAATATGAGATCTAACTCCTCTTTTCAGAGGAATAAACAGAGGCTACCAAAGGTGGGTAGAGCACAGGAAGCTGTAAGCAGTTCAAGCTCACACCTCCTGACTTCCAGTTCAGGGTTTTTCCTACTCCAAATCATACACATCCTGCACAAGTCATATATTTATCCCACAAGCAGACTGAGAGAGAAGAAACCCTACCTGTAGACCAGTGCTCTGTCAGCACCCATGGGATTCCATACTGTCCACCTCCTTCCCTTCCTGTCTCCCAGTGGACTACAGTTTCAGCCCTTGATTCTGGATTATAGATTGTCATCTTCTATTCCTGACTGCCTGTGCTGTGGATTTCAGGCATATTTAAATAGCCCCTCCATCATATCGATTACTTGTAAAATCAATGTCTCCACCCAACCACACTCATTCTTTCTCATGAAGAAGAAAGGACTGGTGGTCCAGGTGATGGCGATGAGACAGCATGGGCCTGTGGGATACAGACTTAAGAATATCCTATCCCATTCCTCATGATGAAGATGAAGACGATTTCATCTCTATCAGTAATGCATCCTCAGGCTTACCTAGTTTCCACTGCAGCAAGGACCACCTGCATCCATGGTATCCTCAGGACTCCTCACACAGTTCCCTAATCCCTTCCAAATTCCATTTGGGCATCCCCCTGGGATTAATGAAAGCCATCAGACCGGCTACTGCCAACCTACAGCCTGCTGAATGAGGCCCAAATGCACACCTCTTTCCATACAGCTCTCTTGAGACTAGTTTTCTCAATGAAGAAATGAATGATTCCTAAGTCTAATGAAAGACAATCTTTAGTGAAAATTAAGAAAATGCTGGTTCTTGTTCATTTATTCCAGGTCATTATGTATGAATAGGCAATAGAGCCCCCTGGAAGACTGTTGCCAGCTTTGAATATAAAGAAATGGATAAAATGTGTTTAGAAAGAATCAGAAAAGCCAGGTTGTTCTATGGTAACTAGCTGCTTTTTCACTAGCATGCTGCAGTCTGAACACTCTATTCTGCCTTGTTACTTTGACCAAAGTCCGGAATAGGACTTACACCCAAGTAAGTGTGAGGGGCAGACAGCCTCCTCAGAGGGACTCCTGGAAGTGGCTCCCATGCAGTTTTCTGTCTTCCTCTGGGGCTTCCTCTCCCCAACAAGACCCATTGGCAAAAAATGCAATGGAGTTTAATCTGTGTTCAAAACCAGCCTGAAGGATGGGGAGATAGCTCCATTAGTAAAGTGCTTACTGAGCAAGCCTGAGGACCTGCGTTCAATCCCCAGAATCCATGGGGGGGGGGGGGGACGCTGGGCATGGTGGGCCATGCTTGTAATCTCAGTGCCCGGGAGATGGAGACATGAGGATCCCTGGTGCTATCTGGCCAGCTGGCCTAGCCTACCTGGCAAATTCCAAGCCAATGAGAGGCCCTATCTCAAAAATAATGGTGCCTGAGGAGTACCTGATACTGTTCTTGACTGCACATGCGCACTGGCATACATAAGTGGATGATGCACACCACACACACACACACACACACACACACACACGCACACACACACACACACACAAACACACGTGTACATATGAACACAAACATACATACAAATCCTAAAAAATAAACCAGGACTTTTTATCTCCTTTGATGAGTAACCACACTGAGAGCACGGGGGTCAAATGACTTGCCCAAGTTTACACTGGTCAGTAAACGACAGGTGCAGACATGAAGCCCAATTGTCCCGACTACAAATCCAGAGTGCTCTCTCCTCTCCAAGGCTGACTCCATAAGGGTAGAAGATACATGACAATTGTATAAAATGTTCTTGGGAGTGAGAATTGGGGCTAGGACAAGGGACAGGTTGGAATGCATGCTCACTTGGAGTAGAACCCAATCAAGAGGCCCTGAAGGCTTTGGAGTGAAGAGGATATTTTAGGAACCCTTTACATTATAGGAGAGTTGAGCTGATGTGTGAGAAGTTGAGGAAAGGAGACTGAAGCTGCCAGGCCTTGCTTTGGACTCCAGTTCCTTTAAGTCCACAATACACACCCAGAGCAAAGAACTCTAAATGCTCCTTCAGCCTCTCTCTCTCGTCCTTCCAGAACAGCACAGTTCCCAGGGCCTGGGGCTGCTTTAAGGATGTCTGGAATGAGCTCTCTGCTAGTTTTGTCTAGGTCCTCTGCCAGTTCATGAATCAGTTATAGAGCAGCTGTCCCAGCAATTTGGCTAATTAGAGTCCACTGAATGCTTTATTGACCTGGCACTCACTCCAGTGAGCAGGCCCCTTTTGAAGGTGACTATATTCACAGCTGTTTGCTAACAGATTAAATAAAATGGACAGACCATAAAGGGCAATAGGAAAAGTCCTGTGCTTGTAAACAGTGTTTTCTGAAGCACAGCTCAGAGTTGGAGATCCATTGTGCTGTTAGGAATTGGATTGTGCCCTCCACCATTTACATGTGAAGTCTCCACTCCAGTAACTTAAAATGGGACCTCATTTGAAGATAGGGTCTTTGTAGAACTAATCACATTTTTGAAAAAAGGCTCTAATCCAATGTGACTCATAAGAACAGAAAAACTGGACACAGGTGCCAGGAAGACTGGGCGGAAACAAAGGGACAAGATCAAGTGGAGAGAGGCCTGGTGCAGCTCCTACCTTCTGAGCCTTCAGAGAGCCAAACTTGTGAGCATCTTGATTTTGAACTTGTATGAGGCAAGGGATTTCTGTTTTTAAGCCACCAGGCATGTGGCATTTTGTTACAGCAGTCTAGCAAACTAAGGGACCTAGAGACAGCAGAGAAAAGCTGACACGTGAAAGGGACTTTTTGAGGACAAAAAGCACATCAGTTCTAGAAGCAAACAGACCTGGGTGAGGAGCCTGATGTTGCTATGATCCTGTGTAGTTCCTCCATCAAAACACTTAACCTCTCTGTACCACAATTTCTCACCTGTAAAACAAGATTGGAAGTATCTTCCTCCCAGGGTATTTTTAGGATTAAAAGTGAAAAACGGTCTTTGCTTACACAGCATCCCTAGCAGCCAGGCACCACCCCACTGTAAATTCTGATGCATAGGAGGCCCTTTTGTAAAACCAATGTGAAATACAGAGGCTGATGTAGCCTAGCTTTCTATGGGATTGCTATGGTAAACGCTTATCATCTCAGTTCTGTAGGCCCTGTTGAATTTATCCCACCCTTGCTCCTAATCTCTGACTTCCTGAAGACCTAAATGTTATGCTCTGAAGACTCTCTCCATTTGCCTGCCAGACCAGGACCAGGAGGGAGGGAGTTCTCAGACAGCCCCAGGGCCTGCCTCATACCACCTTCCTCTCAGGCCCACTATACATACAGCTGTGCATGTATTCACTACCAAAAACCTGCCGCCCCCCCCCACCGTTTGCATTTTTTGTTGGGTTATTTTAAAAAAATGATTTCTTAAATTCTCCCACTTCTACTCAAAAGTATCATAACACCACCAAATGAAAACTGCTCCCCACGAACCATAATAATGTTATATAATACAGTCCTATTTGTCCAGAAATGTGGGAAATCAGCTGTCTTAACTAACTGCCAATTCTGTTTAAGTCAGAGGCTAGTCTGGGCCACAGAGCAAGACCCTTCTCAAAAAAAAAATTTAAAAATCAAGAAATTTCTATTGGGGGGGGCGAAAGATCAGTGAAAAGGGGTCAGGCTACATTTGATGTGATATTTAAAAATTGAAGGGCTCAGACACAATTTTGCTTCCATATTCCCTATCAAAGCAAATTCTTTGCAATCTGGACATGATAGAACAAATGTAGTTAAAAGCTAAAATGCAGTTAAAATATAAAGCCTAAGATAGTTAAAGATAGAAAAAGAAAGCCTGGGTTTTAAATGAGTTCACGATTCTAGACCCAAATCAATTCTATCTCATGGGACTTGCAAATAAAAGAAACTGCAGATTCCATATTCCCTATCAAAGCAAATTCTTTGCAATCTGGACATGATAGAACAAATGTAGTTAAAAGCTAAAATGCAGTTAAAATATAAAGCCTAAGATAGTTAAAGATAGAAAAAGAAAGCCTGGGTTTTAAATGAGTTCACGATTCTAGACCCAAATCAATTCTATCTCATGGGACTTGCAAATAAAAGAAACTGCAGATGTAATAAAAAAAAAAACCACTACATAGTCCTTGAGATGAGCAAGTGCCCTCATTTTCAAAAAGTTCTTTCAAAAAAATCTGCAATTTCAGACCAATGCAATTGAAGTCAATTGTACAAAAGAGCCCAAATTACAATTGGTAAGGAAACATTCTAATTTTTTAAAACAATAATGTAAGTACAGATATGGCAGTATATTTAGGCTGCATTTAGGAACAGAACTCACTACTAAAATGGAATTTGTAAAAACGTTAGTGCCATATTTAATATTAATCATATTTTATCAACAGCATTGTCATCAAGCACAAATGAAGCCTTTCCTGTAAATGAAAACAGCTAATGGTCTTTCAAGGCAGTTTTTCTAAAAGCATAGAATGGCAGCAGCCAGGAGCCACTCCATTTGCCAACATGCCAAACAGATCAACCTTAGGAAGGGGTTGCTGTACCTTAAATCTTAATACCAGACTCCAAAAACCACCCAGTCCTAGGACTCAACAGCTGAGCTAGGTAACCATGTTATATTAGTTACTTTTGTGTTGCTGTAAATAAAACACCATGACCAGAAGCACTTTACAGAAGAAAGGTTATTTTGGCTTATGGTTCCAGAGGGCTAGATGTCCACAATGGGGAAGCCAGCGGTAGTAGGAGGAAACTGAAAGATCACATCTCAACCCCACACTGGAGGCAGAGAGAGCAAAGGAGAAGTGGGATGAGGATAGAAACTCTCAAAGCCCTCCCCCAGTGATACACTTCCTGAAGGTTCCATAACTTCCTCAAACAGGGCTAACCAACCTGGAACCAAGTGTGTCAAATACCTAAGCCCATGGAGAACATTTCTCATTCAAACCACCACACATCTTCTGGGATTTTCTGTAAAAGTAACCCAGTAAAATCTGCTTCTCAGGAGACAAGCAAGATTCTAAACCAACATGAGAAAGGGGTTTTTGTAAACCTTTGAACCTTTTGTAAACAATGGGACTGGGTTAGCTGGAGTAAGGGACTAAGGAAGAAAGGAGACAAAGCAGAAGCTGGGTGCGTCAGCTGTTCATTGAGTTGTTACTTAACACCCATGCTCAGCGAATGAGTGCATCAAGGGTGAGCTGGGTAACTGAGATGGAAGAGACTGAGGGATGCTGGCAGCCGGCAGCTCACAGGGACAGAGGCGAGGGAAGTAATGAGAGGCTGCTTCACAAGAAACAAAGCTTACAGACTATGGAATGAGCCCCAAGTTTGAAATACTCTGCCTGGCATTTGCTTCAAAGATCCAATGTGTCCCCAAGGGCAGAGGAGGAAGGAACATTATGGGCATGAGGCAATTTTGAAGCTGGGTGATGGAAGTACACAGAGGTTCATACTATTTATGCTTTCACGTATTTTGTTTCTTTCTTTTAAACCACTAGACACTCCCCAATTGATTCAAGTAAAAAGAAAAATACCAGAATGCTGACAGTGGCCCATAGGGCCCTTAATACTGCCTTGCCCCTCTTCTGCTGCCTCAGCTCCTTGGTCCCTCCCTCTTCATTGTTAATGAGTTCTTCCCACCTTAGAGCTTTGTAAGAGAAGCTTAATTGTCACTATCTAGATCTCCACAAGACTCACTTACCTTCTCAAAGCAGTGCATTCATTCATCACCCTGTTCAGAACTGCAACTACGACTCCTCAGCACCCTACAAGCATCTTTTTCTGCAGCAGAGCACCTTTAAACATACCAATTGACTTATTTGTCTTTGTCACTAAACTTTCAATTACCAAAGGGCAGGGAACTTTGTTCTGGAGAGTTCTATTTAGTGATTAGAACAATGCCTGCTACCCAATAAATGCAGGGTCATGAGCCTATGGTATGGGGGAGGAGCGGATGCTGCTGGCCTCAGTAACCGATCTCTTCCAATAGTGGGAGTAGTGAAGACCCATTTACTACTACCAACTCTTGCACTCAACAAAAGAACTAGGACAGCTGATTCTGAGTGAAGAGCTTAACATAGCTTGTCAGGTACTGCCTTCCTCCCTAACCTCTAAATAGAGATTTCATAACTTGAAGACATTTAAAGCTATTTCTGACTATAATAGCTTATGATATCACAAAATTCTTAACCAAACTCCTCCCAACAAAGGAATTTGTCTATAACATACTGTGCTGGATAGCTTTAGTGTCAACTTGACACACCTGGGTTGAGGGAGCCTCAATTGAGGAATTTCCTCTATTGGACTGGCCTGTGGCCATGTCTGAGAGGCATCTTCTTGATGAGTGATGTGGGAGGGCCCAGCCCAGCCCACACTGTGGGTGCCACCCCTGTGCAAGTGGGCCTGTGGTGCATAAGAAAGCAGGCTGAGCAGGGGCCAGGAGAGCAAGCCAGTAAGCAGCGTTCCTCCTTGGCCTGTGCTCCAGTTCCTGCTTCCAGATTCCTGTCCTGAGTTCCTACCTTGGGCTCCCTGATGAACTGCAACCCGGAAGTTGTAAGCTAAATAAACCCTTTCCTGCCCAAGTGGGTATTGGTCAGAGTGTTTTGTCACAGCAATGAAGAAACAAACCAGGACACATACCATTTAGACAAATATGATTCAAAATTTTCTCAAAACTAGGGCTTTATGATTTTTTGGGAAATTTTGGATGACAAATGTTCAAAATCAGTTTTATGGTTGGGGAGACTGTAGGCATCGGAACCCGTCAGAAGACCACTTAAGTGTGTGAAGACACTGCAAACAAAGCAATAGCCGGTGGGCTTCCTTCAGTATTCATAGCCACCTTCCACCACCAAGTCTGTCCTATGCACACCTTCACTGCACAGGACTGCAACTAGGACAAACTACCTGTTTGGGGCACGGTTTTTATGATCTCAAAAGTATTCTAGGTGTGTGCTCCACTCAGTCCTTTCAAGACAAAATTTGGGGAAATCAGAAGCAGAATAAAATCTCACAAAAAGCTGGGAAATCATCACCTCAAACCCTAAGCATTTGCAAGCATGAGAAGGGGATTATCCATCTCGACTTCAACAATGTTATTAGTTTGATCTATTCACAAGTAATTGTCCGGCAATGGACTGGAGCTTACAGTGTAAGTGCCACTGGGAGTCTAGATGACCTTCCCAGGGCTGCCTGAGGCTAAACTATTTATTCAAGGTAGAAATGGATAGGCTCCCCAGCTTCCATCCCCCCTCCCCCCAACCTGGCTAGAGGTTTTGAGACGTTCTGCCTGAGGAAACAGTGCCACCTGGAGGATCTCCATTTTAGAGAAATCCTTTTCTAACACTGACCATGGGTCTGGTCAGAAATTCAAGATTTCTATCAAATCACCTCAGGTTTAGGTCTTACCATTTGAACAACTTTCCTGTTTGTAACCATCTTGGGAAAGCCTTCTTGAATTTCATTTTTCAAGGCCATTTGTACAATCCTGGTTATTCTTTGGTAAGAAGTTTCTCCCACTTGGTCACAGATCCCTCACTCCCATAACGGACAGGCTTTCTAAAGGGTTCTACTGCCATGTGAATCAGGTGCCCAATCAGAACAGGTGCTTCCAGGGCCACATGAGAGAGATCAGACTACAACTGCCATGTGTCCAATCAGATGATTCATCCCTAACCAGAATGAACACTGACTTACCAGCTATCAACTCATTGGTCAGGGAGGATGAAGTTTGTGTGCCAAAGCGTACAAACCACTCATGAGGGGAAACAGTCCCCGAGGACTGAGCAACCAAGGAACTATAAGGTTTTCTGTGTAACTGAAGGGAGGGCAGGAATGAGAAGCATGGTTTTCAGTTCTGAGATCCACCTCCAAACTGCTGTACCTGTCAAGCAACAGGAATAGCTTCTACGAACAAAAGCAATCTGTTCCTTGTAACAGCCCATGAAGTATTTAGTTCAGTTCTTTCCCCCTGGCTCCTCATTCTCTCAATTGCTGAGAAAAGAATGCTACCGCAAATTGTGTGAATTTTCAAAAACAGGTCTTTTCTTCACCTGTACAAACGGTCCCGCCTCTCGAAAAAGCCCACTTCTTTATTCCTAAAAGAAAAAGCCACAGCTGGTTCAGACCATCCATCCCACATGCACAGTACAAAGAATGTCGATAGCTTTGTTTTGTTTTAAAAAGTCTTTTAAAATTAGTTCTGTGAAAAGAAAGCCTAAACAAACAGGACTTACTTGATTAAAGGGACTGAATCAGGACTACAGGAGGGCGAAGGCAGAGAATATTGGAAGACAGGAGGAAAAACAATTTGACACTGCAGAGTACAGCAAGCCCACCGCACTGGTCATCCTTGGAGAGCACCTGCTGGAAAGCACATAAAGAGCACACCTCTCGCCTTTTCTGAAAGGGAAACTGTAAGAGGAAGAGGTACAGCCTAGACTACAACCCAGGAGAACATAAATATACCTCTGAAGACTACAAAGTAAAAACAAAGCTAATCTGAAAGACCATCTATGCGCTGGGGAAACTCCTCAGTAGGTGAAGTGCTTCTATGCAAGTGTGAGGACCAGGGGCTGAAGCCTCAGCACTCATACCAATGCCGGGCAGACATGGAGTCCCACCTGCAACCCCAGCGCTTGGGAGGCGGAGACAGGATCCTCAGAACAAGCTGGCTAGCTAGACTAGCTAATTTGTGAGCTCCTAGTTCAAGGGAGAGCACTGCTTCCATATATGAGATAGCGACCAAGGAGGACACTCAACAGCAATCTCTGGCCTCAACACACATGAACACACACACATACACACCATACACATACACATATGCAAAATAAAGAGCACCTATGTGCAACAAATAATGGCCTGGGTCACACAACCTAGTGATGGATCTTATGCACATACAATCCAAAGGAATACTGGCAATTTATAGTCTTTACATTTGACAAGGCACAGAAAGAATGGTACTTCAGAATGAGGGGCAAGGAATCCCACCAACGAAACAAAATTTAGCTGCAACAGCAAAACATGACAAAAGGACTTCTGAGAAATATGAGCAGTCTTAGGAAGGTGGTGGCCTGTCATGGTGGATCACTCTCACAACTGTAGCACTTGGGAAGACTGAGGGGAGGACTAAGAGTGCAAGGCCAGCCCAAACCACACAGCCAGACCCTATCTCAGAAACAGACAAGTCCAGGGGCCTTCGATGAGGGCCATGAACGTCAATAAAAAGAAAAACACGTAAGAAAATTTGGTTTTCAGGGCAGGAGATGGCTGCGTAGTTATGAGCACTGGCTGCTCTTGCAGAGGACCTGGGTTGAGTTCCCAGCACCCTCATGGTGGTTCACAACTCTAGTTCCATGGTATCCGATACCCTCTCTTCTGGCCTCTTAGCATGAAGCATATACATGGTCCACGTACATGCAGGCACAATACTCATACACATAAAAATAAATCTTTAAAAAAAAAGAAAATTTGATTTTTCTCTTTTCCAGAGCTTATGTTATTAAAGACACTTACTCTTATCTCTCAAAGTCATTATTTACTGGAAAGAAATATTACAAGAGGTCACCCTAATGCCCACAAGGCCAAATAAGGTGTCCCTAGACCCCACAAAAAATAAAAATAAGAAATCTCACCAATTCTGTATCCTAACTTTGGAATCTCCAAAGCCACGGTCTAAAATTACAATGTATACAGTTCTCAAGGGCCCCTGAAGCAGCAGTTGCATATTTAGTGAGGGAGAGAGGGACAAAGTCAATCAACTGAGCTGTATCACTGGACTTTTCTTCTGTTTCCCTGCACCACCCCTGGTGCTGGGAATCAAACAGATATCCTATCTTAATATCCAGTTCTTCAAAAAAGTTTCAATAGACCAGGAGGTAAGAAGTTCTGTGTGAAGCCAAACTTCCATTGATACATTGGTTCACCAAAACCAATGGGCAATTCCAAGAAGTTTAAGGGAATAACTACACCAAAGGGGGAATCCACAGTCAAGAGAAGGCTTTCTCAGGAAGGCACCACTATTTAATCTTAGCAAGGGCAGCCGCTCTTCTTTCTGTGTTCTGGAACAAGGCACGGATTAAAGATTTGACTTCACTGGAGGAGAAGGCAGTTGCCAGGGGTCCCTTGCCATCTGCCCACCTGCAAAACAGAAGACAGAATTCTATTTGCTATCATGTCTCCGTGCATAAGCGAGATTTTTAAATTTCTTTATCCAAATGCTTAAACGGAAATAAATCCTGAGTATCCTCCCTCTTTAGAGCTCTACCCATCCACTTCTCATGTCTCTGCCCCCGGCTGCATCTGGCATCAGCACAGCCAGGAGACTAGACATGAGGGTAAGGCTCAATCTCTACTCTGAATTTGATAATTATGATTATACTCTCTTAAGCCTTGGGTTGGATAAACATTTTTTTAAAATGAACAACAGGGACTAGAGAGATGGCTCAGCAGTTAAGAGCACTGGCTATTCTTGCAGAGGACCCAGGTTTGGCTCCCAACACCCACATGGCAGCTAACAACCACCCATAACTCCAGTCCAGGTTATTCAACGCCCTCTTCTGGCCCCTACAGGCATTACATACATAGGCATACTTACATACATGGAGGCACAGACACTAAATAAACACTCTTAAACATAATGCTTAATCTTACACTACTGCACTCCCTACAGAAATACTAGTTAATAAAAAAAAAAATGGTTTGATGTTGAATATTTTAAATAATAAATCACTTCTCTGCTAAGTGGTTTTTTGTTTTTGTTTTTTTTTAATTGCAGTGCCAGGGATCAAATCATTGTTAAAATGCATCATCCACTAAATGAGCAAAAACTTCAATCCAGGTAAGAAGAATGTATTCATTATAAATGCCAGAGCATTTGTACTATGTCACATGTTCAATCAAAATAATGAGTGAAAAGTATGAGTGAGCTCTGTACTACGACAGATAGCAAAAAAGGCCCCTGTACTGCTACTAAACAAGAAACTGAGCAATATTAGGAAACAGAAGGGCCAGAGATGTAACAGTGGTGGAGGACCTGCCTACCATGCATAAGACTCTGGGTTCAATAACCCTCATCAGAGGGTACAGGCAGGCACTACAATTGACAGTCCTATTATAGAAAATATAAACGCACCGATCTCCAATTTCTTGCAAGCTAGCTTGTAGCATTAGCATCAATTCCTTGAAAGGCATCCATTTTGACACATAGATTGGAACCTCTTCTTGGTATTTCTTGTTCTTGTTTTCATCAGAGAGAGGTGCAAATACTTGAGGTCCTTCATCCATCACTGCTTTGCATAAGGAATACAATCTATCACCATCCTCAGTAGAAATATCCTAGTTTTGTAAAAAGCAAACATAACAGAATAGTCAGCTTAGTTGTAGGCAATGGCAGGGGAGATGGTTGGTGCAAGCTGTCCAGGTGAAGTCAGGGACATTATGTTTTCTAACCAGTTTAGTATACCTTCCCAGACACTGGATTCATCAGCTCTCTGAAAATATCCCTGAATGTAAAATGACACAAAATATGTTTGAACAGATTGCCAGTAATTTAGTGCACCTGCATAAAAGAACCCATGTCTCCAGCAGAATGTGGTACAGCTTGCTGCGACTGAGGGAATATTACTACTACAGATAAAGGCTTTGTCGGTGTATGCTTTTGAGGTATTAGCTAGCCAAGTCTGGGCAATTTTCTTTGTAGGATCACACACAGTACACTCAATTGTACAGTGCGTTGGCAAAGTGGTACTTGTACAGGCTGTGTTCATTTTATGAAATTAGTTTATCTGCAAAGTAAATGACTCCACACTAAATAATACATCTTGGGACCACTGCCTAGTTTCTAATTTCCTAGTTCATAATTTAGTTGCTAGACTGAGAAGCAGTACCCATTTTCATACCTAGGTATAGAGAGAGTAACAAGTCTTCAGAAAAACAGAATTAGGACAAGACAAACATAACAATGTGAGCTAGACATGAAACATGGATAATTTTCACCATCTGCACTGTTTAAAAATGAGACTTCCGCATCACTTTCTTAATAAAGTCACAACATAGGGTAAGACTTGCATCTCAAGCCTGGTGAAAAATCTAATGGCCCTTACCTCTAGAGCAGTAATTTTGCCAATAACCTCAGAAATGGCCGTATTTAGTAAAGTCCCCATTGCCTTGCAATATATACTCACTGGCAGGACACCCTGCCACACAATCCCAAGTCTCTTCAGCTGGTGCAGGACCTGTCGGAAGAATGCAGCTATTTACACACAAGAGATGACTACAATTCACATTTTCTAGATTTACATGTACCATTTTATGTGTGCAAAGAAAGAGAGGTTATGTAAAAGGAAGGTCTCCAGCACTCTATGCCTCCTGAATTTAATTAACCTTGGTGACAGCCTTGAGAAGAAAAGCACTCATCCTGAAGACAGGAAAACTGCAGTAAAAAGGCAAACCCACAGAGGAAGCAGTAAATACAATCTAACATACAGACATAATGGAACTTTTTTCAGCCACAAAAAATGAAGTTATGTTGTTGGCAAGAAAATGAATGCAAGTGGAGAGACAATTATTTTCCATAAATTAAGCCTGTCTCAGAAAGTCAAGTATCATGTTTTCTCTCATTTTGGGTCACAGATGTAGACCCATAAAATATGTGTATATGCCACAAAGGCAAAGCAAAGCTGTCTAAGGAACAAAGGGAAGGCTGGGGGTGGGAGTACTATACTGTAGGGAGACGCCCTCCTACAACCCAGCACCACATACACTGAGTACACACCAATGGGAGGAGGAATCACTTGATGAGAGGCTACATTTTTTCTTAACATTGTATTTCTGTATCCAGTGATGTATTTTTTTTTAATTTAATAACCACTTGATTAGAAGAAGCATTTCATTACAGCATTAACATATTCAATAACAATTTCCAGAGCAAGGATATATCTCTTTCAAAAGTGGCTGTAAATTTTTAGGTTCACAGTTGGATTAAATTTCCCACATACTAGTTCATGGATTAACACCACTACTGAGACAATGTAAAGACAGTTTCCAATTATCCTGGTTGTACAGAGAAAGTTCTTAAACATGGCTGAAGAAGGTATCTAGATTTTCCAATAGACAGTGTAAGGAATCAGCTTCTAGGTAGGGTGAGGGCATCTAAAGAGAGAGACCAATTTCAGGGCTTGTGACAGCCTCCCACCTGCCGGATTGCTTTACATGCTGCAGAATAATTCTCTTCATCATCCATGTTTGAAAAACTCCTAGCACTTGATAATCTTTCCAGAAGTTCACCTTTCTGTGCCCGCATTTGAGCCAAAAAACACTCTGTTCCTGTAATGGGAAAACAAAGAACTACAGAACCTGTTAGATCCTACACTGCAAAATGAGGGTAGGCGAGGAGACAAACATACACCACACAGCTGTTCTGTGTGGAAACAACACTACAAAACATCAAGGAGCTGCTCTAGGGACACTGCAACGATCCCTTTAAAAATTCATTAAATTTAATCTTTGACAATTTTACACATGTATGCATTCTGACTGTAAAACAGTCACTTCTAAATACACTTAGCCAGTCTCTCGGAGCCTACTCTCAGGGTAGTATATTTTTCTCAATAGTTTGCCTAGAATGTGAGTCAGCTAAGACATAACTTGTAGAGAGAAGAGCTACCTCCTATCCTGATCTAGTTCCATCACTGATGGGGAAAGCTAAGTGAGCCGGATGGCCTCTACGTTCCTCAGGGCGCTGTTATAATGAACACACCAACCTACCCTGCACTTCACTTCTTTTGAGTTTTAGTAATTCCAAGCAAAACTTAAGGAAGGTAAAAGAGAGAGCTGTCCTGGGGTTTACAAAAGAACAAGTACTAGCATGGTGAGCTCTTAGCAGTGATGCCATCAGAGCCGACACTATATGGATTTTATGTGTCTTTCTCCTGACAGAACTCTGATGTGATGGATTCAATGCACACTAGCAATAAAGTATGCTAAAGTATCATAACATCCAGTCATGAAAAGGCAATGCTTCCACAAAGACTGCATTCATTTTACAGAATTGCATACTACAAACCTTTGCAAATTAGAAGACCTCCCACTTTCCAATACTAAAGACCATAACCTAACTTTAAACCACCTCATTCATAAATTACTAGACTGTGCAGCTGTATAAATCACATGCTTTCCTAAATGTGCAGTATCAGTTACCAAGTCTTCTGAAGCCAGGTACAAGATCCACAAAAGTAGCAGTGCCACCACAAAGAACCGGGGCAAGACGTAATCTGAACTGATGACCCAGGGTCAGCAAGTGGTGAGCAATATACATGCAGTTGTTATGGTGGATGGCAGCCAACTGGGGAAGTTTTTGAAGGTTCTCCCTAGGCCAAGAGGAAGGGTAGAAAAGGAAAGCACCTGTTACTGAAGTCAAGCTTGGCAGAAGTCACGACTCCTCTACAGTCTCATCCCTGCACTAGCCTCACAATCAACTGTGTAGATGCTGCACATAACAAAATGTGCTGTCATCATTCTCACTCTCCTGCAGTTAGCTGTTCCAGCTGAGTGTGGCCTTAGCCTACAAAACTATCCCTGTGATGGGCTGGTGAGATGGCTCAGCGGCTAAGAGTGCTTGCTGCTCTTGCAGAGGACTTCAGCTTGGTTCCAGCACCCGCCAGGTGACTCATAACTACCTGCAATTCCAGCTCCAGGAGATCCGATGCCCTGCTCGCCCCTACAGGCACCCGCACACACATGCATACAGACACAAAGACACAGGCATAAATAAGTAATAAATTTTTAAAATTATTTCGCTGGGCGTGGAAAGGCACACCTTTAATCCCAGTACTTGGGAGGCAGAGGAATCTCTGTGAGTTCAAAGATAGCCTAGTCTACACAGTGAGTTCCAGGTCAGCTGGGGCTACAGGGAGACCCTGTCTCAAAAAGACCAAAAAAAATTTATTTATTTATTTTATTTTATACATGTATTGCCTACATGTATGTAAATGTACTTATGTCACACAATGCCCACAGAGGTCAGAAGAGGGCATTAGGTCCCCTGGAACTGAAGTTACAGATAGTTGTTAGCTGCCATGTGGGTGCTGGGAACTGAACCCAGGTCCTCTCTTAACCACTGAGCCAACTTTCCAGCCCCATAATTTTTTTTTTTTTAAATATGGAACACTTCACAAATTTGAGTGTCATCCTTGCACAGGGGCCACACTAATCTTCTCTGTATTGTTCCAATTTTAGTATATGTGCTACCGAAGTGAGTACCCCATAAATTTTTAAAAAACCTATCTCAGTGAAAAACCAAGGAAATTAAAATGTGTATCTGTGTCAACTCTTAGCACAGAAAACCTAGAACTGTGTATTGTCCTTGAAATTTAACTCTGCTAAGTCTGTGGAAATACAGGTTTCCTTCCCTTTTCCAAACGTTTATTTCATTTACATAATGAAACACTTAAATTTTCTAATTCACTCGTTTTGAAAGCTGGCTACGATTAGTTACATGGAAAAAATTTTAATATACAGATGCTTGGACTTCACTCCAAACAAATTAAACCACGAGTCTGAGAATTAAAACAGGGCATTTTTCACTTTTTAAAATCTTCATGAATGATTTTAATTTTTATCCAGGTTTAATTTTTCCATATATATCAAGTCTCTACCAAGCTCAGGAAGAAATCTTAATGTTTTTGTTGTAGATCCACTAGCACCATTCAATTCATACCTTCTGCCTTGCTGACTGAATGTTGACCTAGGCGAGAGACCAGATCCAAGACAGATGTCCCCATTCCAATCTTTTGAGGGGGCTGAAGGGATAGCTTGGTTGGTAAGGTGCTTGCTATGCAAGCATGAGGACTTGAATTTAATCACCAGAACCCACTAAAAAGCTGGATATAGTGGTATGTGTTTGTAATCCCAGTGCTGAGAAGTCAGAGACTGGAGGATCCCTGGGGCTCAGCCTCATCTACTTGGCTAGCATCAGGCCAATGAGAGAACTTGTTTTAAAAAAACAAACAAATAGGGCCACACACCTTTAATCTCAGAGGTAGAAGGATCTCTGAGTTCCAGGTCAGCTGGGGCTACATAATGAGACCCTGTCTCAAACAAACAAACAACAAAAACCTAGGTCTCCTGAGGAACAATATCCAAGTTTGTCCTCTAGCCTCCTCACACATTCACAAAAAGAATCATTTGTGGGACTCAGGGAAAGAAAAGAAAAAAAAAAAAAAATCCCACAAATACATGAGTCTTACACCAGTTCTAGAGGCAGGGCTTAGACAAATATATCTACTTGGGAAGGTCCCTAAGTGATTTTAAAATAATACCAAAGCTGACAGCCATAACCTGAGACAACAGCTCTCAAAGCTCTCAACAGCTCCCTTGACTAGCAACATAAGCAGCTCTTAGAAACTTGTTAAAGATGGGGGGGGGGGGGATGGGAGGGGTCTTCCAATCCCAACTCCACTGAATGGTGGGCTTGAGATCCAGCATAGCAAGATTTCCAGGTGATTCTAACGCACAAGAAAAATTTATGAAGTGGTGTAGCACAAAGTTGGCAAGATCATACAAAGGGAAAAGAGCAAATTCCATAGCAGTGGGAAATGTTCCTGAGCCACAGAACCTTCAAGTCAACTGTTTCTGAATTCCTAAGGAAAGGCCATCTGAATGGTTTTCACTTTTCTTCTGCTTGACCATTAAATAAAGTGAGATAAGAATTTTAAATCACAGCAGAGAGAATACATATAAAAATGTTTACAATAAATGAGCTCTCTTTTACAATAGAAATAACACATAAACTTAGGGGGGTTTTTTGTTGCTGTTTTTTTTTTGTCTTTTTGAGACGGGGTCTCCCTGTAGCCCCAGCTGTCCTGGAACTCACTATATAGACCAGGCTGGCCTCACACTCACAGAGATCCACCTGTCTCTGCCTCCCAAGAGGTGGGAGTGCACCACCACGCCTGGCTAATAAGCTTAGTTTTTAAAATCATCTGAACTCAAGGGCTGGAGAGATGGTTTAGCAGTTAAGAATGCTGGCTGCTCTTCCAAAGGACCCAAGTTCAGTTCTCAGCACCAACACTGGGTGGCTCACAACTGCCTATGTAACTCCAGCTCCAGCGGGTAAGATTCCCTCTTCTAGTCTCCTTGGGCACCTGTACTCACATGTGTGTGTACACACACACACACACACACACACACACACTTTTAAAATAAATTATTTTTTTATTTTTATGTGTATGAGTACATTGCCTGCATGTGTACAGTGCACCTATGTCATGCAATGCCCGCTGAGATCAGAAGAGGGTGTCAGAGTCCCCTGGAACTGGAGTTACATATGATTGTTAGCCACCATGTGGATGCTGGGAATCAACCCAGGGTCCTCTGCAAGAGCAGCCAGTGCTCTTAACCGCTAAGCCATCTCTCCAGCCCCCTAAAAATGTTTTTTTTTTTTTTAAATCATCTGAACTATTCAAAACACTAAACTAAAAAAATACTTCAAGTAATACACTCAATTTTTATTTCCTTTGAAAGCAGAAAGAGTCCTTAAGGGGGCTGGAGAGATGGCTCAGCAATTAAGAGCACATACCACTCTTCCAGAGAACCCAAGTCCAATTCCCAGCACCCACATTGGGCAACTCCCAACTACCTGTAACTCCAGCTTCGTGGGATCCAATGCCCTCTTCTGATTTTCATGGGCACCCACATGCATGTATACTTAACACACACAGACACAGATGCACATAAATAAAAATAAAACAGATCTTTAAAAAAAGAAAGCAGAGCCCTTAGCTATGGAATAGCTTTGCTAACATATTACTAAAACATTTATAAAAATCTTCCAGAACATTCCATTTGAATTAACAGAAAAAGAACTAGAGGCTTCAGAGCTGAGTAACTTTTCAAATTAATATTAAAAGAAACCTTTAAAACTCAAGACATCAGGTTAATACAGGCTGATGCTAAAATGAGTGCCTGACCAACCTTCACAATGACATACTACCTTTGTGTGGCATGTCGTCTGCAGAACCACAAATGCCAAGGGAGAAAGCAATATGGAATGTCGACCTTTGTGAATTTTTTTTAACCAAAAAGTAAGGCAGTTCTGAAAATGCCTAGGCACTAAAAACTGGACAAAGTCCTCTGAGCTTCTAATTTGTGCTTCCTAATATACTGCAAGATTACTGTGCCCTTATTAATAGTAAATGTTTATAACCTTGTAAATACCTTAGCTTGCTGCATTTTTATTTTGAATTTTAGTAAATATCTTTGGTGGACATATAAAGTGTCAAGCATTTAAGAGAGCATATAGAGAGGAGATACTTACTTGTGATATGTTGGCACAACATCATGGAACAAATGGAAAATATTCCTCACTGAGTAGAAAAGCTGGACAGCACTGAAAATAAAGCAAGTATTTAAGAAAAATGCATCAAAAAATTAAACCAGGTATACTTTAGTGAAGATCATCTATTAACCTACAGCTGCTTGGTCAGTGCTGGAAAGCACCATGAATCTCGATGGAAATATATTCAACTAGTATTTACTAACAAAATTGAACTTCATTTCTAAAAACCTGGATATACTAAGAATTTTCAGACAGCAGCATTCAACCCAAGGCCTCCTTCCCATTTATCCGTGTGTGCCCTGCCGGTACAGAGTATCCTTCAGTAGCAAATGGAGCTAAGCCTCGAGCAAATGTCACCTACTTACGATGCATTCTGCAAAGGGCACGGTATCAATAAAGGCACTCACTCAGGTCTTTTAGAACTGGTCTGACTTTCAGCTTTCACCTCTTCACCTTCTTCCCCAATGCAAAGAGATGAATCAACATCTTCTAAGACAGAATCTAGCCTTCAAGAATTTTGCCCTTTAAATATGGTCTTCAACCCACCTAAAGATTATTATTAAGATACATTTAAGGGACAGGGGATACAGCAGTGGTGGAGCTTGCCCAGCATACACAAGACCCCTCAGGGAGTTTGGGGGGGAACATTGAGAGGCGGGCAGAAAAAAACCTTTTAACCAAAATGAACTTCAAAAGATCAAATATATGTAATCTAGCACTCAGTGGCTGAGACAGGAGGAAGGACCCAAGTTTCAGGACAACCTGGGCTACAGAGTAAGACCTCACTCAAAAAAATCAAATAAACATCAAAAGAGAGCAAATATAAGATTTGTGTCATCTAACTCCAAACTCCATATAACAGTATCTTAACCTATGCACCTTGAATAATTCAGAGAAATTCCACTAATATTTAGAAAAATAAATCATGGTGGCTCCAAAACACAGCAGTTACTAGTTACCATAATATTTAATCAAATTAATGTATTTTATCTTGATTTAATATATTGTCACTTAAAATTTGATAATGGGTAAAAGGGCACATGTCTTCCTTGTCTGTTAAAGACCGTAACCAAGGGCTGGAGAGATAGCTCACAATTGCCTGTAATTCCAGCTCCAGGGAGATGTACTGCTTCTGGCCTCCGAGGGCACCTGTACTCATGGTAAACATAGCCACACACCGACAAAGATACAGACACAGACACACATATCTAGAAATAATAAAAATAACATTTTTAAAAAATTTTTTACAAGTGGAATAAATGTCTCTAAGCATCCAGTATACAAAAACAGTGTTTGGCATTTGTTTTCTCAAAAGAAAAAATTTAAATACTGCCATGCATCCCTACCTTCTGATCTGATATACATGAGGAAATAGTGACTACTATGTTTATCTTGCCAAGAGAGCATATACTTCATTTATAAAGAAACAGGTATTTTCCACAGAGCTGGTAAGATGGCTCAGCAGGTAAAGGCACTTGCTACATAACCCTAGTGACCCAAGTTCAATTCCTGGAACCCACATAAAGGTGGAAGAAAAGAACCCACTCCACAAAGTAGTCCTCTCCTCTGTGTGCACACCATGACATGCACACACACACACACACCCCACATGCACACAAAATAATGTGTATTTTTCTTTCTACTTATAATTAATACTACATATTCTGTCTACAGCAACCTAAATCAAAGGGGTGTTTACACATGGAGACAAACTGCAGATCTGAGGATACGACTAAGTCAAGCCCAAAGTCAAACTGTTTTCTACTATGAGGATGAGGAGTGAAAAATGGCTAAACACAGATTCAAACTCAACAGGCTTTTATAGACCGGCTCCGCAGTCACCTTTGGCTCATCTGCCATTTTCTTCTCAGGAGCTGCTGCTGCTGCTTTTTTTTTTAGTCTTTTTGAGACAGGGTCTCCCTATAATCCCAGCTGGCCTGGAACTCACTATGTAGACCAGTCTGGCCTTGAACTCACAGAGATTCGCCTGCCTCTGCCACCCAGAGTGTTGGGATTTGGCAGGAGCTTCTTCTTAAAGAGCAGGGAAGAGATTCAGTGGATGTGAAATAACGGGGTACCCCGAACACAGTATATATTAGAAGAAGCCTTCTTAAAAGGGTGAAGCCAGATCTGTGATATGCTCCATTCTTTTCTTTCCACATTTGAGTGCTTAACAAATAATTACTCCTTCAGCATGTATAGCAGAGTGCGTAGGGTTTGTTGGGGGAGGGGGAGGCATGGATTGGGGAGTCTGGATGTGAGAAATATCGTATGAAATTTTAAAAGCTCAATAAAATTTTTTTTTTTTTAAATCATTTTACAGCACCATGGAAGAGGGGGTAGAAAGAAAGAACGCAAGAGCCAGATGATGGGGAGGAACACTCTAAAATGCCATCTTCTGGACATGACATGACCACTGCCCTCATGAATTCACAGCAGCTGTGGCTAACGCCACAAGACCTGCACAAATCAAGCCCATCAACATTCCAGCATGGATGGTGGAAGGGCTGTTGAGGCCCCACCTTCCCTGAGGAGCCAGCAGCAGTTAAGGGCTACTAGGGGAAGGTGGGGGGTCATTTCTCTTCAATGGCACAGCTACTAGTAAGCTGCCCTTGCTCCAGTCAGTAACTCCACACCTGTACTTACACAAGCGCCCTAATTAAATTCAGAGGGTCACAGGAAAAAAAAAAAAAAAAAAAAAAAACATGAAGCAAGAGGGAGACGAGTTGGGAAAAAGGGTTCAAAAGGAGTAGGGGGTGCTAACAAGCTACTGAACGGTGTATATGACCAAAACACATTATTTAAGTATGAAACTATCAATGGACAAATAAAAAATATTTTTAAAAAATAACCATGGTAATGCTGGGTGTGGTGGCTCAGGCCTTTAATCCCAGCACTTGGGAGGCAGAGGCAGGGAAAAAAAAAAGACCAAACAAACCGACAAAAGATAAAAGGCCAAGAGAACAAGTTGGAGCATAATATAGGGTAACTACATTTTAGTATTTCTTCTTTGACAGTTCCATACATGTACACAATGTATCTGGACCTTACCCACTCCCCTAGCTCCTCCCACCAATGTCCTCAGCATACCCCCTCTCAACTTCAAATCCTCTTTTCTTTGTGTAGAACTCACTGGGTCCTGTTAGTGCTGCCCATACGCATGGGTGTGGGGCCATGCCCTGAAGAATGGACAACCTCAATAGCCACAGCCCCAAAGAAAACACTCTCCTTCCCCAGCATGCTGTGCAGTGAGCTGAGAGGGGAGGTTCTCAGACCCTCCAGCTCTAGCAGGCCCCACACAGTGCTATCATTTATGATATAACTACTGCTCAATAATAAACATTTGAGCATTAATCATTTTTAGGGTAGTATTCTACATCCTTCCACTGTGCTTTTTTTTTTTTTTTTTAAATATTTAACTTTTTTTTTGAGACAGGGTCTTCCTGTAGCCCCAGCTGTCCTGGAACTCACTATGTAGACCAGGCTGGCCTTGAACTCACAGAGATCCACCTGCCTCTGCCTCCCAAGTGCTGGGATTAAAGGCATGGGCCACCACGCCTGGCTATGTGTATGTGTGTATTGCCTGCATGTAGGTAAGTGTACCCACGTCATATAATGCCCGGGGAGGACAGGAGAGGCTGTCAATCCCCTGGAACTGGAGTTACGGACAGTTGTTAGCTGCCATGTGGGTGCTGGGATTTGAATCTGGGTCTTCTGCAAGAACAGTCAATGTTCCTAACCACTGAGCCATCTCTCCAGCCCGCCACTGTGCTTTCTTATGTAACATTATTACTTTTATCACAGACAGCAAAAACTAAACAAAAAGTAGATTACTAAAAAGTAATTAATTTTTCATGTCAAATAAACCTACATATTATCAACCCATATGGATGCATCTACTTTTTTTGTTTTGTTCTGCTTTTCTGGGTCTTGTTTATTTGCTTTTTAACAGAGGGTTTTTTGTTGTTGTTGTTTTGTTTGGTCTTTTTGAGACAGGGTCTCCCTGTAGCCCCAGCTGTCCTGGAACTCACTATGTAGACCAGGCTGGCCTTGAACTCAGAGATCCGCCTGCCTCTGTCTCCCAAGTGCTGGGATTAAAGGCGTGCACCACCACGCCCGGCCACAGAGGGTTTTATTATGACTCCAAGCTGGCCTGGACCTTGCTAATTAGGCCAGGCTACCTCAAATTCACAATTCTCCTTATGTCAGCCTTCCCAGTACTAGGTTTATAAACATGAGCCAATGCACCCAGCAGGTTTTTACACCTTGTTCAACATCTCTGTTACTGTAAGTAAAAGTTAAAGAGCAATCTTTATCTGTACTGCACTGTCTTTCTAGAAAAAAATATTAATAGAGCTGGGCATAATGGTACATGGCTTTAATACCAGCACTCAGGAGGCAGACACAGTTAAAGGTAGTCAGGGCTATAGAGTGAGGCCCCGTCTCAAAAAAGACTCAAAACCCCAAATTAGAGATAATTTTCACAATACACCTTACACCAAGTTACTGCCATGTTTAGGCAGCTCGGAAGGCTTACCATTGATCACTACTAGTTGTTGCCTCTAGCAAAGTCTGATAGGCAAGCTCCATTAATTTCTTCACAGACTCACTGATGCGACACGTGGGTAAAGAAAAGGAATGAGGGTCCAGTGAATTTTCATGCTCTAAGTTCACAGGTTCATTGAACTCCGTTTTACACGCCGTCTGTACTTCTAGCTTGTTATCCACATCAGGACTGGGTAAGTCTGGCAGACTTACCTTAGAATCAGGAGTAATCTAAGATTCAAATACAGAAATGAGGTGTGGCAGAATAATTCAAATGTACACATACAGCAAAAAATAAAGGCGCTCACTGCTTCCATGCTGATGAAAGCTGTGGTTCCCGGAGGAATTAGAAGGGCTATAGTACATGCCACTGAGAAATTGGCATACTCGTTTACTGTGGAATTCTTCTAAGCATTCAATCTTGAAAAAGCAAAGCTTTGGGGTAACTGAAAACACCTTCAAATATCATCTTTCTCAAAATAAACAATGGGATTATCAAAGCCAGTATAACTATTAACTACTAACAAATTACATCAGGTACAGGTGTAAATTTAGTCTAAGAAAAAGCTAATTCAAGGCCAGTTGTGACAGCACAAGCCTTTATAATCCTGGCTTTCAGTGAGTTTGAGGTCATCCTAGTCTGCACAGTACTAAGTTCTAGGCCAGGCAAGGCTATCCAGTGAGACCTTGACTTAAAAAGTTTTTTTAAAGAAAAAACAAAAGCGAGAAAGAGGAGGGCGGGGAGGGGAAAAGGGAAAAGAAAATAATTCAGACTACTTAAAAAGAAAAAAATCAGGGGCTGGAGAGATGGCTCAGCAGTTAAGAGCACTGGCTATTCTTACAGAGGACCCAGGTTTGAATCCTGGCACCCACATGGTAATGTCTGTAACTCCAGTTCCAGGGGATCCAACACCCACTTCTGGCCCCTGCAGGCACTACACAACATGGGTGCGTGTACATACATGCAGGCATAACACTCATACACATAAAAATAAAAATAAAAAAATAAAAAGGGGCGGGGCATGGTAGCATACACCTTCAGTCCCAACACTCAGGAGGCAGAGGCAGGAGGATCTCTGAGACAGAGGCTGGCCTTGTCTACATAGTAACAGGCCAGCTGGGACTACAGGAAGACCCTGTCTCATACCCTCCCACACACCCAAAGTCTCTGTAACAAGATCCTCTCAAGATCCCACCCATTAACCCTTTGATGCTATACCACCCTGTTCCTTGACTGGTTTAAACACTGCAAGTGGTAACTCAGGAAGAAATCATTACAGTTATCTTTCTTACTACAGCTAAGTATGCTAAGTTGAATAAAAGGATGCATAATATTTAAACTCAAGTCTGGTATTACTAGTGATTCTTTTTGTTTTGAGATAGGGTCTTACTATGTAAACCCAGGCTAGTATGAACTCATGATCCTTCTGCCTCAGCCTCCCAAAAACTGGGATAAGAGGTCTGGGCCACCATGCCTGACCTACTGAATCTTAACTATAAGTAATTTGCTGGAAATATTTTAACATAATTTTAGAAGTATTGTAAGTCAAAGCCTTAACTTGTATATGCTTTAGCACAATGAGATTTTGTTGCCTCTGGGATACTGTTATAGTCTATGTTTTGTTTAAAGTTTTTCTCAGAAACCTAGGGCTTCAGTATCTAAATCATTTGCCACATTAAAAGGCAGCTCTTTCAGCATTAGAGCTATAAATGAATGTTATCTACAGGGAACACAATCTAGCTTTAGTTATAAGGATATGTTTATTATGGAGCTAACGTTTAAGAGCTACTTTGGAACTGCTTCTCCATTTCCTACAGTGCTGCTCCAACAACAGAGCTCACCAATTCATGCATGCTTGGATGGAGCGGAGAGCCTGGGCCTCCAGGCAGTCTCTTCGGAGCTTTGGGTCCACCGTGGTTTTTATGTGCTTTGGTCAGAAATATAAAGTAAGCACCTTGACTAAACTAAGGAATTTAAAAATTGACACCTACAGTGAAGAACACGGAGTTTTGCAAGACTGATATAGCAGGTCATCTCAAACCAATTATGACTGCCAAACTCACTTCCCAAGTACCTGTTAGGAGCACTTCATTCCCCTGGTATGGTTGGAAGGGATTATGATCTTTTGAGTAAGAAAACAGTCACTTAAGAAAAAAAAATTAGGAGCCAAGATAGCTCAATGATTAAGCGCAATTGCTACTCTTACAGATCCAGGTTCAGTTCCAGCACCCAAAACAGGCAGCTCTCCATTCCAGGAGATCTGACATCCTCTTCTGGCCATGTAAGCACACACACACATGGCTGACACTCACTTGGACACACATGCACGCACAGGAATAAAGCTTAAATAAAAAAGGGCGGGGGGAGCCAGGTGGTGTGGTGACGGTCTAATTCCATCATGTGGGGGGCAGAGGCAGGTGAATCTCTATGAGATCAAGGCCAGCCTGGTCTACATACAGAGTTCTGAGTTCTAGGCAGGCTGAGGGTAGGGAGATCTTGTTTTTTTTAAAAAAAATAGAGTCCAGCACCTCAGAAACACAAAAAAAAATGGCTGGGAAATCTGCCGGTAGACTGCCTTAGTCTGTTTTGCTTCAAGTAATTCCTGACATTTACCAAATATTGTTTTATATATGTATATTTAAAAAGCACACAATTATCAAAGGTCAAAGAATGAATTATTCTTCATGTACATTAATCAGTTCACTGCCTTGTAAGAAACTGATTATAACCACCCCTCTTTGCTTAGAAACACTTATTTTTATTTATGTGTACGTATGTGTGCAGATGCCCAGCAGCTAACTTCTTCCTGCAGGATACAATCTCTGGGCATAATAAAGTCCAAACATCATCACAAAGTTGTGCACTAAAACCTCAAGTAATGAAGACGAGAATAATCTATGCTTGATTTCAAAAACAGCAACCCACTGTACTTACACTTTCTCCATTTAGAGTTTCTTTCACATGTATTATTTTTCCTAGACTTCACAATACTCAAAGAAGGTGATATGGGGACCACTTTAAAGAGGGTAAAACAAATGCTCCAAAGATGAGTTATTGGGTCTCCAGGAGCTCAGCCACCGTCACTCCTTTCTACTTTACCACGTCGCAAAAATGAGCCACTTCCCGTTCACAACATAATAAAGCCCTGGTACCTGTACAGTGTTGTGAATTTCAGATGTCATTAGATTTCTGGCTGCCACGATCACATCCTGGCACTTCTTATTAGCAAAATGAGAATTGATATTCCGAGCATATTTCAGCAAATCGGTAGTATCTCCTTTTAAAAATCTCATCTCCTTTAGGGACTTTTCAAAATCTTCAGTAGATTGTATGATCTGACAGAGAAGGACATGAGGAAAAAAAAAAGAATTAGATACAGTTATCCCTCAGTATGTTTAGGGGGTTGGTTCCAGGACATCGCTCAGAAACTACAATCCATGGCGGTTGGAGAGATGGCTCAGCAGTTACAAGCACTGGCAGCTCTTCCAGAAGACCCAGGTTTGGTTCCCAGCATGGCAGCTAACAACTGCCTATAACCCCAGTCCAGGGGATGCAATGCCCTCCTGACCTCTGCAGGCATTGCATAACACAGGTGCACTTGAATGCATGCAAGCAATACATTCATACACATAAAATAAAAAAAATATTTTTTTTAAATTTCAAACCAAATGTAATAAAAAGTGAGAACCAAGATGGTCACTTAGATCACAGGCAATTACTAGGTTTAAAAACACTGCGCAGTCTCCCAACAGTACTGCAAAAGTATCTTCAACAGAATTACCCATCTCTGGTAAAGGGGCAAATAATATCCTTATTTTAGCATTCAAGCAAACAAGAGCTACTACACATGATATAGATGTAAAAAAAATATATTTAATAAGAAGATATACTTCCTCAAAGAGAAATGAAGTTACAGAGAACTTGTTTCTGCTCCTTTTTAGTAGTTGTCTTAAGGGTGTAATGTAGGAACAAAAGATCCTCAAGGAAAACTCCAGGGTCCTAAAGCCACTTCTCTCTACCTCCTCATACTGCTTCAGCTTGCTGCTGTTTGTCGGAATGGAGTAAACCAAGCAGTTTTTGATGAGGCACTCAGACAGCTCTTCCCAGATCACATCGCCAAGCATTTCAGCCAACATGAGCGCAGGTGTTTTTTCATTTTCGAGTTCAATGTCAAGAGGCAAATCTAAATTCAAGAGAAAGTTTTAAACAAGAAACTATTCACAGTCCTGATACATTAAGTTCCCTAGTTTCTTTAAATCATAAAATTTTAAGATGGGAAAGAAAACGCAGGTAATTCTACAGCCGTTTCAAGACTGTGACAATGCATGACAATTATGATTATTCTATTTTCACTGCTCAAATGAATCCTGCCCACTTGTCTTGTTGCCTGTATTCTGTAATAAAGATTACACCACCTACCACCATGCAATCATCTACTCTTAAGCTGAGTCTGATTATATGACAAGCACTCAGAGACCATGCATCCAACGTTAAAACTAGTTTGAAACAAAATCTCACTTTTTAACAATAAAAAAACAAAAATTAATTTTTTTAAAGCCGTACTTTCCCATCTGTATTTAAAGAGTTAGCGGATGTACTAAGCACAGCACCAACAAACATCACATGCAGCACTGCCCAGTCTGCCAAGCTCATGTCAGCAGCTCCACTTTAGTCATCTCACAGTTGGTTTTTGCACCATACTTTGAAAGCATTTATATTTAAAATATCGTATTAATCATGTAACTAATAAATAGAAGCCTCAACCAGCTAAATGGCTCAGGGGATAAAAGAGCTTGCTCTGCAAGCTCGGAGATCTGAGTTCGATCCCTAGAACCCACAAAAAGTTGGAAGGATAGAGCCAACTCTACAAAGCTGTCCTCTGACTTCCACAGGCACACAGAGAGACATACACGGATAGAGCTACAAAGCTGTCCTCTGAACTCCACAGACACACAGGTGTACATGCATTAATAATAAATTTTATTTAATATTTATTTAATTGATAAATAATAATAAATTTAAAAGGAAAAAGCCAATAGTCCAAGCTAAGCATGGTGTGACACTCATATTCCCTGCTCTCAAAAGGCTGAGCAAGAGGATCACAATTTGAGGCCAACCTGGGTTAAATAAAATACTGTCTCAAAAAACAACAGAAATCGGACTGGGCATGGTGGTACACGCCTTTAATCCTAGCACTCGGGAAGCAGAGGCAGACGACCTCTCTGTGAGTTCAAGGCCAGCCTGGTCTACATAGTGAGTTCCAGGCCAGCTGAGGCTACAGGGAGACCCTGTCTCAAAAAGACAAAAAAAAAAAAAAAACAAAAACAGAAATGGGACTGGAGAGATGGCTCAGCAGTTAAGAGCACTTGCTGCTCTTGCAGAGGACCCAAGATCAGTTCCCTCAGAGTTATCTATAATTCCAGTTCCAGGGGATCCAATGCCCTCTTCTTTTATGGGCACCAGGTACATGCATGGTGCTCATATGTACATGCAGGCAAAACACTACTATACATAAAATATAAATAAATCTTAAAAAGAAAAAAAAAGTCACAAATTCCACAGTGAATGTAGATACAATCTGCTATAATGAAGTAGAATTCAAAAGCTATTTGCTTATTGTATAAATACAAATTCTTAAGATATGAAACATTTTCAAGAAATGTATTTGTAAACAAACTGCCCAAATCAGTCACCTCAAATCAAAGGTCAGTAAGAAATGTGTGGCCAGTTATAACATGGATTCTTTGTTTGTTTTTATTTTGTTGGTCTTTTTGAGACAGGGTCTCCCTGTAACCCCAGCTGGCCTGGAACTCACTATGCAGACCAGGTTGGCCTTGAACTCAGAGATGCACCCCGAGTGCTGGGATTAAAGGCGTACACTACCATGCCCAGCTACAAAATGGATTCTTGCACAAAGAGAAAAATCATTTTTGGATAGACAGATGGAAAAAGGATCTATTGTTATTTTTATTAAATTTATTAATAAATTATAAGGAAGACATTTAAATGTTTTTAGGGTTTAGGTTTTTAAAAATATTTATTGGCCAGGTGTGGTGGTGCATGCCTTTAATCCCAGCACTCGGGAGGCAGAGGCAGGCGGATCTCTGTGACTTCAAGGCCTGGTCTACATAGTGAGCTCCGGGACAGCTGGGCTACAGGAGACCCTGTCTCAAAAAGGCAAAAAGAAAAGATTTATTTTTAATTATGTGTATGTGTGTGTAGGTAATGTGCACACATGTGTGCAAGTGCCTATGGAGGCCAGAAGAGGGTGTCATAGCCCCTGAAGCTGGAGTGAGTCAGTTGTGAGCTGCCCAATGTGGGTGCTGGGTACCAAACTCAGGTCCTCTACAAGCGCAGCCAGTGTTCTTAACTGCTAAGCCATTTCTCCATCCCCCAGACTGGGGGTTTTGTTTTTGTTTGGGAGGTATATTGTTTCCCAGTTCTAGGGACTGAATCTAGGGCTTCATGCATGCTAAACAAGCAGTCTACCACTGAGCTATAATCGCCTGCCTGGAAAACACATTTTAAAATGTAAAGAATCTTTAAGTAATCACAGAATACTGCCCATAAAAGATAAAACTCTTCAAGTTGGAGATGTAGCTCAGTGTAAAGAGAGCCTGCCTGGCATGTATGAAACCCTGGGTTCAACTCTAGCACTGCATATACTGCGCATGGTGGGACACATTTAGGAGGTGGAGGCAGGAGGATCAGAAGTTCAAGGCCAACCTGGGCTATAAAAGACTATCTCAAACTAGGAACAAGCTCTTTATGAATACTTTAGCTTTAGACGATACTTCAGATACATGTTCTCCAAAAGGATTTCCAAATTTATAAGGAAATATCTTGAATTCATAGCCTAAAAAATTAGCACTTTTTTGGTCTTTTTTGAGACAGGATCTCCCTGTAGCCCAGCTGGCCTGGAGCTCACTATGTAGACCAGGCTGGCCTAGAACTCACAGAGAACCACCCGCCTCTGCCTCCCAAGTACTGGGATTAGAGGTGTGTGCCACCACACCCAGTTCATAGCATATTTTTAATCTTTAATATTTACCATGAAAGAATGTTTACTAGGTATGAAAACATTAGTTTCTATTCCAATAGTGCTTCAGTGCTATGGAGTAAAAAAAGAAATCCAGACTTACTAGAATTTTAACACAAGGTGTCAGTGGGGCTCATGAGATGGCTCAGCTGGTACAAGCTCTTGCCACCAAGCCTAAGAACCTTAGTTCAATTCCCAGAACCCACATTGCAGGAGAACCAACTCCCACAGGTGTACTCTCACCACACTCACACTGTTACATGTGTGCACACATGTGTACACACACAGCATAAAAATGTGTAAAAAAGAAAAGATGTTGGTGACTCCTTTATTACTTCATTCCACTGTGTGACACCACATGGCATCTTTGTGCGCTGTTTTTTCTGAAATACTATGAAAAGTGGAATGAATACAGTTAAAATCATTCCGTTTGTATGATGCAAAAGCTGTGCTCTTTGCCAATGCTTAGAAATTAAGTTACAAAAGTTTCAGAAAGATTTACTGCACTGTTAGTTTCACGTTTTTATTGAAACTAAAGGAATGCTTGAAAAATGTTCAAAAAATCTAAAATGAGAATGTAGTTTGTATTTTGTTTTGTTTTGGGGTGGAGGTAATGTGGAAATGAGACAGGGTCTCATTCTGTAGCCCAGGCTAGTTTGGAATTCACAGAGATCCTTCTGACTGAGCCTCCTGGGTTCTGAGGTTACAGGGATGAGCCACATACTGGACTGTGCTTTCATATGTGTGTGTGTCTGTGTGTGTGTGTGTGTGTGTGTGTGAATCTGTCAAATGCACACACTTGCTAAGGACTTCATTGTGTCCCCCAGGATTGAACCCTGATCCAATATGACTGCTCTCCTTACACAAAGTGAAGACACCAGAGATGAGAGTGTGCTGAGAAAATGAGATGAATCGCAGCAAGAAGGCTGTGAGGTAAGGAGAGAGGCTGCAGAAAGCACCCACTACCCACACCAAGAGCAGGACCAGAAGGGGAACTTAAAATGATCATTTGAGGGCTGAGGATACAGCTCAGCGGTAGAGTACTTGCCTAGCACGCACAAGGCCTTTGGTTCAATTCCCAGCATATCACACACACACACACACACACACACACACACACACACTCATTCAAAATGAACTAAGGATATTCAATGGTGAGAAAATGGAAAAATCTTAAAATCTACCATGTATAACAGATACTTGACTTGTTCTGGATGGTTCTCTAGAACATAAATAACACGGTACAGAGTAATACATTTCTAACAAACTTTTTCAACAACTACCCTAAAAGATTGAATTTGTGAAATATACATTTTGCTAATATTTACTATACATAAGAAACAAAACAAAAACTTTCCAGGTTACTGAGAACTGGCCCAAAGTTGGATGGAATACTTAAGAGTGAGCTCCTTCTCATTAAGGCATGTAGAGTGGCTGATCTGACCAACTGATGGACTGTTGAGAGGAGATCCGACATCAGAGATATGTGGACTGAGAGACCTCTCTCAACGCTTCCAGTTCTTGAATCCTTTGTTTCTAACTGTGTATCTCTAATAAGGTGCATTTCTCAGCCAGGCATGGCTGTTCACCCATTATCCCAGCAACTGAGAAGACGAGGCAGAAAATCACTGTTCCGGGCCAGCCTGAGCCACACATGAGTTCAAGACAGCCTGAGAGATTGTCTCAAAAAACAAACAAAAACCTATTTCAAAAACAAAACAGAAACTACCTTGGGAGATGAACATCGTAGTACACACCTGTAATTTTGGATTTTGCAGCTTACACAATGTTTAGATTTCTCCTCCTATCTAAGCTATGCAAAGAATTCCTTGCTTTACATCTAAATCACTTATACATAATTAAACAATATCTGACTGTTAGGAAGACCCATGAACAAGAGCAACTTTTTTTCTTTTCATGTTTATTTCAGAGCAAGAACGCTTGCTGGATCACTCCCTAATACTACTGAGAAAAGCAAAAAGAATGTAAATCAAACAGACTAAAAACAGCATCAAAACACTACACAAGAAACTTGTCAGTACAAAAAACAAAAACAAAACTTGATTCAAAGCACAAAAACAAGCTGTTTGTAATATAAATATAAGATCTACCAAAAGGCCAAGTTGAAATGTAATTTACTTCCAATATTCAACCCAGTTTATTTGAATCAGATTAATGGGAATTTTCCCATGGTGGAAATATATAAAGCAGCACTTGTTTGGCTCACTCCTTCTCTTGTAATTAATCTGAGAGTTCTGAAGTACGTTATCAGAAGTCTGAAGAGAAGTGCATCCCAGACTCCAACTAAAATAGTATATGTTATAAAATAATAAATGCAGGATCTGAGCTCACTAATGACCCAACTTGCCAATCTAGGGCAAAGAAAGAGGGAAGAAGTAAGAATGTAATTACTGCTTCCTCCCTTCACTCATAATCATATCATGTCACTTTAAAATAATATTACCTGTAAAAACAATATGCACTTTTCCAAATAATGAAAGCGCTGCTTCGGGGATACACACCTAGAAGCTCTTTCTGGAGCACTTCCAGTACCATTCGGATCTTTGCAAAAACCTCAGATGGTGACGGATGCTCCAAGTCCGTCATCAGAGACTCAAAGCGAATAGTAACTGAATTCGGCTGGCTTTCGATCACAGCGTGGAGGGATGGGTAAGATGCCAGAGGCCTAAGGATGTACTTCAGCAGCATCTGACCTGAAAATCATACAAGAACACTCAGCAAAACCCACCAGAAAACCGCATCAAAATAAAACACTACACAAGAAACCTGTCAGTACAAAAAACAAAACAAAAAACTTGACAAGAACAAAAACCTGTCTCAAGAACTGAAAAAAAAAAAAAAGAATCATCACGAGAGGAAGCTTCTGAAGACTAAACATGCCAAAAAAAATACCACGATAGGTTTCCCTATCTGTAGCTTTTTAAGTTATTCAAAAATAATACTTTTGGATATATATTTTATTCGACAGTGTTGTAGAACACAAGATTTCTGTAAAAGTTGATTTATCCACAGTGGAACGTTTCATAAAAATCGTTCATTTTCAGTCTTTCTTTAAAAAATACATAACTGGATAAGAACTGGATTTTTTAAAAAGGACCCACACCTTAATATAAAAGATATTTATGGCAATTCCCTTTGATGAATTATGAAGCCAAACACTGTCATTAATATTCTCCAGAAACTGTTTTATCATCTTTTTTGTCATCCTTTAATGCCAGGCCTTCCGAGACTGAATGTGACTGAAACTAGGCTGCATGCTTTACCAAATGCTTTAAGCTTGGTGGGGAGTTCTCCAAGAACAGAGAAGGCCATGAGGACAGAACTGATGGGTGGCATAGGGGTCGTCTCCTCTTTCTGGGACTGTTCAGTGCACAGTTGAAGCTCCGTTTGTAGGCAAGATTCTAAACTGCTGGTATCTAAGAAAAAGGGGGAAAATATGAGCTGTCTCAGGAATGTAAGATGACTGCACTTCCATTCCTCAGAGCCCATTCTCTACTCGGAATTCTAAAAATGTAGCTTCATCATACCGTATTTCCAATGAGATCAAATATTAAGCATGATTATAACATCCAGGACTTCTGTGCCACTTCAAAACAGGAAATGATTTTTGGGTATGTCCAAAGAATCTGATTAAATGCAAAAATGATGATATGCCTTTAAGAAATGTTTTTTTTAGTGGCTGGAGAGACGGCTCAGTGGTTAAGAGCACTGGCTGCTCTTGCAGAGGACCAAGGTTTGATTCCCAGTACCCACATAGAGGTTTACAACTGCCCATCACTCCAGTTCCAGGGGATCCAGCACCTTCTTCTGACCTCCGTGGCACTGCATGACACAGGTACACTTACACACATGCAGGCAATACACTCAAACACAAAACATAACAAAATATACTTTGAAAAAGAAAAATACATTCTTCCTAAGTATGTGCAGAATAACTGAATGAAAGCAGACTGAAAAGTGAGCTCCGAGTTTCAGACCTCTCCTTCCATATTCTTTTTTTTCTAGCAAAAACAGTCCACCAACCAACTCTGACAGGTTTAACAGGTACAGTGTATCATAACAGAGTTGCAAACTCCTACTAGCTTCTCTCCACATATCTGAGCGTCTAATTTAAAATTTTTTTTTTCCTTTTCGGTCTTTTTGAGACAGGGTCTCCCTGTAGCCCCAGCTGTCCTGGAACTCACTATGTAGACCAGGCTGACCTTGAACTCACAGAGATCCACCTGCCTCTGCCTCCCGAGTGCTGGGACTAAAGGCATGTGCCACTACGCCCGGCTAATTTAAAATTTTTTATGTTGCTTCCTTCAAAACACCTGACATGCATACAAAGCACATGGGGGACCTAGTAAACAGAGCAGGTAAGACTATAAGGTTTACCTTGAAAACACTAAATAGCAAAATCCAACATTGGAAAATATGCATTCTTTACATATACCTTCCTAGGTTGACTCTAAAGCAAACAATATACCAAAGGGAGCTCACTACCAAGGGCGGGGGGAGGTAATGGGAGGTAAATATGATCAAGACACACTATACACATGTATGCAAATATCATAATAAAACCTATTACGCGTAAAATATACTAATAAAAAACTTAAAAAATAACTTTTTAAAAAGGGAGCTCACATTAAAAGGTAAGTTTGGAGATTAATAAATGAAATAAAGATTAACAGATGAATAACTCAATAGTGAAGCTGTCCCATCTTCTAATATTCAGAATATAGTCTGAGGCCAAAAGGGTCCAGGCAGATTAAGCAAAGCAGTCCACCTGAGGTCAGCAGCACCTTTTGATGGCGGGAACTTCCACACAAGCAGCCTCTGCCACTCCTCCCCAAGGTGGTAAAGCATGTTCTGCTTCTGTATGGTGAGCTCCATGCTCAGAGATTTCAGCATTTTTAAATCAAAGCATTTTCTGGATTTTAGTAACTTCAAGCATTTCTGTGCCTGGCAGTAAAATGGAATCACTGTTAAACAGTTAATCTAGATTCACAAAGAAAATCAGAATACGCTTACATAATTATTAAGAATAAAAAGAAAACAAAATATATCAGAACAAGTACTAACTGGTCATACGTTAAAGAGACTATTTATACCTCGTCCAGATACTGCGCAGCAGGGACATACTTCTTCTCTGTTAATGCACTATTATAGTCTTCAATGGCAGTAGAAAACTGAAAAAGGTAAGTTTAAATCATTAGGCATTTTTTTCTATGCCTTATTATTCTAAATCTGTCTGTTTCTAAAATGAAAAAACACCATTTTGTCAGGGAATATAAGACCAACTATAAAGAAAATAACTTCCACCATCAGAACAGTTTCCACTGAGTTTACTAACCTCTTGCAGTTGTTTAAGCAAATTTAGGACTACTGAGTCTCTTTCCAACTGTTTCTTCAAGTCTGTAAATTCAGCCGTCGATACATGAAGATCCCGTCGAACCTAATTTATACATCAAAAGCATAATTACTTTAAGCCATACCATACCTAAGGAATTAACACTATAACTTATTAATAAGCTTCAGTAGAACAGTATAATTCATTTTGAAATTCAAAATGCTAGTTCATAAAAAGCATTATCCTGTACAAGAACACCCATTCCCAGGCTGACAAGATCATTCAGTGGGTAAAGGTACTTGCCAAAAGTGACATTTTTCCATTACCCTCTCTACAATGCTATCCCTTATAACGCCCAAACACTTTTCCTTCCTATTGTCTTACTTAACAATCAGGTCTTGGTTTGGATATTACTTCCTACTGGAAGCCTCCCGCACTCCATCTCTAACTAGATTACCTCTATTTAGTATTGTATCATACCATTATATACTCACCAGGACCTGACATGAAGAAGTCACAGTAACGACAACATCATCTTGTACTTTGTGTAAGTATTCAACAAATATACAAAGTGATTGAATAAACTACATCTACCTGCTGAATTTAATTCTTTTGTAAGGTATAAATTTGAAACTTAAAGAAAAAAAATTTCCTGTCTGTTTTTTGAGATAGGGCCTCTTGTAGCCCTAGTTGGCTTGGATCTTGTTATGCAGACCTGGCTGGCCTCCATCTCAGAGGTTTTCCTGCCTCTGCCTCCCAAGTGCTGGGATTAAAGGCCGTGTTCCACCATGCCCAGATTATTTTTATTTTTATGTGTATTTAGTGTTTTTGCCTATGTGGTAAGTGCACCACATACATGCAATGCCCATGGGGGTCAGAAGAGGGCATTGGATCTCCTGGAACTGGAGTTATGGACAGTTGTCAGCCACCATGTGGGTGCCAGGAACTGAACAGAGGTCCTCTGCAAGAGCAACCAGTGCTCTTAACTGAGCCATCTCTCTAGCCCTTGAAACTTTTTTTGTAAACAGGGTCTTACTAGATAGCCCAGAGTGGTTTTGAACACGATATCGTAAGACTGCAGGTGTATGCCACTCCTTCATAAATCTGAGTGTTTCTTCCATATGACAAGACTTCAAATATTGAAAGCGCTTCTTCCCAAGGCTTGACACTCCCAGTTCTTTTTACTGTTGTTCAAGTATTTAAGACCTCACCTAGACCAGCCATCTTTCACAATACAAAGAACAATGGGTTTATTTCTATTAAAAACTCTATAATCAAAATGATTGGTGAATGGGCTGCTAAACAGATTTTTTAAGGCAACCAACGGTTTCCTCATTTGTGATTCAAGTTTTATAAAATACTTCTGAAAAATACACTGGTTTGCTTCTTGTATTTAATAATTAACTGTCATCTAGTGGCTCAGGCATGGTGGCATAATCCCAGCACTTACAAGGCGGAGGCAGGAAGATTAATAGTTCAAAGTCACCCTCCACTCCATAGCCACTCAAGGCCAGCCTAGGCTCCATAAGACCCTCTTCTCAAAAACAAAAACACCACAAACTAGCACACAGGGACCAGTCTTGATGTCTTTATCAATAAGGACATTGAGAATTTCAACACCATGATTCTGGATACAAATCATGTGAACAATGGACATAGAAATGGACAGAAAAGATCGGACTTTGTTTAAATTTCTACCAGCATTCTTTCTTCCCATTGTTTATTTTAACAAAGAGAAAACTGCATGGGAAAAATGCTGGTGAGATAATACATGTACATCTTTTTTTTATTATAAAGCAGGTATCTGTTTCCAGACTGGCTTACTTCTTTTTGTGATAACATTCTAGCACACATGGTCATCACATCTAAATCATACCGGACTCTCTCAAGTATGTAAAGCACTAGGCCACAAAAGTAGCACAGCACAAGAACAAGAATCCTCTGTATGGTCGTGAGAAGTAGAACAGTGGCGATGAATGAATCAAGCCAACTTTCCAGAAGGCTCAAATCCAAGAAACATTGTTCTGAAGCTTAAATGTATTGAGGACAGCTGCAGATCTAAGAGAATACTATTAAAAGATCAAAGTGCAGTTATGCATAGCAACACAGGTCTCTAGCCTCTAATCTCAACACTTGAGATGGCAGAAGTAGGAGCACAAGCGCTGGGCTGCACAGTGAATCCCAGGCTAATCTTGAGTTACACAGCAAGACCCTGTCTCAACAAGAGAGAGGGGAAGACACATTTTAAATTAGAAAAAGACAAAAGTCCAAATTAAACTTTATGTGTTTTCATTTTCTTATAAAACAATGAAGTCCTAAGATTTTCTTTAATTTAAAAAATGACATTTGAATGTAAGACATTACTCTTGGGTCAGGCATGGTGGCACACGCCTTTAAATGTGGCGCACACCTTTAATTCCAGCACTTGGGAGGCAGAGGCAGGTGGATCTCTGTGAGTTCCAAGCCAGCCTGGTCTATATAGCAAGTTCCAGGCCAGCCAGGGCTACATAATGAGACCCTGTCTCAAAACACAACAACGATAACAAAAATATACCATAAAAGGAAGTAGTTTAACTGTAATTTTGAGAAATAGGATTTCTAATTTGGAACTGAAGCCACCCAAAATCATTTGGTTCAATCTCTATTTACCAATAAGGAAAGTTTAGTCCTGAAAGTTGCACAGAACTGAGTTGTCTTGGAAATTAGGAAGCTAACCACCTCCCTACAAAACCTAAACCCAATCGACATGGCAAACTACTCTTACCTCACTCTCTATCCTGGATTTCAGCAGGTCGATGTCATTAGATAGCTGGTCCACCTGAGTCACCAGGTCCTGTGCGCTCTGCATGCTGGGCAGGAATTCACTGTACTTCTTGCTGATCACATTGCATACTTCACCCTACAAGGTGACAGGGATGAGGAAGGACCTTTGTTAAAAATGCACAGCTCATCTCCCATAAAGCATCGTCCACGTGAGAACTTTATGACAGTTACCCACAGCCATTTCTCTGCCCTACAAGCTAAGGGCTGCTCTCAAAAACATTTCTCCCATTCTTAAGAGTCCCATACATTATTAAAGTTTAGGAAGACAACCATTACCAAACTCCAATCACGCTCAAGATTTATACAAATGCTGGAAAGGAGAAAGGTGAAGTCAGAAGTTTCACAATGAACTATAATCAGACTGTGTCCACAAATTTCAATCATATACCTAAACAGATAAATCCATAATCTGTATACCTTAATTTATTAGTGTCTATCTTCTTGTCTACAAAATATTAAGACCTGATCTATTTGTTTTTGGGGGTGGAGGGTGAAACAAGGTCTCACTATATAGCCCTGGAACCTGCTATGTAGATTGGGCCTGCTTTGAACTCATAAAGATCTACCTGCCTCTGCTTCCCAAACGCTGTGATTAATGGCATGTGCCACCACACCTGGCCTTAGGACCTAATCTTAAAACTCTAAAATGATTTGAGTGGCTGGCAAGATAGCTCAGCAGGTGAAGGCCCTTGCTGCCAAAGTCTGACAACCTGAATTCAATCCAGGGACCCACATGCTGGAAGGACACAACTGACTCCTGCAAGTTGTCCTCTGACCTCCATACACACATCATGGCACATGTAAGCTCACAGACACACAAAGACACAGACATACTTTACTCAAATGCAATAAAAAACAAAACTAATAAAATTATGTTTCATTATCTCCTTTAATTCAAACCAACTTAATAAATTATTGAATACTATACACTGAGTAATTTATATTTTCCTTTTAGGTAGGAAAGATACTATTTGCTAAATTAACCAAAATACTAAGCTTAAATATGATATTCTGGAGTTATAAAATCTCCTAGTACAAACAGAAAGACCATCTCTCAGAGAAAACCAGGCATTATGGCAGGAGACTATATCTGAGATTAAAGCTGAAGAAAACATAGAAGACAGGCACAACAGCGCATACTCCTTTAATCTCAGAGCTTGGGAGGCAGAGGTAGGTGGGTCTCTGTTGAGTTCAAGGCTAGCCTGATCTATCTAGAGAGTTCCAGGACAGTTGGGGCTTCATTGTAAGACCCTACCTCAAAAAACAAACAACAATAAAACAGAAATACATTGAAAGTGGTAGAAAGATGGAGCAATGGCAAAATAAGAAAAACCTGGGAATGAGAAAGGACAAAAACACCAGCTTGAAGCATGGAAAGTAATTCTCATTTGACTGAAGATTCAAGTTCACATATGAAACTACTGATAGGGAAGGTAGGTTAGGACTAGATAAGGCAGAGAAGCCCTGGGTGTAATGTCCTCTTCCTGCCCTCCTCCAACAATAAAAATGGAAAACCTTAAAGCCTCCTTACAGAGATATGAACACATGACATTCAGGAAGTCACTCTTTAGGAAGCCACTTTTGGCTGGAGAGCTGGTTCACTGGTTTTTAAAAGTTTGTACTGCCCTTGCAGAACCCAACCCGAGTTAGGTTCCCAGCACCCAAGTTAGGTGGCTCACAACTGCTTGTTAATTCCAGATCAGGGGCATTTGCACTCATGTACAAATACCCACACACACGTAATCAAAATTAATAAAAATAAATTTTTTCTTAAAAAAAAGTTTTTACGAAGAGCCTGCCAAGTTTGTTCCCTAAGTCCAGGCTCTGGCAGATACACCTCACCTTAAATGAAATCAACCTAAGATGTTGCTTGCCAGCTAACGACATCAATACAAAATGAAACTCTGTGGGGGTGTATGCATGTATCCATGCATGTATCAATATCATGCTTACCAACACTCTACAAACCTCAAGTTCTGTGCATGAATTAAGAGTTTTATAAACAGCCTTCAAACCCAACAGAGGCAGGTGGATCTCGGACCTCTGTGAGATCGAGGCCAGCCTGCTTTACACAGCAAGTTCCAGGCCACCTGGGGCTACAGGGAAACCGTCTCCAAATGACCAAAAAAAAAAGGTTTTATAAACATATTCAGGTGGCTACATGATAATTTCGAGAATGGCAAAATCCTCCCTGAATTGTTCTATTCACCCACAAACGGAGTGGGTAGATTAGCAGGCACAGTAGGGGCGGCTGTCGCGTCATCCCACCAGGCCCAGCCTCGCTCCGCCGGGCTCCTCAGTCTTCTCCATCCGGCTCACTGGTGTCCACCCTAACCCCACTCCTCGCCCCTTCCTCCACAGTCTCAGGCCTCTGGTCCCGGTCCCCAACCGCCCACTGGACCGCTCCAGACTCTCCGCGCTTCCTTCGCATCCCACTCCTGCCCACCATCAGCCCCCGTCCCCGGCTCCTCCTGTGCGGGAGGGATACGCCAACCCCGCGTCCTCTTTGGACAGCCCCCGCCGGCCGCCCGCCCGCACCTTAATCTCCTCCACTCTCCGGGTCAGGCGGCTGATCCGGGTGCCGAGATCCTCCTTCTCCAGGCTGCCCGAATGAGTCAGGACTTCTGTCACGAAGGAAGCCATCGCCGCGACGCGTACCCACACCGACCAGGTCACTCCAGCAGCAGCGCGGCAGACCGCTTCCCCGCGGCTGGCCTCTGCGCGCTGCCTGCCGGGAAATTGAGTCCTGCGGGGCCTGGCGCACGCGCAATGGCGAGGTCCGCACTACAGCTCCCAGCAGGCCCCGCGTCGCCAAAGGTGGGGCTTTCGCGGCGGTCCGAAGCCCCGCAAACTGCGCAGGCGCTGTCTCTTCCCTACGGTTTTCAAATGTCTGTCCTTTCCCGCTTCCCCCCCCACAACCAGAAGCCATGAAATTCTTATTTGATAAATCCTAAGTAAACTTTCACAAAACTTCGAGACGTTTGCCTGTGACATCATCTAGCCAGAGGACTGATGGAGTTCATCTCCATCTTTGTTAACTATTCACTCTGAGCACATGAAATTTTGCCCCCTGGAGTTATGCAGCAAAGAGGTATCACCTCATCATGAGTAAAAGGCTGCCTGCAATGGCACCTTCTTTATACTGCATAGTTTATATTGCCTCTGTGTGCATATACTAAATATATATTACATTGATGTGATACACATTTATAATGATCTATGTAAATAACATTAGTCCTGTGTGTATTACAAGATTCTTAACGCTTCTTGTCAGAGATTACAAATCAATTTTATCAAAAGTTTTTCGTTTTCAGATTTTTTAAAATTGTGTGTGTGTGTGTGTGTGTGTGTGTGTGTGTGTGTGTGTCTAAGCCCCAGGAGTTGGCTCACCAGGAGCTGGAGTTACAGGCCATTGTGAGCAGCCCGACTTGACTGTTGGGTATTGAACTCCAGTTCTCTGGAGAACAGTTTCTGCTCTTAACCACTGGGCCATCTCTCCTGCACTGTTAAGTTTTGAGGGTTATTTTTTTTTTTCAATTTTTGTTTTGAAACAGGGTCTACATAGCCCAGGCTGGCTTCAAACTCATGGCTATCCTCCAGCCTCAACCTACTAAGTACTGAGATTATAGACTTGCTTTCCCATGTCCAACTATCAAGAGCTTTTTAAAATTGTTTCATTATTGAAAAGTATTTCAAACTAGGAGACACCCACAATGTACCGTATGATTCCTTTGTTTAAAAAATAGAGTAAGGCCAGGCATGGTGGCGAACGCCTTTAATCCCAGCATTTGACAGAGGCAGGCAGATCTCTGTGAGTTCAAGGCCAGCCTGGTCTACATAGTGAGTTCCAGGACAGCTGGGGCTACAGGGAGACCCTGTCTCAAAAAAAAAGACCAAAAAAAAAAAAAAATAGATGTGTAGACAGGTCATGGTGGCACACCACTTTAATCCCAGCACTTGGGAAGCAGAGATAAATGGGTCTGAGTTTAAGGCCACCCTGGTCTATATAATCAGTTCTAGGCCAGCCAGAGCATATAAGTATATCAATATATTGAATTATTTTCTCTAGGTAGTGGTCTTGGGTTGTTCATGTCTGTTTTCTATTTTTCTGCAATAAAAATATACTGCTCTAATTAAAAAATTATCTTTCATTCTTTAAAAGGCGTCTTTAAAAGGTATATTGTGAGCAGGAGTGATGCCCTAGCAGTTAAAAGCACTTGCTGCTCTTACACAGGACCCAGGGTCAGTTCCCAGCACCCACATGGCAACTCACTGCTGTCTTTAACTCCAGTTCCAGGGGATCAGACACCCTCCTTGGGCACCAGGGACACAGGTGGTATACATATATACATGCAGGCAAAACAATCATGACATAAAAATAATAATCTTTTAAAGTCAGCACTCAAGGTCCATGGCAACTTTGTGTCTGTAGGACAATCTGTGCATCATAGTGAAGCAAAGGGAAGGTAGTTCCTGAGCAACAAAAGACAGCAAATGTTCATATTAAGACAGCAAATGCTCTAGAGCAGCCATGGTATCCCGGAAAGCACCTTAGGAAACCAAATCAGCCTTCTTTTGGTAGACCTTTGAATTCTAAATGTCACTAACAATAAATGCCCGATGGCACAAAAAAAACAAACAAAAAAAAAACTACAGATGAAATTCCTAAAAACTTGTATTGCATTCTTATTGAGTAATTACTAAACAGCAGGTTCTGTACTAAATGATTATAGGAAAACACAATAATTACTATTTTGAAAGCAGATTACAAGTAGGAAAGGCAAAGGGGGCAGGATTCTTTGGGGAAAATTACAAAATAACAAATACAAAAATTAGGTTCTGCTGGGGATGTGGGGGGGTGGTGGTGCATGACTTTAATCCTAGGATTCAGGAGACAGAGGCAGGCAGATCTCTGAGTTGAATGCCAGCCTAGTCTACATAGCAAGTTCTAGGCCAGCTGGGGCTACAAGGAGACCCTGTCTCAAAAAAAAAAAAAAAAAAAAAAAAAGGTTCAGTCAGTAAAGTGCTTGCTGCTCAAGCATGACATCTGAGTTTGGATCCCCAGAACTGAAATGAAAAACAAATGAACATCACAGTATACCTGAATACTAGCACTAAGGAGACAGAAGACAGGAGGGACCCTGGGCTCACTGGCCAGCTAGTCTAGCCAAATCAGAGTTCCAAGTTCAGTGAGCAACCCTGTCTCAAAATATAAGTTAGGGGGTGTTAAGGTTCAGATAGCCCTGTCCCCTCACCAACAGGATCCCAAGGACTTCTCATGCTCCTGAGAAAAGGGAACCTAGCTGATAAGCACCTTGGTCTTTGAAGTCAAGAGAAGCAGACATTTCTCCGCTGTTTGGCCAACACAGCAGGCTTCCCCTTTGATCTCTAAAGAGGACAGGTTTTAACAGTCCTGCTCTCCCACTCCCCCGCCTCCAACTTTAAAAAAAATACATCTTTCCACCTTCTGCAGGAGGCAGAAGCCTCCCTTTTAAAAGACCCCAGCTCAAGACCCGGGCAGACATTTTCCCTGCCCAGAAGGGAATCTGCCCCATGTGTTCCTTTGCTAATAAACCCTATTTTGATGGAATTTTATCTGTGCCTCAGTGCCCCTCATCATCCATTCGCTCGTTCTCCGCCAACTTTTCACCTATCAGATGGTACCAAAACCTGGTTCTTACTTCAAGGGACCCACCTGGACTTCTCCAATGGCACTAACTTGGCTCTCAGGTACACTTCTTTTCTCTCTCCTCCTCTCCCCAGCCCTCTGCTTTGCTCTCACCTCTTTCTGGCTCTCCTAACTGTAAACACTCTGCCTTGCCTACTTCTTTTGATCTCCTTTCCCATTGATTTTTCACCACTCCCGGACAGCATTCTGGTCTCTATGATAGACCTGCTTCATCCGTTCCCTATCTCGGTTCTGCTACAGCTGCTCACCACCAGCATCTCGCCCCCTCCCCCACTCCTTTGCCATAGGCCTGCAAGGTCTGCTGTCCTCCATCCTTTTTCCTGTCTTTATCCTCTTCCACTGCCTTTCCTCCTCACTTTACTCGGGATGATTTCTGATACTGTTCAATCCAACACATACAAATGCTCTGTATCCTTCTCCTCTCTCTCCCCCTCCCTACTCAAGCTTTCTGCTCCCTGCCGTGTGCCTGCCTGCCAGCCTGCCACATGTCTGACCTCTCATGCACTCTTTAAACCTGCAGGACCCGAAGGCATTTTTTTCTTCCCGCTATTCACCCCCTCCAGGCAGCTGCCAAGAGCCAAGTTTGCCAGGTCGCCTGCCCTGGAAATATTTTTCTTTAACATTCTAATGAAATGATAAGTTTCCAGCTGGGCCCACTCTTAAATTCTCTTATAAATTTGGCTAAAAACCCTTTAGGGGACCCTTTCTCCTCTTTTTGACCCAACTAGCCTAAACCAGCTGGGCAACCTCACTAAACATTTAAAGAAGTTCAGGCGGCTTGCCCCATTGACAAAGAAAAAACATTTTAAAAGCCTTTTTTTCTCAT
>NW_008337842.1:513751-515628 GCF_000622305.1 Nannospalax galili | reverse complement strand
AAATTTGTTTCTTAAAATTAATTTACTTGGTATCATACTAATTTTTAAGTAAAATCTCATACAAACTAAAAATGTTAAATTAACACCAAAATTACTTTTTTCAGCCAAAATATTCTCTCTTTAATCTACAACATGGTTCTTGGCACTAAAATATATGTTAATTTTAAGTACCTCTCTCTGTCCCTATCTCTCTGTCCCTATCTCTCTGTCCCTATCTCTCTCCCTTCCCCTCTCTCTCTCTTTCTCTCTCTCCCTCCCTCTCTCTCACCACTGCCCTTCTGGGGCTCTACCAAACCTCTACTAAACCACCACCCTTCTGGGGCTCATCTTCCCTCAGCCTCTACTAAATAAACCTCAGGATCAACTTGTTCCACAAGCTTCCCTCCCTTCTGGCTCACTGCATTTTTTCTGCTTTTCTCCCATCCCATTCCTTGTACTTTGTCTCCATCCACTGGCTGGTCATGCCATGCTCTCATTGCAGGGTTTTCTGCTCTTTTCGCTTGCCTCAAAATCACACGTGTGTTGGAAACCCCTTTCCTTTCTCTGGATATAGGACACTATTTCCAGAGATAGGAACACGCACTACTTCCTGTCCAGGACAAGATCTTGCCTTTCCTCTCCTTGATGATCTAATTGCGGGACGCTGCCTTCTGGGACTTGAAAATAGGGGACTTGGAAATAGCTCAAAAATAATAACTAGAACCCAAGCAACAAATAAAAGGATGCTTTGTTCTGATGCCTGGTTCTCCCCGTCTCCTCGCTCTCGTTTTGCGTGACCAATGCCAAACCCCTTTTCCTCCTATTCCCACGTCTCTCATCTCTCTCTCTTCCTCATCGGCTGCACTTTCCTGCCTGGACTCGTGATCCTGCTTCCACTCCCTATGGAGAGAGGATTTTCTTTGTCTCCCATCTGCTCGGTTCTGTCTCTACCTCCTACCAGCTTGCTGGGTTCTTTATCTCCTCTTCACTCTGTACTTAATCTGTCACTATGGGAAACACCCACTCAAAGTCTCAGGGTCTCACACCTCTTGCTTGTCTTCTTAAATCCTTAAAACAAATAAAACTTTCGGATACAATCAGGCCAAAACGCTTATTCTTAAATCCTTAAAACAACTAAAACTTTTGGATACAATCAGGCCAAAACGCTTGAAGTTCCTGTGCACCACTGTCTGACCTGCCTCAGTACAAGTTAGATAATAACTCTGTTTGGCCAGACACTGGAACCTTCAATATTTTGAGAAATTTAGAAAATTTCTACCATTGTAAAGGCAAACAGTCTGAATTACCATACATCCAAGCTTCCTTTGATCTCCATGCTAATCCCTCCCTCTGGGTCCCATGTTCTTCCCATCAGGTTCTTCTCGCTAAGACAAGCTTCACAGGATCCCAACTCACCAGGGGCCTCCTGCCCGCCTCCTCACCCCTCCACCTCAGCTTTTGATCCTATCATAGCTGATAAACTGCCCTAGGAGATTAGGACCCATCCCCAAGCTCCTCCTGCTCCCCAGCCTGAGGCCCAGCCAAGTCCTCCCCTTGCTCTCCCCTTGCTATACTCTCCCTGCCTTCCATTCCAGGGCCCAACCAAGCTCTCCTCCTTTCTCCAACTTGAACTCCCTCTCCATACCACAATCATTCCCCTCTCCAGTGCCACTCTAAGTCCATCACCTGCTCTCCTTCCACTATCTCTCCTCTGCTTGAGGAAATCTAATACCTTAAACACCTCCTTGCCAAATATTTCCTAGTCTCCCCTATTCTGGCTTCTAGCTCAAATAATCTGTTTATCCCTTCTGTATCTAACTTCTACTTTGATTCCAGACCCTGCCTCCAATACCCCTGCCCCTGTGTCCCCTCATGGACAGGACACCCTGTCTAAACAG
>NW_008337842.1:512749-513321 GCF_000622305.1 Nannospalax galili | reverse complement strand
ATGAAGGTATGTGTAGGGTTGTTACAATATAACAAGGATGAGACAAGGATAATGTGTAGACAATCTTAAAATGTCTAAGGTTGCAGCTTAGTTAACTGGTCTAAGGATGTCTAGTCAAGGTTTATTTAAGGATGTTGTCCAAGCTCCATGTACATAGCACATGGTAATTAAAAGTACCAGACTGGTGTAACTAACCTTGTTGGGTGTTTAAAAGCCAAACTTTAAAGCCTATATTAATCTGGTCAGAAGAACTTAAAGGGACAAATTTTTGTTCCTGGCCCTACAAGGTCAAACAAGTTCCAGGGGCTATGGAGCATCTCTCGAAATGTCCTGTAACTTTGGAGAGTCACCTGTCCTCTTGTTCAGGGAGGCCATGGAGACCCCAGAAGATGGACTTGAACCAGTGTCCAGTCTGCAAAGAGGAGGGTCAACACAGAGGAAACATTTCCTCCATGCTTCCAGGTGAAGCCCTGGTCAAGCAGGACCTTTGGATTTATCTTCACGTAGATAGAACTGGTAAAAGAAAAGCCCAAGGAGCCAGGGGCTCCCCCCAAGCCCATGTGACCCCTGAG
>NW_008337842.1:494932-512499 GCF_000622305.1 Nannospalax galili | reverse complement strand
AATAAGACAATGCTACTCAGATGTAAGATTTCAAATCTTGGTCTACAATACTGTAGTGCCCACCTACAGCTGAGGGAGGTAACTCACTATTATTCCAGCCTTAAAAATTAAATGATGGCTAAATTTGTTTTCTCTCCCTATCTAGACACCTTTGAGAGGTAACTGACACTGATTCTAGCCACTCCAACGGCTATCAAAATGCCTGAAAAGAAATCCTGAGTCCATCACTCTCGAGTTTAGTCCTGGCAAAAGAAAAAAATGAAAAAGAGCTATTACCTTGGTGCTAACCATTGCTCCTTACCTCTTCAGATATTTTCAGGACCAAATCCAAAAACTAACTGTTACTAATTTTAATCAGTTGTTACTTTCCTTCCCTCCACATGTATACAAGCACCTGTCAACCATCAAGGACCCTGTTGAAATACATGAAGAGGGAACCCTGGCTGTCTGACCACCCCCTAATCCAGCTCCCCACCCCGACGTCGACCCTGTCCAGGAAGAAGTAGCAAGACAACAGCGCCCCTTATCCTATAACACGAAAGGCTGGAATGTTAAGGTTCAGATAGCCCTGTTCCCTCACCAACAGGATCCCAAGGACTTCTCATGCTCCTGAGAAAAGGGAACCTAGCTGATAAGCACCTTGGTCCTTGAAGTCAAGAGAAGCAGACTTTTCTCCACTGTTTGGCCAACACAGCAGGCTTCCCCTTTGATCTCTAAAGAGGACAGGTTTTAACAGTCCTGCTCTCCCACTCCCCCCCCTCCAACTTTAAAAAAAATACATATTTCCGCCTTCTGCAGGAGGCAGAAGCCTCCCTTTTAAAAAAACCCAGCTCAAGACCCGGGCAGACATTTTCCCTGCCCAGAAGGGAATCTGTCCCATGTGTGCCTTTGCTGATAAACCCTATTTTGATGGAGTTTTAGCTGTGCCTCGGTGCCTCATCATCCATTCGCTTGTTCTCCACCAACTTTTTACCTATCAACGGGATGGCAAGATGGCTCAGCAGGTGAAAGCACTTGCAACACAAGCCTGGCAAGCAACACCCCCCACCCCCCCAGCCCTGACAAAACATGAATAGGAAATCACATTGGTCAGACATCTATGACTTCGATATAATAAATCCTGAGCTGCTTCTCTGTTTTGCCATAAAGAGCTCTTACATTCTGTACACCAGCGTGCACAGACGGCAGTAGAAACTACTGCTGTGGCTGGGAAAAAGAACATGGAGTGTCCAAGTCTGAGTCACATGGCTCAGGTGCTGCATCTATTGCCTACCAGCAGGAACCTCATCAAGTTCTCTAACATGTTCCATACACTGTCAGTGTGAAAATTAAATACAAAGCACCCAACACAAAGCCTGGCATTTAGCCACACTCAGTGAGTGTGAATTATCTCCTTTCTTCTCTGATCCTGTTGCACAGAAGCAGTGACAGAACTGAAGCTGGTACTATTGGTATCTACGCACTGCTGCCTTCCTAGCAGCAGCAGTGCCAGCAGAGGGAGCACTTCCCTGCAGGAAAGTTCTGGGTCTAGGCAGGGCATTGGGGAAATTTACTTGGATTATATTATTATTTTTAATTAACACTTATGGGCTTTTCTGTTTGCAAAATATCAAATGAAAAATTTATAAATAGACAAATAAAAAGATTAGAAACCATCCAAAATTCTAGCATCACAATAACCGTGGCTAACATTTTTGTGTAAAAAACACAGTTTTTTAAAGAAATGAGCTGAGCATGGTGGTGAATGCCTTTAGTCCCAGCACTTGGGAGACAGAGACAGGCAAATGTCTGTGAGATTGAGGCCAACCTGATCTCCATTAGCAAGCTGGGGCTGTAGGCATGTAGGCAGACCCTGTTTAAAAGCCAAACAAAAAAAAAACGAAAGAAAGAAAGAAAGAAAGAAAGAAAGAAAGAGGGAGAGAGAGAAAGAAGGACGGGAGGGAGGGAGGAGGGGAGGGGAGAGGAGAGAAGAAATTAGTCTCTGTGTTCTGTATATCATGTGGTCACCTCCTTTCTCACATCAGACTCCACTCTGCTTCCTGTCTGCTGTGACATGAAGTACTCCTCTCCCACCCCCACCTACTACCATTTTATGTCATCAAGATTTCTTCTACAGAGACTAGAGATGTGGCTCAATGATTAAGAGCACTGGCACTGGCTACTCTTGCAGAGGACCCAGGTTCAGTTCCCAGCACCCACATGGCAGCTAACAACAGTCCACAATTGCAGTTCGACACCCTCTTCTGGACTCTGATCAACACTACATATGTGTGGTACACATACATGCAGGCAAAACACTCGTATACATTTAAATAAATAAATAAATAATTTTTGTTAGAGTTCTACAACATCACAGGGTTTAGTGATAGATTTAGTGTAGCCCAGACTGGTTCTGAATTCACTATGTAGCCAAGGATGACCCTGAACTTCTGATCCTCCTGTCTCTGCCACCTGAGTGCTGAGATTATAGGTATATGCTACCACATCCAGTTATGTGGTATGGGGCAGAAACCAAAGGCTTTATGCACAATAGGCAAACATCCTACTAAGCTAAGTCCCCAGCCCCTACATTACTTTTAAATATTTGTCCTGTATTAACCAAAATTTGTAATTACTAATACAATTTCAATGGACATTCTCATAAATCTCTGTATATAGAAATTTATGCGGGCCACCTGTAGCTTCTGGGGCAGAGACAAGAAGAACTCGAAGGCTTTGCACACAGTGCCAACTTCCTCCTGATTCATACAGGCCTCCCAGAGCCTCCAGACCTGGGGTCTATTTCATTCAGGTCCAAATTGAGTGTCTTCCACTGGGGAAAGAAAAAGAACCACAAAAAATTACATAAATTCCTTCAGATAGGTTCTGGGTCCAAGTCTACATATATTATTAAAAAAAAAAACTTATTATGGGTCTGAAGAGATGGCTCAGTGGCTGAAAGCACTGAGTGCTCCTGAAGAAGAGTAGGTTCAGTTCCCAGCACCCACATGGTGCCTAACAACCACCTGGAACCCCTCTTCTGATCTCCACAGGCACTAGACCCATGTGGTGCACTTATATACACACAGGAAAAAACTCATATGCATAAAATACACATAAATACTTTTTAAACTTTTATTATTTGTGCGTGTGCTCACTCTGTACAGAGGCCAGAGGACAACATGTGGTAGTCAGTTCTCTCCTTCCACCATATGGGTCCTGGGGATTGAACTCAGGATGTCAGCCTTGACAGAAAGTACCTTTACCCACTGAGCCATCTTACTAGCCCCATATATTTAGAACTATGAAAATGAAATCACATTGCCCTCCAGAAAGATTATGTCAAGGTATATTTCCAGAGATCACTCTTGTAATCTCGAGTTGGGGAATGATTTTGACTTCATAAATGTATTCATCAAATACATGTTACTGGATGGCTGTGTGGCTATTGGTCTCTCTCACTGGGACCCTCCTTCAGAATCCACTGGCACGTACATCTGATCTTGGCCACACCCCATCCCCAAACATTGCCAAGTTCCTGACACCTGCCTCAGCTGCTATACTGAAAACTAACACAGGAGTGCTCTTTAAATGTGAGACCTTCCTTGCAGTGTCCTGAAAAGTCATCCCAGCTGACCAGTCCCTGAGCAGCCTGACATCCGTTCCTTCAGCCTCTGAGGAGTGAGCGACCATGGCCTGTAGTGTCCATGGGAGAGTCCAGCTTGGAGGTGTGGTCCTCTCTCTCCTTGGCTGGGTGTGCTCATGTGTCACCACCATCCTGCCCCCGTGGAAGACTCTCAATTTGGACCTGAATGAAATGGAGACCTGGGTCTCGGGGCTCTGGGAGGCCTGTGTGAATCAGGACGAAGTTGGCACTGTGTGCAAAGCCTTCGAGTCCTTCTTGTCTCTGCCCCAGGAGCTACAGGTAGCCCGCATCCTCATGGTGACCTCCAATGGACTGGGACTACTGGGGTTTCTGCTCTCTGGCTGTGGGTCAGAATGCTTCCAGTTTCACAGGACCAGAGGTAAATTCAAGAGGTGGTTGTGCCTCCTGGGAGGGACTTTGGAGGCATTGGCTTCAGCCACTACCCTCTTTTCGGTCTCCTGGGTGGCCTATGCCACATTCCAAGACTTCTGGGATGACAATGTCCCTGAGATTGTACCTCGCTGGGAGTTTGGAGATGCCCTGTTCCTGGGCTGGGCTGCTGGACTCTTCCTAGCACTGGGTGGACTTCTCATTTTCTCTGCCTGCCTAGAAAATGAAGATGTGCGTTCTCCCTCGATGGCTCATCCCAAAGCCCCACCAGCCTGTGCCCCAGGGGAGGAATTTGATAGCTCTGTTCACCTCACACCGGGACCAGTCAACCTAGTCATGTAGGACCTGCATCTGTCCAGGAACCACTACAATAAAGCAATGTCAGTAGAATCTGTTCTCTTCCTTAATCTTCATCACTTTGTTGTGGAGGAGTGGTCACTCCCATTTAACAAAGATTTGATTACCTTGGAGGTCTGGGAATCTTCAGTTGGGAATTAAAAATCAGGGCATAGTGTTTTATAGACATGTTTATCTCACTTGAAATTGTATTTATATAGAAATCCTTTTGGGGATGGAGAGATGACTGGTTAAGAGCACCAGCTGCTCTTGCAGAGTACCTGGGTTTGACCCCAGCACCCACAAGGCAGCTAACAACTGTCCATAACTCTAGTTCCAGGAATTCGAAGCCACCTCTGACTCTGCAGACATTGCACAACATGGGTGCACTTACACACACGCAGGCAATACACTCATACACATAAAATAAAAATAAATTTTCAAAAAGGTATGTTTTTAGCTGGCCATAGTGCAGGCTTATAATCCCAGCACTTGAGAGGCTAAGACAAAAGAATCGAGGATTCAAGGCCAACCTGGGCTGAAGTGAGACCCTGCCTCAAATTACCAGAAAAGGAAAAAAAGCTGAGCATGGTGACTTACTCTAGTAATACCAATATTCATGAGGCTGAGGCAGGAGGATTGCTGTGAGTTTGAGGTCAGTCTAGGTAAAAACACTTGGAAAAAAATTCTTACAACATAGTTATTTTTGTTTTATTTTATCACTAAGAAAAATATTTTACAAAGTTATAACCATCAGATATGATCACCTAGTGTGAAGAGGTATTGAGTGTGTAGCTAGAGAAGTTGATAAAGTTGTATGGTAAAGGGAAGTGACCTATTGGCCCATAACAGCCCCTAGGACAGGACTCCCCATCCCCAATGAGCAGTTTGAAGGGGATTCATAATAATCTGTTTTGTAGATCCCCAGTACCACAGAGGGGAGATCTGTTCTTGTTTCTGCTGTGTTATGAGGCTATGAATGGTCTGCTGATGCTTCTCATTCAGTAGAGGTCACTGTGAGTGGATCTGCCCAGGACTCAGTACTTGCATTGCTAAAACTAGCAAAGTCTCAGACATACTGGGGAAACTTGGTTACCCTAGGAAGGTTGTGCCTATTACCACCCAATGTGGGCTAGGGCCTGTGTATGCAAAAAATTCTCAGCTCCAAAAAAAAATGGCTTTTACCATATGCAAAAGAATCCATTATAAACCCTTTCTTTAGGGAACAGATTGTAACTCAGTTGGCAGAGTGCTGGCCTAGTATGCAGGAAGACCTGGGTTTGAGTCCTAGCACTACATAAAACCAGGTATGGTGTTGTCATGCCAGCACTTGGGAGATGGAGGCAGGAGAATCAGAAGTTCAAGGTCATTCTCAAATATATAGTGAATTCAAGGCCAACGTGAGCTACATGATAACTTGCCTCATAAATAGATAAATTAAATAAATAAATAAGTTGAAAAAATAAATCCTCCGTTATTATCATCACCATCATTATCATTATTTTGTTTTTTTGAGGCAGAGTCTCATTCTGTAGCCCAGACTGGGTTGGAACTCACTAGGTAGCCTAGGCTGGTTTCAAACTCTTTCTTCCTCAGCCTCCTAAGTACTGAGACTACAGGCATACACTACCATGTCCAGCTATAAACCCCTTAATTTTTTTTTTTTTTTTTTTTGGTCTTTTTGAGACAGGGTCTCCCTGTAGCCCCAGCTGTCCTGGAACTCACTATGTAGACCAGGCTGGCCTCGAACTCACAAAGATCTGCCTGCCTCTGCCTCCTAAAGGCGTGCGCCACCATGCCCAGCCTAAACCCCTTAAATTTTAACCCAGGTATCAACAGGTTACAAATGAAATCCCTTTCATAACAATAGCCCCAGCTGCTTTGCCTGCCTCTTCTGTACTGACAGGCTCTCTGCTTGACTCCCCATCCTAAATTCTATAGGAAAAACCTTGATTACCAGCTCAGCTAAGAGGCCTCCCAGTACCTCTCAGCTTTCAACAAAACAACCCAGCATCATAAGACAGTTACTGTTCAAGCAAGAATAACACACACATCAACACAATCAAAACAGATACAGGGCTGGGAATGTGGTCCAGGGTTAAAGCATCTGCTTAGCATGCAGGAGACCCTGGACTTAATCTCCAGTACTACAGAACAAACAGATTTGGCAAAATAGCCCATGCCAGCACCCTCCTTTGAAAGGCCATTTACCCCTAAGGAAATGGAATCTGCACAAATACACCTTCATATTCAACTTTGGTCTTCCTACCCAAAACCTCCACGAAGGTCTTTTAAATCCTGTGCTCATCTATGTATTCACTAACAAATACAGACCCAAACACCCCAAGGGAGACTTACCAATAGACACAGAGTCTATACATCAAGGCTTCTTCCCACCTTAGTCAACTTTCTGATGACTTTTTCAGCTACTTTCTTTCTCAAAGGTTCAAAGTTTGGTGGGCCAAGTATCAGTAGGGGTGAGTCCAAATAGCCAAACTCTCCTGTCCCTACAGTGTCTGCTGTGTGGAACCACCATTCATCCATCCCATTATTTATCCTCTCATTTACAGATATTATCTCATTAACAGATATTATCAAGTGCTTACTATGTGCCAGGTACTGACTGTGCTAGAAACCAACGATAAAACACTAACACAAAATTTATCCCAGCTCCTTATTCAGGCAATTAAGGATACAGACATTCATGTAAAACTACTCAAATTAATGTAACATGACACAATTTCAGGTTCATGTAGTAGGACAAAAGTGATGTAGTCAGAATCTTGGCTGGGTACCCTGAGAAAGTAGTAATTGTTTTTGGTTTTTTTTTGTCTTTTTGAAGTAGGGTCTCCCTGTAGCCCCAGCTGTCCTAGAACTCACTATGTAGACCAAGCTGGCCTTGAACTCAAAGATCCACCTGCCTCTACCTCCCAAGTGCTGGGACTATAGGTGTGTACCACCACACCAGGTGTAAGTATTAATTGTTAAAAGACTAAGAGTGGAGAGCAGTTCCAGATGAAGAGGGAAAAAGAAAATGTTTGAGGCGAAGAGACTGATGAAGGAAGGAGCCAGACCTTGTAGCACCCTGGTAGTCATGGTAAAGACTGTCGCCTCTGTTCTCAGCTCTGCCTACTGCAGCAGTAACTTGTTTACCCTTTCCTAAGGGCTGGGTAGGGCTTAACAGCTTTCAATATACCTTCACATTCTTGGTAGTTTTATGTAGCATATCTCGAAAGGCTTTTCACAACAGGGAGAGCAGATATTCCTGCATTCATTTTGCTAATGAGAAATCTGAGATTCAAGGACCTGAAGTATCATGCTGGGGGTGGGGGGTAGCAATAGGCTTAGTCAAGACTTGAACCCAGGATTGTAATGCTAGGGCTGCCTTTCTGCTGCTTCTTGGGATGGACCTTTTCGGATCATCGGAAAAGCTAGCACGGACACAGAAGGAATCACAAAGGCCCACAGAGAAAAATTCTTTGAGCTCATGTTTAGGCCCAATCAGGGTCTTTGCTGACAGCTGGCTCACCTGTGCCTGCTGGTGGCTTGTAGCCCTCATCTTAATCCCAGGTTTGCAGGTGTTGACATGTTTTATCAGCAACTGATTATGGCTTTCACTGCAAAGATTTGTTAGGAAAATATTGTCTCTTCAACTCTCCTTGTAAACGACACACTTTTTTTAACAGGCAATGGACAGGCAGGGACTGTTGCTTTACAAGTTGCCTATGAACAGCATGTTCTCTCTAGGAGGGGATGTGACCTGCATTCTGGGGACAAGCTACTTCCAGACAGCCTCAAGATGCTGTTCACCTAAAAATGCCATTATTTTTTACCTACCTGCTTTGAAGAGGTGAGAATTAAAAATAGAATCATTTTCTAAAGGCTTACTTGATTTTTAATTATACATATGTGTGTGTATGAGTGTGTGGGATGTATGTGTATGGGTATGCAATGCCTGCAGAGACCATAGGTGTCAATTCCCTAGAGCTGGAGCTGTATGTAGTAGTGAGTCACCCTATGTGAGTTCTGGGACCTGAACTCAGGTCCTCTGGAAGAACAGCAAGTGCTCTTAACTATTGAACCATCTCTCCAGCCCCTGGAACAAATTAAATTTAACATGGACTTTTCTCTCTTTTTCATGTTTTTTTAACTGAACTTTTGTATATTTCATACAAAACATCTTAATCATCTTTATGCCCCTTCCCCCATCCACACCCTCCCATAGCCCCCACACACACACTGGACTTCATGCATTCTGTCATTTGTGTTAAGACCTATCGAGCCAAGTTAGTGTCCCCAGATGTCCCTCAGTGCAAGTTCATCCACTGAGGTCTAGTCAGTCTATCTAGAGACACTCCCTTAAAGAAGATTAGTTTTCCCTCACCCAGCAGTAATTATTTGTTAATAGTTCTTTGGCTAAGATTGGGGCTTGTTGCCCATTTCCCTAGTTCTGTGCTGGGTTTTTGTCTGCTTGAGTTTGCATGTGTCTTGTGCATGCTGACACCATTGCTGTAAGTTCATCTGAGAAAGGTTCCAGGAGTCTGTAAGACTCTTGTTTCCATATGGTCATGTACTTCCTCCCTTGGCTCTTACAATCTTTCTGCCTCATCTTCTGCAATGGTCCCTGAGCCCTGGGTGGGTGAAGTTTAAGATAGGAGTCCTCTCCAGGAACCTACACTCCGCAGACTACTATTCTCTACACTTTGACCAATTGTGTCCTTTTGTATTCATGTCTCTCCGTCGCACGAGGGAGCTTTGCTGATAAGTTGAGAGATACATTAGTATTCTCTCTACCGCTTGTTTCACTATGCTCTGTGAGTCTTGGGTGAAGAGGTTCCATTGTAGATGTGTCATTTAGAGTTAGGCATTTCACAGCTACTTATTCTGTGTGTGACCAGTTGTGGAACTCTGTAAGAGTCTCCATCTGTTGCAAAATAAGCTTTCTTTGATGAGTGGTGACTGGCATACTTGTCTATAAATATAAGGATTCATATTTAGCATATAGTAAGAAATTACATTTGTCTAGGGATGTGACAGCCTTAGTTTTCTCTAAGAGCTATGACCTCTCTAGCCATGTGTATTTGGAAATGTTTACAGGACCACTACTGCCCCAATATAGTTTACTATGCTACATTGTTGTAGTTATTGGGCCTTAAAGCTGGGGTTGGACCACCGACTGATGTTCTCCCTTAGCAGCTTGTATAGTGTCTTCCAAAACTATGAGAGTTTAGCCTTCAGGGAGGTGGCTTCCAGCTCAGTCCCAGCTCCATTGCTTCAAGTGCTGTGTCTGAGAGATTAAAATGGACTTTTCTTAGAGACTTGTGGTAAATTGATCTAGTGTTGAAAACACTTCTTGGGATGTAGCTCCATGGTACCACCCTTGCCTGACACTGGTAAGGCCCTGGGTTCAATCCCCAGTACCACAAAAACAAAGAAACAACTCTTTTGTGATTACACACGAAAAGAATCAATTAGTATCGCAAGTCCAAGCTTTGTTGTTTTAGATGGAGTCTCATGTATCCCAGGATGGTCTCTAACTCTACATAGTAGCTGAGGATGGCTTTGAACTTCTGATCCTCCTGCCTACACCCACCAATGCTAAGATCCCTTATGCCACCATACCAGGTTTATGTGGTGCTGGGGAGGAAACTCAAGACCTCGTGTACATTAAGCACTCTACAAACTATGTGGGGAACAGTCAAATGGTACATCGAAGTGGACATGGAGTAAGAAGTGGTCAAGACTGCAAACCGAAGGGTTACATTTCCAACAGCCAGCTTTTGAGGCCACGTTCCAGATCACTGAGGATAACGGTTGCTAGGTCCGGCTAACCTCAGGACGCTCTGCTCTGTTCATGAGACTTGGACCACGTCCTCTGAAAAACATGTTTTTCTTTGAGTTAAACATTACATTACTTCCTTAAAATTGTTTATTACTGAAATTCTCATGCTCTATGCCACGTACTCACGTCTGAAGTCTGAAGTAAGCTGTCGCCCAGCCTTATAAAAACATCAATAAAGCACTCGGGGCCAGACCCCCGAAGTTTGTCCCAACATTAACTACTGTGCTGTGTTGTCTGGGATCTCCATCCTCCTCCTGAGCAGCCCCTGAGGTTCTGCAGGACAGACCACTGCAATACTACACTACAACCCTAGCTGCTCTCAAAAGCTTTTATGATGAGCAAAGCGTTCTAAGGAAATAATTCAGGAATAGGTCAACCTGCATGCAGCTAGAATTGGAAGAGACTCGGTGCTATCTTCTCCACCAGCCTATCTTCAGATCGGAAAATTTCACCATTAGTAATTAAAGCTGCCAGGAGGCCTCTATTAGAATATTCACCTGTTATCTTTCTGAGTCTCTAAGATCAGTTCAACAGGCATGCCCTAAGGAAACTAATGTGGGTTAGGATACAAGCGGGATGGGAGGAAAGTTAGAAATGGGTCCACAGGTCCTAGCCAGGGTCAGTACAATGAAAATATAGGAAGAGGTTTGTAAGCATTGCCGTCCACTAGGAAACCTGGAATTCACTTTCCAATCTACGAACTGATGGATTTTTAATATTTATTATTTTTATTTTATGTGTATGAGTGTACTGCCAGAATGTATGTAAGTGCACTCATGTCATGAAATGCCTGCAAAAGCCAGAAATGGGCATCGGATTCCCCTGGAACTGGAGTTATGGACAGTTGTTAGCTGCCATGTGGGTGCTGGGAATAGAACCCAGGTCCTCTTCAAGAGCAGTCAGTGCTCTTACATACTGAGTCACCTCTCCAGCTCTATGATGGATTTTTTTTAAAGTCTGTCATTTCTGACTACCTCATCTACATTTTATAAGAGTCTGGATGTTCAATTGTCTAGAATTTTTATTAAAGCCTCAATGGCTACATGTTGTAGTGCTGTGTCAAAGCTGCTCCCAGGAGAGAAGTCTGCTATCTGTAGCCCAGCCCAGCTCAGCCCAGCCCAGCCATGGAGCTGAGAAACTCCCTGGACTCACTTCCACTGTCACTAGGGAGGGTTCCAAAGAAGCCGGACTGGAGCTGTAAGGGCCTAGAAATGGTTGCCTGAGCCCCATGGAGCAGCCTGAAGGTAAGGAGGCTAGCTGAAATAGCACAGAGGTACCTCTCTACCTTTTTTCTGGGCAAGTTGGCAAGCATTTATATCCCTTGGACCAGGAAAGATAAGTCTTGGCAACACTGTCCCAGAGCACTCTAGGAGAAGTGATAAATAAGCGCTAGAGGGATAGACAGTTGAGGTTAAGCAGAAAACCCAAGGGCCTTCAGGGAGTACAATATGGAAGTTTCTACAGGGCTCTCTGGAGAGCCTATAAAATGCTCACAAGAGTTCCTCACTGGAGAGCTGGTGGTACAGGCCTGTAATCCCAGAACTCAGGAGGAGGCAGGAGGATCAAGAAGTCAAGGTCATGTTCAGTAACACATGGAGTTCAAGGCCAGCTTGCGCTACACATACATCAGTCTTACTATAAGAATAGATCTTGGTTCTGCTGGGCGTGGTGGCGCACGCCTTTAATCCCAGCACTTGGGAGGCAGAGGCAGGTGGATCTTTGTGAGTTTGAGGCCAGCCTGGTCTACATAGTGAGTTCCAGGACGGGGAGAATGATGGATTCAAACCAAGTCCCCCAGGCCAAAGTGGATTCAAACCAAGTCCCCCAGGCAAAAGAAAAATTGTACAAGTAAAATGGAAAATAATTCTAACTGCTGAGAAAGAGCTGACCTTTTCATGCTCTTTGCACAAGCTGGAAATCACCCAAAAAATCCCCCCTCCCACTTCTGCTTTCTGGCTCAGTAGTCATTTGTGGTTTGTGGTTTTTGCCTTTATAAGCAGTCTGTAAGCAAACGATTAAATCCTCTTGCTTGTTGCATCTCCTGGTCTTGGGACTGAGTCATTGGGGTGCGACCTTCCGTGGACGTTGGGCACCCCAGACCGGGGGTCCAACATTTGGGGGCTCATCCCAGGATATGGTCACCCCCAGACCCATTTCCTCAGATCAGCAGGAGGTAAGGACAGATGTCTTGTGGTTTGTCTTGGTCTTATTGTCTGTCAGTCATTTCCTGTTCTGGGAACGTTCCGTCTGAACATTTGTGCCTGTACAGGACCTGTAAGTCTGTATTCTGGGAATCAGCGGGAGTGGCAGATGTGCCCAGGGACCCCTGGTTCCAACACTCTGATCTTAGTGACCAGAGTGGTCTGAAGTGGGGAGGACAGCATAGTTTTCCTCACTCTGGGAGAAGAAGGGAGATCAGCTTGGCTACTCCCCTCCTGATCTGTACTTTCAGTTTTGAGTCAAGAAGCCACGGTGAGGATTTTTGTTTGGCGTTTGTCTGTGTTTGTGCTTGGGGATCCTGAAAGTAAAAGTGGTGAGTGCAGTGTGTGTCTGGGTGTAAGAAGGACTGGTCCACACGAATGTGATTCTATGCGGTGTATGTGTGTGCTTGATGGTGTGTTAATGTCTTAAAAGGGGAAGGTCTGGTTTTGTATTTTTCTCTACGCTCTCTATTTTTAACCTTCCCTCCCTCCTTCTCTTTCCTTTTATTCTCGGTCTAAGTCTTCGCGAGGGACCGTTAAAGGCGAAAGAGCAATTGAGGTTTTCTGGTCAGGGCCACTCCCTGATGTAAGGCAAAGGCTCTAAGCCCTCTTAGCGGACCCCAACTGCCCACATGGGTGGAGAGAGGACGGTTTTTTTCTGTATCTCCCTCTCCTCTCCATCTCTCTCTCTCCAGCCACTGAAAAAGCCCCGTGGGCACGGGTCGAGCAAATAAGAGCCACAGGGCCCTTGCCGCTAAAAGACTCCCGTGAAAGGATAAGGGGGTCCTAGGCGTGAATCCCAGATAAATTCACGTCCCCCGCAGAAGAAAAACTGGCCAATGATAGGTACTCGTCCACAAGCACACTCACTGGTCACTATTATTTGGAGTGGCATCTCATCTTCATCTCTCTCTCTCTCTCTCTCTCTCTCACTCATTCTCCTTCTCTCCTCTCTTCTGTGACCTCCACCATGGGTCAATCACTAACTACCCCCTTAAGCTTAACTCTAGAATACTGGAAGGAGGTCGTGGAGTGGGCCCACAATCTATCAGTGGAGGTCCGAAAGAAGAAGTGGCAAAGTCTCTGTTCCTCTGAGTGGCCCTCTTTTGAAAAGGGGTGGCCAAGGGATGGGACTTTTGACCTTGCTACTATCTTGCAGGTTAAGGAATACATTTTCCACCCAGGACCACACGGACACCCGGACCAGGTGGCCTACATAGTCACCTGGGAAGACTTGGCCCGGAACCCTACACCTTGGGCACGACCATTCCTACCTGACCACGGGGAACCAGAGAGACTGATCAAGGGCCCTCTACCCCTTCAGTTTCCCCCAAATCTCACTTCTTCCCTCCTACCCCTCCAGTCTTCCCCTGAAAAGAAGAAGCAGAAGCCAGTCCTCCCTGAGGACCAAGCCTCCTTAACCCTCCTTGATCCTCCACCTCCCTATCCACCTGCGCAGGCACCTCCACCCCAAGAACTACCTTATCCCTCTCCTGATTCTTCTGAACCTGACAAATCCCCTCCTCTACCTAACAGACTCCACTTAAGGAGGGATAGAGGGGGCCCCTCTGATGGAACCTGGACTGCCCAGGTTTTTCCCCTCCAAACTATAGGGGATCAGATCCAGTACTGGCCTTTTTCAGCCTCTGATTTGTATAATTGGAAGACTCATAACCCCTCTTTTTCTCAGGATCCTCAGGCTCTAACTGCTTTAATAGAGTCTATTCTCCTTACTCACCAACCCACCTGGGAGGATTGTCAACAACTCCTCCAGGCACTCCTAACCACAGAGGAGAGACAGCGAGTCATCCAAGAGGCCCAGAAAAACGTCCCCAGGCAGGATGGGAGACTCACTCTGCTCCAAAATGAAATAGATGAAGGATTTCCTCTGACCAGACCCAACTGGAACTACGAGACTGTGGCCGGTAGGGAGCGTCTCCGTCTTTATCGCCAGACTCTGATAGCAGGTCTCAAAGGGGCCGGAAGGCACCCAACCAATTTGGCAAAGGTACGTGCTATAACCCAGGGGGAAAATGAAACCCCTGCTGAGTTCCTAGAACGCCTGATAGAGGGATATCGGATGTACATCCCTTTTGACCCCACGGCCCAGGAGCGTCAGGCGGACCTTATTATGGCCTTCATAGGACAATCAGCTCCTGACATTCACGGTAAGCTCCAACGGCTAGAGGGCCTTCAGGGGTACTCCTTACAGGACCTAGTAAGGGAGGCTGAGAGAATCTATAATAGGAGAGAAACATTAGAGGAAAGAGAGGACAGAATCAGAAAAGAACAGGAAGCTAGAGAAGATAAGAGAGAGAAAAAGAGAAATAAAGAGTTAAGTCGAATTTTGGCCACAGTAGTTCAGGGAACAGGACCAGGACCAGGTAGGGACCTGGGAGACAAAAGAAGGCCCCGAGTGGATAAAGACCAATGTGCCTATTGCAAGGAAAGAGGACACTGGGCTCGAGAATGCCCAAAGAAGCTGAACAAACTTCAAAAGAAGACAACCCTAGTCCTGACTCTAGGGGATGAGGGGAGTCGGGGCCAGGAGCTCCCCCCTGAGCCCAGGGTAACTTTAAAGATAGGGGGGCAATTGACTACCTTCATGGTAGACACAGGAGCTCAACACTTGGTCCTGACAACAACCAAGGGACCCATGAGTTCCAAAACAGCCTGGGTCCAAGGGGCCACCGGAGGAAAAACATACAGATGGACCACAGAAAGAAAAGTAGACTTCAGCACAGGACAGGTTTCCCACTCATTCTTACTGGTCCCCGACTGTCCATATCCCCTTCTTGGGAGAGATTTACTCTCTAAGCTAGGAGCCCACATCCACTTCACTAGAAAGGGAGCTACTGTAAAAGGAAAAGATGGAGCTCCACTACAGGTATTAACCCTGCGGCTGGAAGATGAACATCAGTTATATGAGGGACTGATAGCAGAAACTCCTGGTATATCTAATTGGCTAAGTAAAATCCCCTCGGTATGGGCCGAGACAGGAGGCCCAGGACTGGCATGCAACCAGCCTCCAATAATGGTCACACTAAAACCATCTGCAACTCCGGTTTCAATCAAACAATACCCTATGAGCAAAGAGGCCCGAGAGGGAATCAGGCCCCACATTCAAAGACTTTTACAAATAGGCATACTTCACCCCTGCCAGTCCCCTTGGAACACCCCGCTGCTCCCCGTAAAGAAGCCAGGAACAAATGACTATCGACCAGTCCAAGACGTAAGAGAAGTCAATTGGAGGATAGAAGATATCCATCCCACTGTTCCTAATCCCTATAATCTCCTGAGTTCTTTACCTCCAAGTCACAGGTGGTATACTGTACTTGACCTGAAGGATGCGTTCTTCTGCCTGAGGCTGAGCCCGGTTAGCCAGCCCATCTTTGCTTTTGAATGGAAAGACCCTGAAGCTGGAATATCGGGACAACTAACTTAGCGACTTCCCCAAGGATTCAAGAACTCCCCTACTCTGTTTGATGAAGCTCTACATCGTGACCTGCCTGACTTTCGGGTAAGAAACCCACAGATTATGCTCCTCCAGTATGTAGATGACCTCCTCTTAGTGGCCGAGATGGAAGCAAGCTGTTTGCAAGGTACAGAGGCCCTCCTATTGAGACTGGGGGAACTTGGATATCGGGCCTCGGTAAAGAAGGCCCAGATCTGCCTACAGCAGGTAAACTATTTGGGCTACCGGCTGGAGGGAGGACAAAGATGGCTAACGGAAAGTAGAAAGCAGGAGGTAGCCTCTATTCCCCCACCAACTTCAGCCAGAGGACTCAGGGAGTTCTTGGGAAGCACAGGATTCTGTAGACTATGGATACCGGGTTTCGCCGAGATAGCGGCTCCTCTATACCCTTTAACAAAGAATGGGACCCCTTTTGCCTGGACAGAAGAACACCAGAGAGCATTTGACAAAATAAAAAGAGCGCTGCTAACGGCTCCAGCGTTAGGATTTCCAGATTTGACAAAACCTTTCATCCTATATGTAGATGAAAATCAAGGGATAACCAGACTTGACAAAACCTTTCATCTTATACATAGATGAAAATAAAGGGATGACAAAAAGAGTTCTTACTCAAACTTTGGGACCCTGGAAAAGGCCAGTGGCTTATCTCTCAAAAAGACTGGACAATGTGGCCTCTGGCTGGCCCCCATGCTTGAGAATCATGGTGGCAATAGCATCCCTGGTAAAAGACTCAGAGAAACTCACCATGGGTCAGCCCCTAACTATTATAACACCACATACAGTGAAGTCCATCATTAGACAGCCCCCTGACAGATGGCTGTCAAATGCCAGGGTGACCCATTACCAGACACTACTATTAAATCCAGAAAAGATCAAGTTTGGTAGCCCTGCCACCCTAAACCCCACCACACTGCTACCAGCCACCGAGAAAGGCACTGAGATTCCCCATGACTGCCAGCAAATACTTGTGGAGACGCATGGGACTAGGGAAGACCTCACCGACCAGCCCCTAACAGATGCAGATGCCACCTGGTATACGGATGGGAGCAGCTTTCTGCGAGACGGTGAGTGTAAAGCGGGGGCAGCAGTGGTTGATGGAGAAAGGATAATCTGGGCCCAAGCCCTGCCGGAACATCAGCCCAACGGGCTGAATTAGAAGCCCTAACCCAGGCCCTAAAATTAGCAAAGGGCAAAAAGGTCAACATTTACACCGACAGCTGCTATGCATTTGCCACTGCCCATATACATGGGGAAATTTATCGGAGGCAGGGACTCCTCACCTCGGCTGGTAAGGACATCAAAAACAAAGAAGCAATAGTGGCCCTTCTACAAGCCTTGTACTTGCCAAAACAGGTCAGCATAATTCATTGCCCTGGACATCAACGAGACCAGGGGCCGATTGCTCGAGGCAATTGGATGGCGGATGAAACTGCCCGTCAGGCAGCAGAAGGTACATACATTCTTTACACACAAGCAGACCTTAAGGCTGAGATGAAGAAACAGGAAAAGAAAGCAGAAGCTTCTTTTACTTACACTGAACAAGATTTAGAACTTGTTCAAAAGCTTAATGCTACTTTGGATCCTGAAACCAAGATGTGGAGACATCAAAATCGCACTATACTGCCCCGGGAAGCAGCACTTGAGCTGATCTCCCAACTTCACCAGTGGACACATTTGGGACACAAGAAACTAAAAACA
>NW_008337842.1:492761-494188 GCF_000622305.1 Nannospalax galili | reverse complement strand
AGCTTCGATCCATGTTTCCCACGTCAAGAGAGCTCCGACCCAGGAGGATGCTGGAAAATGGCATCTACACAGGACATGCAACCCTCTAAAAATAAGACTCTCCAGAGATACCTAATAATTCTACTTGTTTGTAGGTTTGTCCCCAGTCAAGGAAGCCCCCATCTCCCTATGCTGACCACCTGGCAGGTAATTAATCAAATGGGTATTGTAATATTTGAAACCCACAAAATGGCACCCAGGAGCACTTGGTGGCCTACATTGTATCCAGATTTGTGTAAATTAGCCTTAGGAGCACCGGCGCCCTGGGACATACCAGACTTTACGGATCCTGATAAAATACCTGGCCCAGAAGCTTACCCCCTGTTCGGAGGGCCCCACTTAACATGGGGAGGGTGTCGTGAACAACAATGGAACCTGTTGCAAGGGCCCCACTTAACATGGGGAGGGTGTCGTGAACAACAACGGAACCTGTTGCGTCTGTTAACCTTCTATGTCTGCCCAGGTAATCATTGAGATAAGCGGCTCAACTCCCAGTGTGGGGAGAGGGACTACTTTTACTGTAAATTTGGGGATGTGAAACAACCGGGGACACATGGTGGTCTCCATCCTCATCCTAGGATTGCATCATTGTAAAAGCAAATTATTCTCACAAGAACCCTAATACTCCTACTCAGGACTGTAAAGGTAAATGGTGCCATCCTCTTCGGATGGCATTCACAGCAGCAGGTAAAAAGGCCACAGGATGGGACAAGGGATATTCTTGGGGAATTAGACTATATAAGGAACAGGCTGATGATGGCCTTCTTTTTACTATTAAAAGAGATAGCTCCTCCTATCCAATAGCTATAGGTCCCAACCCTGTTTTATCTATTCAAAAACCCATCCCCAGTTACCTAGATCCCCTACCAGCCTTGCCCTCTCTTAACACCTCCCCCGCTAACATCCTGTCAGAACAAACCTCCCGTTCCCCAAATCAACAGGTTTCCACTACGGGGAACCGACTGTTCAATCTAGTTCAGGGAGCATATAAGGCCATCAGACAGACAAACCCCAACCTAACTGAATCTTGTTGGCTGTGTCTAGCAGCAGCACCTCCCTATTACGAAGGTATAGCTACATTAGGAACATTCAACAATACCACCTCAACCGATCAGTGCCATAGGGAAACCCCTCATCCCCTAACTCTTACAGAAGTCTCAGGATCTGGACTCTGTCTAGGAAACCCACCTTCAACTCACACCCACCTTTGCAACTCCACTATACCTGTACCCTCAGGGGAAGGAAATTACTATCTCCTACCTCAACGAGGGGCTTGGTGGGCATGCAATTCTGGGTTAACTCCATGTGTAGCTAGTATGGTCCTTAAAACCTCTCACGACTACTGTGTCATGATTAAGCTTCTACCCCGAGTATTCTATCACCCCGCA
>NW_008337842.1:487065-491900 GCF_000622305.1 Nannospalax galili | reverse complement strand
AATAGATGTTGGTTCAAGAGACTATTTTTAAAAAGTAAAACAAAGAAAAAAAGAAAAGAAAGAAGGAAATGAAAAATGCCCTTTACCTTTCCTACCCTTGGCTCTAGAGAAATCAAGTCGGGGTGAGAAGAGGGAATGCAGGAGAGAAGTTCCTTCCTCACTAACTGTGGAGCAGCAACTCAAAAAAAAAAAAAAAAAAAAAAAAAAAGAATAGATGTTGGTTCAAGAGACTATTTTTAAAAAGTAAAACAAAGAAAAAAAGAAAAGAAAGAAGGAAATGAAAAATGCCCTTTACCTTTCCTACCCTTGGCTCTAGAGAAATCAAGTCGGGGTGAGAAGAGGGAATGCAGGAGAGAAGTTCCTTCCTCACTAACTAGACTCAGTGGAGCAGCTCTGAAACAAGTGTCCACTCACCTGCTCACACATGACAGCAAGGCTCTGAGATGTGTTTGAGATGCTGTCAAGGGGCAGAGAAGGAAAAAGCATCAGAGAAAACAAAATACAGCTTTGAACACCAAGTTCAGGCTATTCAATAACATTAAGTGTGTAATCCTAGCACGAGGGAGGTGGACGAAGGAGGAGCCCAAGTTTAAGGCCAACCTAAGCTACGTAGTGAGTTCTGGGCCAGTCACAGATATCCAGCGAGACTTTGATTCCCTACCTCAAACATGCACATAAAAACAAAATGAAAAAATGATTAAGAGAAAATACGTCAAAACAGGAACAGAATCAGGTAAAAGATACTGATACTGTAAATTTTTTTTGTGTGTATATGTACCTGTTCATGTGGGTGTGTCCAAGAAGTGCATTGGAGACCAGAGGTCAACATTGGGTGACTCCCTGTAAACACTCTCCACCTTACTTTCTGAGACGGGGTCTCTCATTTAACCTGGAGCTCACCAATTTTGCAAGGCTAGCTAGGCAATGGGCTCCAGGGATCTGCCTGTCTCTACCCCACCCAGCACTCCTGTTACCACTGTTTTTATTTTTACATGGGTGTTTTGTTTTTGTTTTTAAATATTTATTATTTTTATTTTTACATGTATGTGTGTAATGTCTGCAGGTAGGTAAGTGCACCCATGTCATGCAATGCCCAAGGAAGAGAGAAGAGGCTGCTGGATACCCTGGAACTGGAGTTACAGACAGACAGTTGTTAGCTGCCATGTGGGTGCTGGGATTCGAACCTGGGACTTCTGCAAGAAGTCAGTGTTCTTAACTGTGAGCCATCTCTCCAGTCCCTACATGGGTGTTGAGGATCCAAACTCAAGTCCTTATGTTTGAATAGTAGCTACTTTACTGACAGAGCCATCTTCCCAGCCTGAGATACTGCAATTTTTATAACATGTATAAGCCCAAAACCCTTCCAGTCAGGCTGGTTAATATGACCATAGCCATTTATCAGAAACCCATAACACCCTGAATATCCACCCACACTATCCCCAATTATTTAGGCATAATGCCCTGTAGGCCAGCTCAACCCTTAAGTCTCTTGCCCACTTCCCACAGTGGATTTTCTTGTGAGAACCACATCTGGACCCCTGCTTTACACTGAGGCCCTGCTACATCTATTCTCTCCTTTAATTCCTAAAACAGCTAAAGGGAAAGCACATTGCTTTTTGACAAATCAGGTTTAGTACTTTCAGGTGGGGGGGGCGCGTTCTGTCCTTGCTGTTCAACTCTAAATGCTAATCTGATATTTATATGCCTATAAGCACCATCAGAACTCCAGATAGGAAAGTGGCCGCCCACAAATACTACTGACACCAGGTCAAACACATTTAACTTTCAAAGCTCACTTCTGGCAGTGCCTAGTTACCACTTCTTAAAAAAAATTTTTTTTTAATTTACTTTTAGTTTATGAGTGTTTTGCCTTCATGAATATAAATACACTTGTGTCATGCAAAGCCCGTGGAGGCCAGAAGAGGGCATCAGATTTCCTGGGACTGGAGTTACAGACCTTTGTTAGCCACCATGTGGGTGCTGGGACCCAAATCTTGGTCCTCTAGAAGAGCAGCCAGTGCTCTTCCCCACTGAGCCATCGCTTCAGCCCCCTCATTACTACTCTATGCCAGTTTATCAATTTCAAGTGATTTAAAGTCTTTAGAAGGACTGGGGTTCGATTCCCAGCACCTACATGGAGGCTAACAACCACCTGTTACTCCAAGTCCAGGGTAATCTGACGCCCTCTTCTGACCTCCATGGGCATTGCACAACACAGATGTACATACACATGCAGGCAAAACATTCATACACATAAAACAGAATTAAGTGTTTTTTAAGTCTTTTGACAGCTTCTATCTATACTGAGTTTATTCTTTTTGTCACAGTTTCTTGTCTTGCTGGCATAGCAGGATAACTTGGACCTAAGTTATTTTGAAAAGGAAAAGGAGACCAGGCTTGGATGCTGTTGGGCACATCCACTCCTTGAACTGTGTATGTATGTAACTTGTTCCTGTGCCTGTAGGCACATGTGGAAGCCAGAGGTCAACACCAGGTGTTGTTCCTCAGGACATTGAGGGGCATTGTTCACATTGTTTTTTGAGACAGGGTCTCTCACTGGCCTGGAACTGACCATTAGGTAGGCTGGCTGTACAGTGGACCCCAGGGGCCTGTCTTCACTCTGCAGTGCTGGTATTATGAGCATGTGCTACCACGCTTGGCTTTTGTTGGTGGTCAAACTCAGGTCCTCATGGTGCACAGCACGTACTTTACTCCCTGAGCTTTTCCTCAGCTCCATTTTTTTTTTTTTTTTTTTTTGTCTGTTTATCCATGGCCAATCAGCTAACAGTACAAGGAGGCAAAATGGTCATCATCACCAGTCAACATTAGGCAATCCAACTGTGTTGACATAAGACTTGTAAATGTCATTAAAAAATACCACTCAAAGTTGGGCGTGGTGGGGCACGCCTTTAATCCTAGCACTTGGGAGGCAGAGGCAGGTGGATCTCTGTGAGTTCAAGGCCAGCCTGGTCTACATAGTCAGTTCCAGGATAGCTGGGGCTACAGGGAGATCCTGTCTCAAAAAAAAAAAAAAAAAAATCACTCAAGCCACTTCCACTCTGACTTATAGATTGTTTCAGTTTATTGCTCAACATTTTAAAATGAGACCTTGATTTTTATTTAATTTTTAACTTTTAAAAGTTATGTGTATGAGTGAATTGCCTACAGGTAGGTAGGTGCTTCCATGTCCTGCTGTGCCCTCGGAGATCAGAAGAGGGTGTCGGATCCCCTGGAACTGGAGTTAAGGATGGTTGTTAGCAGCCATGTGGGTGTTGGGAATCAAACCTGTGTCCTCTGCAAGAGCAGTCAGTGCTCTTAACCACTAAGCCTTCATGTTTGCCTTCATGTGTGTATATACACCAAAGGTGTGCAGGTGCCCACAGAGGGTAAAGGAGGGCATCAAAGCCCCTGGAACTGGAGTTACAGATAGTTGTGAGCGGCCATGTGGGTTCTGGAAATCAAACTCAGGTCCAAACCCAGGTCTTCTGCAAGAGCAGCCAGTGCTCTTAACCTCTGAGCCATCTCTCCAGCCCCAGGAGGAACTTTTTTTATAGGCTCAGGGGGAAAAAAAAAAATCCAACGAATAGCTCAGAAGGGAACCTGTGAGTTTTTTTTTGTTTGTTTGTTTGTTTGTTTTTTTTTTTTTGAGAGGGCAGTGCAGGGAATCCAACCCTGGCCTATTAAGAAAATCTTAAGAAATTCATGTGTTATAGGTAGAAAGAAAATCCAACGAATAGCTCAGAAGTGAACCTGTGAGTTTTTTTTTTTTGAGAGGGCAGTGCAGGGAATCTAACCCCGGCCTATTAAGAAAATCTTAAGAAATTCATGTGTTATAGGTAGAAAGTTAATATAGAAAATAGCATTTTTCTTTATCTCCATCAAAGTTTAACATAAAGAATGCACAGAAGATAAAATGTTGAAAAAAATTATGACACCTAGCCAGCTGTAGTGGCACATGCCTATAATCCCAGCACTTGAAAGACTGAGGCAGCATGATCACCACAAGCTCTAGGTCAGCCAGTGCTACATATCAAGACCTTTTTTCAAAACAAAACAAAACAAAACACCCACATTAGGTGTTCACAACCCCCTTTAACTCCAGATCCAGGGGCTCTGACACTGTCTTCTGGCCTCTGGAAGTACCCCCCACCACACATACACATAAATAAAAAACAAATATTAAGTATCTTTGTGAAGGAGGATGTTCAAAGTTCAAAGTCATCTTCTCACGAGGCCAGCCTGGATACAGACCATCTTAAAAAGCCCAAAACCAAACCAAGCAAACATAAAAACCCCCAAACAACAAAGAAAGCAGGAAAAGTATCAAGAGCTCAATCCAAATCTAAGTCAGCATCTGTGAGGTTGAGGCCTTAGCAGCTTTGTTTAGTGATACACCTGAATGCATTGGGAGTTGAGGTTAAGAACCACCACTGAAGAGCTTAGAAAAGAGAAAAATAAACAAAGCAAAAACACATGTGATGGTTTGAATGAAAATGTCCCCCATAGGCTCCAAGTATTTGGACATTTTGTCCCCAGATGGTGGCACTATTTGGGGTTTTAGGTGTGGCTATCCTAGAGGAAGCAAGTCACTGGGGGTGGGCTTAGAGAATTCTTAAGTCTTGCAGGATCTCCAGTTGCTCTCTTGCTTCCTGTGCCTGTGTGATGATGTGAGAGCTTAGCTTCTGCTGCTCCTGCTCCAGCCACCTCCAGTCACCATGCCTCCCTGCCATGATGGACTGTAATTCCCCCAGAACCATAAGCTCAAATAAACTTTTCCTTCTATAAATTGCTTTGGTCAGTGTTTCTATCACAGCAACAGAAAAGTGACTAATACA
>NW_008337842.1:453349-486720 GCF_000622305.1 Nannospalax galili | reverse complement strand
CGGGAGAAATTTCAAGACAGCCTAATGTAGAAATGGTGGTGTGGCTATTAATGGTGAATATTATACAGATTTACAGTGAAAAAGAGCAAATGGGGCAGAAAGAAATACAAAATATACAGGATGGATTGAAAAAGAGCACTAGGAAGATTAATGTTGGAGCCCTGGCATGTGATGGAGAGGATTCCATTGATAAGGAGATTAAAGTGATTAAGGAGATTAAAGTGATTAAGGAGGGGCGTAGCGATTTGAACTTAAGCAATAGAGAGAATGCCTCCAGGGCAATACCACACCCAGTTAAGCCTCAAACTTATGAAAGCAAAATGCTGCAGGGACCACTGAAGAGAAAACCTAAAATGGATAAAGCAGGCTGGAGTCCATCCCACACTTGCAGTCAAACTTGGCAGTGTCGTTCCCCTGGTGCTGGCTTTAGAGGTATGAAAAATGGAAGAGTGAAGAGGTCATCAGTTCTTCCTCTGAGGTTTCAGAGAGCCTCGGAGGCCAGGCAACTTGCAGCAGGGGTTCACCTACCTAGAGAAGGCCCTGATAGGCCATTGTGTGAAGCTGTGAAGGTGAAGCCTGGTTGGCAATTGAGACCCCAAGACATTCGTGATGCCAGAGCTGTGAGGCATCTGCCAAGAAGACCTGCATACAGGGAGTGGTACCAGCACAAGAGAGAGATGTGTGTTGCAGGCAGCAAAGGTAGAGAGGCTGAGCCATCTAAGCCCTTGGGAAGTAAAGTCCCAGAAGTTGGACATGGAGCTCCTGGATTTGGTGTTTGCCCTGCTTGTTTTTGGCCGTTTTGGTCCAGTATTTCCTTACTATGCCTCCATTCCTCCTTTTTGGAATGGTAATGTGTATTCGGTTCCACTGTATGTTGGGAGTATGTAATTTGTCTTTTGATTTTATAGAGGCTTACAGTTCAGATATTTACCTGAGTCTCAGAAGAGACTGTGGACTTTTGAATAGTATTGAAATTGATAATGACTATGGAAACTTTTAATATTTGACTAAATGCATTTTGCTTTTGCTTTTTTGGTCTTTTTGAGACAGGGTCTCCCTGTAGCCCCAGCTGTCTCCCCCTGGAACTACGTAGACCAGGCTGGCCTTGAACTCACAGAGATCTACCTGCCTCTGCCGCCTGAGTGCTGGGATTAAAGGCATGTGCCACCAAGCCCGGCAGCATTTTGCATTTTATATGGTCATGAACCTATGGGGGCCAGGGGGTGGAATTGTGATGGTTTGAATGAAAATGTCCCCCATAGGCTCCAAGTATTTGGACATTTTGTCCCTATAAGTTGGTGCTGTTTGGGGAAGTTTTAGAAGGTGTGGCTATCCAGGAGGAAGCACGTCATTAGGGATGGGCTTAGAGAGTATTTAAGCCTTGCTGGATCTCCCAATTGCTCTCCTACTTCCTGTGCCTGTGGGATGATGAGAGTTTAGCTTCTGCTGCTCCTGCCCCAGCCACCTTCAGCCACCATGCCTCCCTGCCATGACAGATTGTAATTCCCCTGGAACCATAAGCTCAAATAAATTCTTCCTTTTATAAATTGCTTGGGTCAGTGTTTCTATCACAGCAACAGAAAAGTGACTAATAGAATACTTTAAAAATAAAACAGATTAATAGGCCCCTGAAAATACTAATCAAAAAGAAAAGTGAAAAGACAGGAGTCACCCTGCCTGAGTGACAAAAGGAGACATAGCACACAAACCCAGGGCCTCACATATGCTAAGTATGTGATTTACCACCGAGCTATAGCCCCATGAGGTTGGTTTTAAATGTCAACCTGCCACAGCTTAGATCGCTGAAGTAGGGAGCCTTGATTGGGGAACTTTCCCCATCAGGTTGACCATGCTTGTATCTTGACTGCTTTGATGTGGAAAGATGCTCCCCAAATGTAGGAGAAGCCTTCTGGGAGTGGCATACATTAAAAAACATGGAGGAAGGACGGTTACTCTCTTTGCTTACTTGGCTCTCCTTGATGCTGCAGTTGACCCTTTCACTGATATTAGAACCAACTTTCCCAGGCTCTCAGTGTGGACTGAGACAAATGCTAGTGGACTATTTCAACCATATTGCATAAGCTAATTTAATAAATCTTTTATACACACACACACACACATATATATATGACATATATATGACATATTCATTCTCTCAGTTCTGTTTCTCTAGAGAACCCTAATACAATTCCCAACCCCAGATCCTAGTCATTAGACAAACCAACCAACCCTCAAGATGCTCTTATAAATTTACAAATATTTTAGTTTCAGATAAAAATGGTTAAATTTTAAGTTTAATTTTGATCAGCAGGATCCAGAGTTCAAAGCATCCCCTCACCGGGTATGGTGGCGCACGCCTTTAGTCCCAGAACTTGGGAGGCAGAGGCAGGCGATCTCTGTGAGTTCAAGGCCACCCTGGTCTACATAGTGAGTTCCAGGACAGATGAGGCTACAGGGAGACCCTGTCTCAAAAAGACTGAAAAAAACAAAAATAAAAACAAAGCATACCCTCAGAATACACACGCACAATGACAATTACAGGCCAAGACCACTTCAGTAATAAATTCTGAACACTACCATGGAAGAAAGATCCAATTATTATCCAAATTCTTCCCCAGAGCAAGAAGAGGAGGGGTCAGCAGGCTCCACTGTGTAATGGTGAGCACGCTGCACTCTGAAAAAGAGAGCTCACCTTCAAATAAAGCCAGAGTAAATTTTTTTTGCCCCAGTACTGGGATCGAATCCAGGGCCTTGAGTATGATGGGCAGAATAATCTCACTGCCAAAAGCCATAGCAAGCACACTATGGGGAAACAGAATTAAAGGCTATATACATAGTGTGTTTGAGATTACCCTGGGCTACTAAGACCCAGTGTTAAGAAAATAAAACACCAAAATCCAACAAAACGCATCACAGAACAGTCTAAGCCTTTGCCTAACAGCTGCTTAAAACAGTTGAGAGGGCCCAGCATTTGGGAGAGGGACACAAGATCAGGAGTTCAAGGCCACTCTCTGCTACAGCAAGTTTGCGGTCAGGATGGGTTCCATGAGAGGCTGTCTCAAAAAACCGAAACTGTCTGAGACCTTAGTTCATGTAGCTTGGGAAAAAATGAGGCTGTACTAAAGACAGCTAGGAAGACTCAGAAATGAAGAATCAGCACTACCCCTAGTGGTCAGACTAATCTAAATGCTGCATAACACTCAACCCTGTACACAGCTCCCCCCGCCACACGTGCACAAATGCAAACATACAAACTCAATCACACACAAAACAAATGAAATTTTAAAAAAGGCAAGCATGGGGCTGGCGGGATGGCCCAGCAGTGAAGTGCACTTGTTGCTCTTCCAGAGGACTGGACTCAGTTCCAAGCAATCACATCAGGTGGCTAACAACTGCCTGTAACTACAGCTTCAAGGGATCCAATGCCCTCTTCTAACCTCTGTGGGCACCTGCACACACGTCATGCACTAATACACATAAATAAAAATAAATCTTTAGAAAAAAGGGGGGCTGCAGAGATTGCTCAGTGGTTAAGAGCACTTGCAGAGGACCTGGGTTCAATTCTCAGCACCCATATAGCAACTAACAACTGTCTGTAACTCCAGTTCCAGGGGATCCAACACCCTCTTCTGGCCTCAATGGGCATTGCACAACATGAGTGCACTTATACATGTGCAGGCAAAACACATATATAAAAATAAATATTTTTAAAAATTAAAAATTAAAAAAGAGCAGGAGAACAGAAAGAGAATTATCAATTTTTTTAAAAATAAGGCTGAAATCTGATAAATGCCTACTGAGATCATCCATTTTCAAAAGAGAAACACTGATTTAAATAAGGACCACACTGCACACCAAAGGTAAAAGAAATACTTTTATTGCACATTTATAAAATCTGCATAGTTTTATCAAGTGTTCTTCCCTCCTACGACTCTTCCATTAATCTTTAAAATTTAGTTAAAACACTAGTTCCCAATTAGGAGTCCTTTAAAAACGGTTTTCTCTCTACATATACATATAGATAATTCTTTTCTTTTTACAAATCAACATTCCTTATTTCTAAAAGAAAAAAAAATTGGAGAGGGGAATCAAATTGTTCTGTTGGGCCAGAGTAGCCCTAGACACATGATTTTTGACAATTTTCAGATACTGGAAAATTCTGCTTACATGCTTAACAACTATTAAAATGCTACTCTGGCTTCATAATGCCTTTCAGTTGAAAGTCCTTAATGCTTTCTTTTCTTTCACTCAAGACTGAGTGTGAGGTTTTCTGGTTCATTTAAAATACAAAACAGAAGAACGAAAGGAGAGGTAGCCCCTTGGCTTTGTGGCACTTGCTGCCACACGACCTAGGCTCTACCCACATGGAGAGGACTGAGGCTCATCAGCACCTCTTCCATTGCCTGTCAAGAGCCAGGCAAGGCTTCTATTACCAATTTCTGGTAGCTATGGATTTTGAATGTCACCTGCACTCGATGAAGTACTAGCTGTTCCTCAGGTTCAGATTCTGGTGAGGCACTCTTCTATTCTGCTGTCAGAAATACTGGTGCCTGAAGGGTAATTTAAAAAGTGGCAAGAGGCTTAGAGAAGCCCTAGTATCACAGGAAATTATAAAGTCTGGGTCTCCTGGTATAATGCAAAACCTTAATATACTGGCTCCTGCCATTTCTAGTGAAATAGCTTTCATGATTCTGTACCTAAGAAGTGCAACTTAGTCCTTAATTCTTCTTTTAACAGGCATCATGAGTAGGGTATAGATTTGAATCTTGCTCATCTGCCTGGTCTCTTTTCCCAGGTGAATCTGTGACAGAGAATTGCTGTGCAACAGGCAGCAACCAGAGACCAGGCTGGGCCTTGACATGAAGTGCTTACTTCACTGTGACAGTCGAAACACCTTGAATTGACTCCATGACAGCTGCAAACCGGCTGCAAAGGTCATACGGAGAATTGGGTCGAATAGTTGGAGGCTCCTTCAAGACGATGATTTCTGCGGAAGGATCTAGAAGCCTGGGGAGGAACTCCCCTAAGCACAGCTGCAGATTTTCTGTAGAGGAAAACAGATGGTCACATACACAGCTCAAGAGAGCAGAGAGAAAACCAAGAAGCCTGCAAGTATACCTGAAGGACTCCAAATAGTCAACATTCTGCCTCAAATGTCAAAGTATTCCGCTGACAACTAAAAGATGATTCCTTTATGTTGGGGGCCTTTGTTGTGTAAAGTAGAAGTTTCTTCATGTCCGGATAGCTCACGAGCTCGGAGCCATATGTAGAGACTCCTTTCACAACAGGGTGTCTTCCCGGCATTTTTCCTGACTCCTTTGTGAAGTAGCAGCCACATAAACATGGCCTCTGGCTCTGGAAATGCCACGCTTTCCTGTGTGATTTTTCAGGCAGTCTGGCAGCATGGCAGGAGCCCACTTCCATATGTAAATAGGGTATCTCGCAAAGTACCTATCAGCTAAAGCTTTTACCACTGCCCCTACAGTATAAAATATCCTAGTCTTCTCTCAATAATTTGGAGCTGGAAGAAGGAGCTGGAGCTAGGAACTAGAGCTGGGACACTGAATAAAGAGCTGTACCACTGAATCTGACTGAGCTGAGTCTTGTCTCACTGCCTATGATCCAGCCTCCCCGGGAAGAGCTGTCTTTCTGTCATCGACTCACGGACACTCAGCATCAGCCGCCCTGTACTTTCCCGCGTGGTCCAGCGGCCGGTGGAACTCGCATATTGAGGAACGTGCACGGGTGAAATAAGGGCGGGACCCAGCTGGACAAAGCTCCAGCAGCAGAGAGCCACGGAAGACGCAGGGAAGCAGCGGAGAAGCTGAGACCCGCTGCCACAACAGAGACGCGGAGCCGCGGTGCTGCGAGACCTTCAGCACCTCAAGCAGCGGACAGCGACACGCGACTGAGAATCCCCGCCCAGAACTCGCTGCCTTCCAGGGCACGTGCAGGGGACCGATCCCCGCGGGACGGCGCGCCCCATACCTTTAGAAGTCAGCTCCTTCAACCATGGGTCCCAAACCCAGAGTTCTCTGTTCTTCTAGAAACATTAGTGATTTAATCACAAAAAAGGCTTTTAAAAAAATATTTTATTTATTTTTACTATTTTATGTGTATGAGTATATTGCCTGCATATATATGAATGCACCCGTGTCATGCAATGCCTTGGAGGTCAGAAGAGGGCTTTGGATTCCCCTGGAACTGGAGTTAAGGATGGTTCATAGTCGCCACATGGGTGCTGAGAATCGAATCCAGGTCCTCTACAAGAGCAGTCAGCACTCTTAACCACTGAGCTAGCTCTCCAGCCCCAAGACTTTTTAAAAAAACATTTTCCCACCATTATTCCTCAGCATATAAGCATCAAATCAGTGTATTTTTGGTTTGTATTGTATTAAAATGCTTGATTTAAAAATTGTTGTTTGAGTTGCTAACTTGAGTTTAATTTTTTTTTTTTTTTGGTCTTTTTGAGAAAGGGTCTCCCTGTAGTCCCAGCTGTCCTGGAACTCACAAAGACCCATCTGCCTCTGCCTCTGCCTCCCAAGTGCTGGGACTAAAGGTGTTTGCCACCACGCCTGGCTTGAGTTTCATTTTTATAAATCATTTAAGTGGCTGGATATAATGGCACATACCTTTAATCCCAGCACTCAGGAGGCAGAGGCAGGCAAATCTCTGAGATTGAGGCCAGCCTGGTCAACGTAACAAGTTCCAGGCTGGCTGGGGCTACAGGGAGACCCTGTCTCAAGAAAACAAAATAAAACAAAAATCATTAAGTGAACTTTGGCTTGGGGTTAGGACATAATTTCCAACATTTTTGAAATGGCTCTGAGCACACGTACCATTTTGCACTGTATGTTTATTTGTAACAGCGTTCTCAGCACTGACAATTTTGAAACCAAAGCATCAACCAACTCTGAGAAACATGGAAGATACTCTGTGCCCTACAGGTTCAGTTTCAGTCAAGATTTAACACTTTTATGTAAAAATAAAGAGACAGCCCATCTCATTAGTATGCAAATTTGTTATGTTAAAGAAATAGTAACATATTTATGCCAAATAATTGTTTTAAAATAAATTTCCCTCTGATTTTTTTTATAAAGTTTTATGTACCTATTTTGACATGCCTATATACTGGGGTTACATAAAAATTTCCAGGATGAAATTTAAGAATCTTGCTTTAGGCTAACCAGGGGCAAAGACCTGACTGCCAACTATCAAGGCCCCTTTTAGGTCAGTGCTCCTAGCTATCTCATTAGCATGCCAGGTCTTCTAAGCAATTGTTTTAACTAGACAAAGTGGGTATGATGCCCTGTACCATATACACAATGGTGCTGTTTTTTTTTCAAATGCTTAAATATACCAGTATGTCCACATAACATTAAATAAAGTTGCATATTACATGTAATCTAAAATAAAAACAAATGTTAAAAGGAAACACATAGCAATTGCTTATTATAGAATGTATCAATAAATACTACACACGTGAACAAGTCACTGGATTATCTTCACATGAGCAAGAAATTAATGAGGAAGGTTCTTATCAGAAAACACACCTCAGCAATCAACTTACTTACCCACAAATAATGCTCTAGGCTTTCCTCAAGACACATTGGATAAACAAAGATATTCCATATACCAATTTATTACTCTTAAAATAATCAGTAAGTCTAGCTGGGCGTGGTGGTGCACACCTTTAATCCCAGCACTCTGGAGGCAGAGGCAGGCAGATCTCTGTGAGTTCAAAGCCAGCCTGGTCTACATAGTGAGTTCCAGGACAGCTGGGGCTACAGGGAGACCCTGTCTCAAAAAAACAAAACAAATCCCCCCCCAAAAATCAGTAAGTCTTGTATCTTACAATTTTAAACTTCAGAAAAATTTAGTTTAAGTACCATCGAATAATCAGACCCTGCATAAATATTTTGACATTTACAATTAATTTATTTTTATTTTATGTGTATGAGTGTTTTGCCTGCATGTATGTAAGTAGACTCATGCATGCAATGCCCACAGAGGTCAGAAGAGGGTGTCAGATCCTCTGGAACTGGAGTTACAGGTGGTTATTAGTCACTTTGTGGGTGTTGGGAAGAGCAGCCAGTGCTCTTAACCACTGAGCCATCTCTGTAGCCCCCAGATTTTTATTTTAAACTGTAAGAGAGATCAGATTCCTAGAGAGCACTGACTGTTTTCAAGCAGGACTTGCTGGGGCTGAGTATGCAGCTCGGTGGTGGAGTGTTTACTTAGCATGTACAAGGTCCTGGGTTCTATCCCCAGTACTGCAAAATGTAATGATGACCTAACAGGACTTGCTGGCTGCCTGTGGAAGTGCTTCAGCAGCTGGGGGAGGAAGGGAGATTAAGAGCAAAGAGCCCAGACTCTTAAACACACAGAGCAGATCCATTTTTCTCACTTAGATGGTAGGGGGTCCCAATCCCCTAAAAGGCTATAACCACCAGTGTTAAAGAGTGAGACCACTGTGGTTTCTAGGATGACAAAACCGTAGAAAGGATAAGGGGCACCAATACCACACACCTGCAATATCCTTCCCAAGGTAAGAGCACCAGTGGTTTCTCATGACCTCAATAGCATCCAGATCATCCTTGGAGATGTCGTTATTAATGATCAGGTGAATGCAGGGAATGATCAACTCATTCATCACATTAATGCCCTCCGTGACAGAGTGGTCATCATTTGTTTCAAAGAGAGAAGCAGCCTTGGCATTCAGCTCCTACAGATAAAAGGGAGAGAGTAAGGGAAGAAAGTCTGAAAAGGTAATGGTCCCCCCATTTAGCGCAGTGGAGTCACTGAAATCATTGGTTTCCACTTCAGATGTGCTGACTTAATCAGTACTTGGTGACCCGGGCAGTGGATTTTATAAAAGCTCCCACAATGATTCTAATATAGTTAAGCTTGTGACTCACTGGCCTAAACTTACAAGTCAAAGTCATGCTTGAAATTTGCTTCTACCGAAAGACCTATTTAAAGATTCTCAAGCTTCACTGACCAGTGAACCCTCCCACAGAAGACACCCTGATACCCAGGCCTTTCCCCAGACTGTCCAGCTGTATGGGCAAGAAAGGGCCTGCATAGCACCCATGTTTAAAAGCACCTCTATGAAACTCTGATACACACAGAGGATGAGAGCCAGTGATGGAAAGTCTAAATCTTCCCTATTACTGCACAGATGGGGAAGAGGACTAGAACATTAAAGATGTCCATCTGTGTACTTGGTAACTTAAAATCCAAAAGGATGGCTCCTATTTTCACAGTATTACTTTTCTCAGCTTCAAAGTAGCCCTGCCACACATATAACTGACACACAAATCAAAGAATATTTCAGTCAGAAGATACAGATGTTGAGGTGTTGAAAACAAGACCAAGGCAGCATCGGAATGGTGGTCTGACACACAGAATATTGGACACACGAATCTAAGTGCGCGACCTGCTGGCAAGCCAAGCCACCTCTTGCTATGTCCATGAAGGACTAGCACAACACACACTCTTGGGCAGGCAAAGGGGATTACACTTGCCTTTCCCTATGGCTGTCAAATACAAATTAGGGAAGTTTGTTTTATCTCTCACTGTTAATAAACAGCAAGACTAATTTTTATGTTTCAAAACATTTTTATAAAACTGGATTATTTTACAAGTTCCAAAAACTTTCACCTCCTAGCTAATAGGCAACTCTGAAAAATAGTCTTTCCACACACATTCACTATATACTTAGTACGTGTCAGGCCCAAAGAACAGCTGACAGGATGAAGGCTCGGCACTTACTAAACTCTTAATCTAGTGAAAGTAATATGATAAAAGCTTTAATGCAGGCGTATGGGAGGGCACAGAGAAGTGTGGTTGCCTCAACTTCTGTCAGAGGTTGAAACAGAATGATACACAGAGATAACTAGATAGAGAAGGAGGGAAGCAGGGAGGGATGGGGAGAGACGAAGACTTTACAAACAGTACAAACCAGAAGGCACTTTCTGCGGTATAAAGCAATCACAGACTCCTTGACCCCCCTTCGGGGCCCCTTCATTAGCAGGGCAGCGTTGCTCTGGTAGGCATACACCAGGTAGGACAGTGCTTCTTGGTACCTTAGGAAATGGGAGACACACCACAGCTGAGTTATCGCCTTTGCCAAAATCTAGGGCTTAGACCTCAGTTTTTTGCAATACAAATATCTTTTGGTGGTATCCTGGGAAAAGCCTGGCAGTCGAAGACCACAGCCAGTCTCAGTTCTTCTAGAAACTTGTCAAGAAAGGCAAAGATCATCAGGAAACTTATTTGGGTCTCAAGTTTTTGCCATCTCTAAAACAAAAGGGACTAGTTGTTCACTGGGATCCATGACAACTCAAAAATTCCACTTTCTGAATTCATCTTCATTTCTCACAAAGAAAGTCCAGCAAAGTACCAACTCCTCACTAATGAACTTAACACTGTGTGAAGGACAAAGAAAGTGTGATGTTCAGAGCAAGGCTGAAATGAAGCACAGAGAAAAAGTAGAAGCCACTAGTATGTATGACACAGGGATGCGGGGCAGTGACTTGTGTAACTGTGCATGGGCATCAGTAAGTACCAGTGTTCCAACTAGCAATCTTAGTGAAGAAAAAGCCAACGTACTTTCCTTTTTGAAAGAGTTCCAGGCCTGTTAGGAGATACACAGACACCTTACGAAACAAACTGTAATCTTCATGCCACCTCTGGAAATAAAGGACCACTGTTAATGACTTTTAATGAATTACTGTTGCATTTACCACTGCTTTAAGTTTTATACTGGCCAACTACCAAAACATCAAACATAAACTTTCAGATTAAAAAAAAAATTTAAAGATGAATATCTTAGTGAGTGCCTGTGATCTCAAGGCTCAAAGGTGGAGGCAGAAGGAACAGGAAGGTCAAGGCCATCCCCCAGTTACATAACAAATTTTAGCCTGCCCTGGGCTACACAATATAAAATCTACCACTTTAATCTTCAGTGCTGTAGCTCTCCCACTGAGGAACAGCTTCTCCTAAGTGTTACAGTTCATCCTCCTAATTTCCAACACCCATGTCCAAGTCATTCCAGCTCTGGATTAAATAAAAGACATTTAAGTACTGACAAGAGCACATGGACATGGGGTGAAGGAGGGACAAGGCTATTCCAAGTCATATACACCTACCACCAGCTCAGCAAATGTGAACACAAGCCTGGCACGACATGCTGCTTAACACAACATAACAGCTTTTGTTTTTTCAATTTAATCTGGAGCTCCATGCATTTTAATGAGTATTAGAAACAGTATCATTTAAAAAAAATAATAGGCATGACTTCAAGACTTCTATTGCCTAGGACAAGGCTCATGAAGGTCCTTAAGGGAAATGGAGTGCAGAATCATTCTAACAGAAGAGTAAAAACAAAGGGATCTGGGATTCTAGGCTAAGAAAAGAGCTTTATTCATTTTTTTCCCCTGCCTCACTTCCTTTCTCTTTAGTTTTAATTTTTATAGGGAACAAGTCAGCCTGGTACTTCAAAATTATTCCATTTTGCTTCAAGTATCATTTGCCTTCAGAATTAACATTTTGTGGGAAGTTTAAAAAGAAAGCTTACCTTGTACTCTTCCATATTCATGTCATCTGGACCGATTTCCTTCAGTTTGGCCTGGGCTACCTTCATAATACTGATTGATCTGTGGACAAAGTCAATACTGATTGGACAAAGTCAGAGAGTAATGGCAGGGTGCAGGGCAGTGCCTCCCCAGTGGAGGAAGAGTTTAGTCACATCCAGGAAGACGAAGAGCCCTAGGGCTTCTCCTCTCACCTTTCATCATAGCTAAGATTTTTATCTGCAAACTGCTCCAGAAGGGTCCGCTCTACCACCCTTTTGGGTGCTTCATTTTGGAAAAAGTAGACAAGAACATGCTGAAGTCGAGGGTCACTGTGAGAGGTGGGGGTCTCTTTGGCAAGCTGATAGAGCCTGGAGTATTCCTCATGGAATGCCTAGGAGAGACAGACCTGGTTGGCAAAGGGAATGCTGGACTTCTGCACAGGCACAGAAACCCACATGGAAATGCTAGAGCCTCTCATAGCTCAGTGACAAGTTAAGGAATTCTCATCAAAAATTACAAAAGCTGTGTGGGTGCAGTGGTGCATACCTTTGATCCCAGCACTCAGGAGGTAGAGGCAGACAGATCTCGGTGAGATCGAGGCCAGCCTGGTCTATATATTGAGTTCCAGGCCAGTTGGAGCTACGTAGGGAAGACTGTCTCAAAAAACAAAGCGTGAAACAAAACAAATTACAAAAGCAACTAATATTTGAATTGTTAGCATATTATAACTCCATAGAATTCCGGCACCAAAGACATATTATATGCCTAATAAACTCAAATTTTTTGGTGAGGGAGATCTCACTTTGTACTCCAGGTTTGTCTCAGCATCTTCTATCTCCCAAGTGCTAGGATCACAGGGGTGTGCCACCATGCCTGGCTCTCTTGAAGTTTTTAAAAACAAATTCTTAGTCTAAACTGTTTAAAAAACCCATACAAACACAATTCTATTCATATGTCTTAAACTTCAAATATCTTCAATAGCAGTACCTAATTTTTTATATGAAGGCCCCAAATCACAAAGGTACAGTCTCTTAGAGTTTTATTAATGGACATCTAACAACCACATCAAAAGCCCCTGGAGGCAAAAGCAACGCACAGTGGCACTGCTAACTGCTGGGCCAGTGCCAGGCGAGGACGAGCCAGCAGTGTTGTGGGACGGGAATGTCAGTGTCATGTTTCACTTCGTGTGTGTGGGTGTGCACACACATGCCAGAGGACAACTTTGAGTGTCATTCTTCAGATTCCATGTTTTTTTGAGACAAGGTCTCTCACTCACCTCCCCCTGCCCAAGCTCTGCCTCCCCAGCACAGGGCTTACAAGTGTGTACTACCATGCCTGGGGTTTCTTTTTTTATTTTAGTAATTTATTTTTATTTTTAATTATGTGTATTTGGGGGAAGGGGTTGTACACCTGAGTTTAGTACCCGAAGAGACCACAGAAGGCGTCAGAATCCTTGGAGCCGGAGTTACAGGTGGTTGTAGCTGCCTGATGTGGGTGATGGGAACTGAACTCCAGATCCTCCACAAAAGCAGTTGAGCTTTTAACCACTGAGTCACTTCTCTAGCCCCCTGTACATTTTTTTTTTTAAAAGTAGGTTTTGACTAGTCATCTCCCCAGTCCAGGACACTTTTAGTATCATTCCCCACTGTCTTACAAGTATTGCCTAGTATTATGATAGCTGGGTTATAAGGACTGAAATTTTAAAACAGAAATACCTTAATAAGCCCTGCTTCAGACCCATCTCGGTCAAAGGTCTGGCGGGCTTTAGCTATGGCCAGGATGACCCCTTGCATGGCAGGGCTCAGCATCACCTACCACAAGAGGGCACAAAAAAGAGAGAAAAAGGAGAGGAGACAGGTTGAAAAGAAGACTGTGTTAAGAGCACGGTGTACAAAGCGCTGATGGGAAGCAGAGCAAGCAGGGTCTCCGGCCAGCAGGAGTCAAGTTTCGCATCCCTATTCCTAGGTGCATGCATAGCCTCTGCTGTCCCTAGGATCATGTCAACATCTTGCCTAAGACAAGCTGCCCCTACACCCTGCATGTACTAATTCTGCAAGACAAGGAAGAAGTCCATAAATAATCCCAGTGGGGCACCGCTCAAGAGTTATGTTAAAGTTCTCCAAAGGAGGCCGGACGTGGTGGCGCACACCTTTAATCCCAGCACTCGGGAGGCAGAGGCAGGTGGATCTCTGTTAGTTCGGGGCCAGCCTGGTCTACATAGTGAGTTCCAGGACAGCTGGGGCTACAGGGAGACCCTGTCTCAAAAAGACCAAAAAGAAAAAAAAAAAAAAAGTTCTCAAAGGAGAAGTATCTGCAGTCAGAATTCCAGCTCAGTTCTAGAACTGCAGGAGTGTGTGGCTTAAATCGCAAGTGTTTTAGTTTTATTAAGATGAATAGACGAACTTTAAAGAGCTGAAAACTACCATTTAAAAAAAGAAGAAAAAAACCACAGCAAAGAGAGGAAGAAAGCCGACAGGCAGGAGTTCTGACTGTGTATGCGCAGTGCAGCTGCAAAGGAGGTAGGCTGAGTAACTCTGGGTTCTACAGCTGCTTTCCGACCTTTACAATTGAAACCCAAACTAACTTTAATCCGCATTTGTTTTGCTCAATGAACAACTGGAAATTTTCTATTTGAAAGACAAAGCAATGGACTGAGATCAAAAAACAAGCTATTATTTGTCCATAACACCATATGGGGTTAGTGATCTAGGCTTTGTAGGAGCCCCCTCAACATAAACCTGGATGGACACACATGCATACACACATGCATGCACACACACATGCGAACAGTGCACAGCAGCAGGAACAGGTCTGGAATACCTTTTGGAAAATGGTAACTGAGGTCAAAATCAGACAGGCTTCCCTGTCCGTTATTTGTTTCAGTGAGAAAATTAGCTCTTGGCAGACACCTCGCACAAGACAACACAGAGCTATCCTGCACTCGTCTCTGTACCTCCTCATCATAGCCATCTGCATCAGATCTAACCAGAATCCTTCCCACACTGGGAATCTCCACTTCAGAAACCTCAGAGTTGGGTGGGGCAGCAGACTCTGTGTCATTAGCCTCTGGGGGCTGTTCTGACTGCTCTGCAAGGTTTGTTTCCTGGGGTCTGGGCTTCTCGGGTTCAGCCTCCTTAAGTTGTGGCAGCAGAATAGAGAGAAGGAGTAAGGAAAAAAAACAGGAGAAATAAAGAGGCATGGTCAAATTCAACAGAGACTCAGAACGAGAATGAGGAAAGCTGGAGGTTGGTGAAGGCCAGGCCCTCTGCAGGCAGGCAGATCCCTTGGGCTCCCTAGGTCTCACCTCACTCAGCGCAGCTTCCACGCCACTCTTCTCATAGGCACGGGCTGTGTTTGCAATGGCCTGTGCAGTCTGTTCCTTTGCGATCACAGCATGCTCAGAGGACAAGCAGCGGACTCCATGACAAGCTGCTGCCGGGGATTCTGACAAAGAATCACACAGAGGTGTCAGTAGCCCATGAAAAAGGTCTAGAACACTTAGTTTAGTACACCAGCCCAACAAACTTTTCTTCAAAGCGTATATAAATGTCCCCCTAGAAACTGTGACTATAAGAAACTGCTCTCCACAGCAAGAATCACAAAGATAGGCTAAATTTTACTGTCCTCCCAACTTTGTCCTATTTCTTCATGCCAAGGGTTCCTTCAATTAGCCATTTGTTAGGAAGGCTTCCTATGGAGAAGTTTTCATAACATTTAACTTTTTTTGTTTTTTGAGATAAGAGTCTCCCTGTAGCCCCAAGCTAGCCTGGAATTCACTATGTAGATCAGACTGGCCTGGAATTCACAGAGATCTACCTTCCTCTGCTCCTGAGTGCTAGGCTCAAAGGTGTGCTCCACCACACCTGGTAAGTTTAACTTTTAATTCTTACCTTATTTTTCCAACAACTTGGGCAATAAGCAAAACAATACACATAAAGTTTGCTGGGTGTGAACTACATGACTTCGAGTCCAGTCTGGTGTACATAGTGAGTCCCAGGCCAGCTGGGGCTCAGAGAGACCAGACCCTGTCTCAATATGACCCCCTCCTCAAAAAAAATTATACACACACAGACACACAGACACACACACACAGTACAGGCTTTCTGATATTTCTGTTCATCAGAAAGCACATTCTTAAGAGCTGGGCGTGGTGGTGCACACCTTTAATCCCAGCACTGGAGAGACAGAGGGCAGGCAGACCTCTGTGAGAACAAGGTCAGCCAGGCCTACTTAGTAAGACCATGTCTCAAACAAAACAAAACAAAATAAAACAAAAAGCAAATGCACCAGATTGTGGATAGCAACTATAAACAAAATCTGCTGACATACTGGCTCAGCAAGGTGGCCTAGTGGATAAAGATGTTTGTCTTCAAGTTTCATGACCTGAGTTAGATTCCCTAGGACCCACATTGCGGAAGGAGAGAATTTGACTCTTACAAGTTGTCCCCCGATCTCCACACATCCCCTGTGGCATGTATCCAACCCCAACACACAAAATAAATGTAATAAAAAAAATTAAAAAGAAAAGACTGCCATCCCCTGGCCAGCTGAGGTATTTGGGGTAGCTGGGGGCAGCAAGGCTATTACTTAACCCCCAGCACAATGCCTTTCTTGGATACCTTGTGTTGTGGAAAAGTCCTGCGATGCTGAGCTGGGAGAAGATTCCATCTGTGGGATTTTACAGGACTGCTCTTCTTCCCATTCCTCTACCTCCTGCTCAAACCTCCAGTTATCTTCCTGAATATACTGCTTCAGCTCCTCAGACAGGGCATCCACCTCTGCCGCCATCTGATCTGATTCATTAGCGGCTGCCTCTGAGGGAAAAAAAAAAAAAAAGCTAAAACAGAGTGCCATCCAGAAAGAGGTAAAACCAGAGCAAGAAAAGCAGAACATTTCAACCTTTCTCTAGGCCTTAGGTAAAAATACAAACATCCATAATTCATCAGAAATACTGACAATACAAGGCCAACAAACACAGAACATCAGTAACCGTGCCTGGCATTAACAAAAGGTAGGCACTTGTTAAATGTCTGTTGGATACATGCATGCATGCATGCATGAATGAATGAATGAATGACAAAATACAATATAGAGCAATTATTTATCATGGTCAGTCACTGGATATAGCCAATATTTCTTTTATTTATTATTTTATTTTTCTTTTATTATTTATTTATTTATTTTTTATGTGTATGAGTGTATTGCCTGCATGTTGGTAAGTGCAACTGTGTCAAGCAGTGCCCTTGGAGGACAGAAGAGGCCGTTGGATCCCCTGGAACTGGAGTTATAGACAGTTGTTAGCTACCATGTGGGTACTGGGATTCAAACCCCAGTCTTCTGCAAGAACAACCAGTGTTCTTAACCGCTGAGCCATCTCTCCAGCCCCCAATATTTCTTTTAAAAATTGAACATTAGCTGGATGTGGTAGTTCACGCCTTTAGTCCCAGCACTCAGGAGGCAGAGGCAGGTGGATCTCTGTGAGCTCGAGGTCAGCCTAGTCTACATACTGAGTTCCAGGCAGCTGGGGCTACAGGGAGATCCTGTCTCAAAAAGACCAAAAAAAAAAAAAAGAACATCAATAATTTGATAGAAAATTTAAGCTAAATACTTTTATCAATTTAACTACTGCATCTGAACCTGGTAAGATGATCCTAGCTGAGTATGGTGGCATAGAGCTACAATTTCAGCCCTGGGAAGTAGAGGCAGGAGGGTCAGGAGTGCAAAGTCATCCTCAGTTGCATAGTTGTTAGCCCCCAAGTGGGTGTTAGGAACTGAACCCAGGTCCTCTGTAAGAGCAGCCAGTTCTCTTAACTGCTAGTTCTCTTAACTGCTGAGCCATCTCTCTAGCCCCCTACATAAAACACTTCTTGAAGATGACATAGAAACCTGTGTATATTTGTTGGGGAGGGTCAAAGATGGAAGCTGGGGGCGCTGGAGAGGTGGCTCAGCAGTTAAGAGCACTTGCTACCCTTGCAAAGGACATGGGTTTCGTTCCCCTAAAATGACTCATGACCATCTGTAACTACAGTTCCAGGGGATCCAATGCCCCTTTCTAGTCTCTGCAGGTACTAGGCATTCACACGGTACATATATATACATGCAAACAAACATATATCTAATTTAAAAAGTAGGAAAGTAAACTTGTTTTTCCTTTTTATTTCCTCTTACATTGTATATTTTAAATCATGTTACATTGTTCCCCTCTTAAGGAATATAGATTTTTTTCCCCAAACTCTGGGTTATATTCAGATATTTTACCTGCACTGAAGTGGGGTAGCTTGTCATTAATGTACATCAGGCAGTAAGCACTGACATTTCTCAGGCCCCCATAAGAATCTCTTTCAAGTTCCTCCCAGGAAGACTCAGTAACAGAGATATCATTGTATTTGAGCCAGATTTGCCGGGGCTGATTATAGATGTAAGCCCAGTAATGTCCAGCGTTGGCTTGTCCTTCATGAACAAGAACCGCATGTAAGCGATAAGGCACCTGCAACCAGACAGGAAGCTCATGTTGAGCAAAGAACTCTGATGCTTCCAAGTACCAACTAGAGGAAAATGATGATTCACACATGTACCTGACAGGGGGTTCACATTAGTCATCTTAATTCAAGATGAACCAATGAAAACACAACCCTGGAAGCTACCAATCCCTAAATCACGAGAACAAGACAGCTAAACTACACCTTTCTGGAGGCCTTTCCAGGCCTACATTCTTATCAGAATCTTGCCACATTTTCACTTGTGATTTTTTAAAAATATTTCATTTCTGCCAGGCGTGGTGGCACATGCCTTTAATCCCAGCACTTGGGAGGCAGAGGCAGAGGAGGTGGGTCTTTGTGAGTTCAAGGCCAGCCTGGTCTACATAGTGAGTTCCAAGACTGCTGAGGCTACAGGGAGACCTTGTCTCAAAAAGACAAAAAAAAAAAAAAATTATTATTTTTATTTTATGTGTATGAGTGTATTGCCTGCATGTGTGTAAGTGCACCCATGCCATGAAATGCCCACGGAGGTCAGAAGAGGTATTGGATTCCCGTCAAACTGGAGTTACAGACAGTTGTTCGCCGCCATGTTGGTGCTGGGAATTAAACCTGGGTCTTCTGAAGAGCAGCTAGTGCTCTTAACAGCTGAACCAGTTCTCCAGTCCCATTTATGACTTTTAAAAAAATGCTTATTAATTTTATTTTATGTGTATGAGTGTATAGCCTGCATATGTGTAAGTGCACCCATGTCATGCAATGCCTGTGGAGGTCAGAAAAGGGTGTCAGAGCCCCTGGAACTGGAGTTACAGAAAGTTTTTAGCCACCTCCTGGGTCCTTTGCAAGAGCAGTCAGTGCTCTTAACCATTGAGTCACCTCTCCAACCCCAGTTTTGTTTTTATTTTTTAAATTGTGTATGCATGTGTCTGCATGTTGGCATATACATGTGAGGACAGGTGTCCACAGGGGTCAGGTGTCTGATCCCCCTGAAGCTGGAGTTACAGGTGGTTCTGGGAACCAAACTCAGGTCCTCTACAAGAACATTATGTGCTCTTAACCACGGAGCCATCTCTCCAGTCCCTAATAGATAATCTACTATATGAAAAAAGCACCACACGGCAGAATCAGAACAAGGGTGCTTAAGTTTTCCTATATGTAGGAAACACACCGCATTCTTTAACCTGACATAAGGAACAACGTAATTTGATCTTGGGGAGACACACATTCAGTTTCAAAGAAAATGTCTATTTTCTTGTGGGTATTTGCCATTAGCATGGGCCTTGATTATTTCCCATGAATTTTCATTCTACCTGACGAAGGAGAGGATCACAGTACATCTGCTCAATAGTCTGGGTGGTGCTTGCAATACAATTCTTCAAATCTGTTAAGAAAGAAAGTTCCATTAACATTACCAGCTTCCAGGGCCCAGAAGCCAAGCCACTGTAACAGTACCGCTTCTCTTCACCCAAAGTCCTGCTCTCAGCTTCCCACCAAATCACAAAGCAGCATGCAGTGCTAAAGCAGGGAGTGATGTCGGTTAGAAAGGCTTTAAAATTTTTTTTGTAGTGTTACATTTATTTCTATTTTATGTGTATAAGAGGTTTGCCTACATGTATGTAAGTGCACCACATGTGTACAATGCCCTTGGAGGCCAGAAGAGGGCACTGGATCCCCTGAAACTGGAGTTACAAAAGGTTGTTAGCTGCTGTGAGGGTGCTGGGAACCAAATCTGGGTCCTCTGCAAGAGCAGCAAGTTAAGATAAACACTTGAGTCATCTCTCTAGCCCCAAGGCTTTTAATTTAACTATGTTAAGGTTTAAAAAAAATATTTCTTAAGCCAGGCATGGTGGTGCATGCCTTTAATCCCAGCCCTCGGGAGGCAGAGGCAGGTGGATCTGAGTTCAAGGCCAGCCTGGTCTCTATAGTGAATCCAGGACAGCTGGGGCTACAGGGAGACCCTGTCTCAAAAAGACAAAAAAAAAAACAAAAAACAAAAAACAACAACAAAAAAACCCCACAAAAAACAAAGAAACCCAAAAAACTTGTAATTGGCACCAGAATGTCTTAAAACAGAAACTGTCTCAATTCAGGAAAAAACTTCCACAAAGTTTGATAAACTAAAGCAAGCATTCAGGAACAGTACTATAAGAACAAAAATTAGATATGGAAAAGTCTAGGCTGAGGATACAGCTCAGGTAGAGCATATAGTCACCATATAGAAGGGACAGAGGGAAGACAGAAAGCTAGGATTTAGTGAGCATCATTCTATAAAGATGCTCACACCTGCAATCCCACATTGGAAAAGCTGAGGCAGGAGGATTATGAGTTTGAGACCAGCATAGGCTACAAAGAGAAACACTTTCTTTAAAAAAAAAAAAAAATTAAAACCAAACTTTAAAAAAAGTCATCCCATTTAAGAGAACTTGGTTACGAGGAAGACATTATTTCTTTCCCTTTTATCATTAATTCCAAATTTAACATTTAAAGAAATCAAGCCAGCATAGTAATTATGGCCTGCTATCCCAGCATCCAGAGCTGGAAGCAGGAGGACCATGAGTTCAAGGCCACTTCTGAGACCCTGCAGCACAGAGGAGAGACAGGAGGAAAGGATGTGCAAGGGGAGTGAGTACAGTGTTGAGCAGCAAAGGTAACAATGAGTGCTAGAATCTTCTATGAATCTCTAGAAATTTTTGTGGCAGGAATCTGGAAAGCAGAATTTCACAGAACCAAGCTTACAGGGCAGGAAGCCTGCAAAAGAAGTCAGAATCAGCAGCTCTAAACTCAACAGAATGCCCAGCAGTGGCAGGGTGAACTCCAGGGCGCCTAGCTTCCAAACAGTCAAACAGGAAACAAGGGAGCAGCTGACAGGTTTTCAGAAGGCCAACCTTGTATATCTTGTTCAATCTCACTCCTCCACCTCTGAAGACAAGTCTTAACAAAGTTCATCTCCTCTTCCGTGATGGTCCGAGGAGCTGGGGACGCAGGCATTTCCAGGGAAGACCGAGGAGAGGGAGGCGGCCCATTCATTACCTCAGATTTGAGTAGAGTGTCTTCAGCAGAGTCTTCTGGACATACACTGGCAGAGATAAAAAGACGGTGCTCGTTTCACCATCATGTCTGAAATGCGACTTGGGTTGGGTGTGGTGGTGGAATCCCAACACTCAGGAGGCTAACACAGAAGAATTGCCATAACGTCAAAGTCACCCTGTCATACTTAAACCCTGTTTCAAAAAAGAAAAAAAGAAAAGAAAATCCTGCTTGACCTAAATTAGTGTGCTTTACAAAACAAGCGGCTATATGAAAAAGTACAGCTCTTATTTAGTGAGTACTGATTCTACAGAGATGCACTTACCTGTAAGCTCTAGTAGTGGTGAGGCTGAGACAGGAGGATCAAGTTAAAGGCTGCACTGTGAGGTCTTGTCTAAAAATAAATACATGTATTAAAGCAAACTTTCTCATATGAATCATCTCATTTAACATAACCTTATTTATGTGATAAAAATTATTACTAGCACTATTTTATCAACGACTAACTTAATTAACATTTAAGAAAACTAAGTTAGCATGGCAGCTTGTGCCTGTAATTCCAGGTCTCGACATGGAGGCAGAAAGACCTCCAATTCAAGGCATGCACAGGCCACCCAGTAAGAGCTTGTCTCAAAACAGAGTTAACAACAAGCACATACAAAGGGGTTGGGGACGCAGCTCAGTTGACAGGATGCTTGTCTAGCAGGCAAGAGACACTGGGTTTAATCCCCAACACTGAATAAACCAGGCCTGGTAATCCCAGCACTTGGGAGGTACAGGAAGATGAGGAATTCCAAGTCACCCTCAACTATAATACACAGCAAGATCAAGACTAGCCTGGGCTATATGATACCATCTCAAAAAAAATGTAAAAAAGAAATCAAGCAAGTTATGAAAGCAAGTTACCAAATTATCAAGTACAATTTCCAAAATGTAACTGTTTAAACTATTTATCCAGAAACAATACACAGAAGCAGAGAAAAGAAAGTTCCAGTTGTACTCCCCACGCAGGTGAAAACACAGTAGGTCACCACTGGAGAACATAGCTTCGGTTCTATACTCTGAGCTAAATGTCCAAGTAAAGGGACTAGCTTCAGGTACAGAATCTGATGTCTCATCTACAAAGTGCTAACTTTTTTACTGGAGGATAAGGGAATGGAGTCTTATGTAGCCCAGGGTGGCCCTGAATTCACTATATAGAGGATGACCCTAAACTCCTGGTTCCTCCTGCCTCTGTCTACTCAAGTGCTAGAATCGATTACAGATGTGAAACCCAGAGCAAAACCCCACATCTTTTATTTGTTCCCATGGATGCTGTAAACAAAGTAAAGAATGCAAAGCAAATGCTGATTTAATCACTGCCAATTAATATTCCAAAGTGAAACTGTACACAGACAAACCCACAGGAATATCAAACAAGTTTCTACTTATACTTAGGTTTCTGTTTCACACCCAAACTGGGGAACATAACTTTCTTTAGCTTTGACTTAAATCCTCAGGGCTGGAGAGATGGCTCAGTGGTTAAAAGCACTGACTGCTTTTGCAGAAGACCGAGGTTCAATTCGCAGCACCCACAAGGCAGCTAACAAGCGTCCCTAACTCCAGTTCCAGGGTTTCTGACGCCCTCTTCTGGCCTCTTCAGGCATTGCACACATGGTGCACTTACAAACATGTAGGCAACACACATATACACATAAAAATAATATTTTTTAAAAAGCAACATATAAAATATAAGTAAATTTTAAGAAATTAAGAAAAAAATCCTCACTCTCCACTCTGCCATGTAAAAATGGAAGAAGCCCATTTTCCTAAGGACCCACAGGTGTAGAGAGATAAGCTCAATCATGGCAAAGCTGGTATCTCAATCTCAGAAAATCTCTCTCTGTCTCTCTCTGTCTCTCTCTCTCTCTCTCTCTCACACACACACACACATTTTAAAGCCTAATAAATATTAATATTAGAGAAGATTACAGTGAACATTTTTAAAATTGTGTGTATGCCTGTGGTAGTATGTGTGGGTGTAGATGTGTGCACCTGAGTGTAGATGAGCCCAGAGGTACTGGATCCCCTAGAGCTGGAGTTATACACAGTTGTGTGGTACTATGTGGGTGCTGGGTACTGAACTCAGGTTCTCTTCAAGAACAGTTAAGTGCTCTTAACCACTGAGCCATCTTTTCAGACCCCAGCAAATGAGTTTTTAAATATAAGCCTCTCGAGGCTGGAGAGATGGCTCAGTGGTTAAAAGCACTGACTGCTCTTGCAGAGGACCCAGGTTTGATTCCCAACATCCACATGGCGGCTATGAATTGTGCTTAACTCCAGTTCCATCTGAAGCCCTCTTCTGACCTCTGTGGCATTGCACGACACGGGTGCCCTCACACACATGTAGGCAATACACTCATACACATAAAATAAAAATAATAAAATATTTAAAATAAATAAATTAAAATTAAATATAAGCTTCTCTATGGTAACAAATATATACTGGTATTTCTATTAGCGAGGATAGACACATATCATGGCCTGGGATGTAAGCTGAACCTTGTGGCTCCTTTAAGCTATAATGACCTGGCTGAGGGGAAATAGAATCCAAGGACTTTCAGGACTTGGCCTCGCTATGCTGTGTCTTCAGAAGACAGCCTCTCACGGTTTGTCCTCAGAATTCCAGCCATTCTTTCTTGTGCTTAACTCTCTGCTCATGAGTGGTTTTTCTCAGCGTTCACCCGGCTGTGCTTCCTTCACCATAAATGGGAGGCGAGTTGGCAGGGAAGCACAGGTCTGACACTCTTGAGAAGGGCCTTTCGTGGCAGTTAGGTCAGAACCAGGCAGTCCTGGGAGACTATGATCACTACCCAGGACAGTGAGAAGCCTCTGGGATAGGAGACCGTCCTGGGATAGGAGACCGTCCTGCATTAGAAGGAAGAACACTGCCACCCCGTGAGGTGAACAAAACCATGCTCTGAAGACAAAGCTCAGGACTCTTCACGCTCTCATGGGTGAGTGATTACCAGGTGGAAAGATGGAACACACTTCAAATTATACCTCCGAAACAATACAAACCACTCAAGAAGTTTGTGCGTTACCTTTCCTCAGAAGCGAGATCAGAAACTGGGCAGTGCACTGAAGGAAGCGGTAAGGTCAAGTGCTTGTCACTTGGAGACAGACAGCTTTCAGAGGCAGGTTTTGTACTCGCAAATTCAATAACGTATTTCAGCATGTCCGGGAGTGGGAACCGAACAGGACCTGAGCCGTACTTCACATACCTAAAAGGCAAAGACAGTGGTAGTCTACTGCCCAAGTCTGTTTCCCATCTTAAGACCTGCTGGCAAAAGATCTACCATGTAGAGTCAATGGAGGGCTCATCCTTAGCCAGTGGTGGTAGTATTGCCTGCAATGGCAGCACCCAGGAAGCTGAGGCAGAAGGATCAGAGTCTGGGGCCTGCCTGGGTTACAGAACCGAGCTTCAGGCAAGCTTGGGCAACTTAGTTAAAAACTCTGTACCACTAAAATTCACTAGCAATCTAATACCTCTATCAGACAGAAAATATTTCGGAGGGTTCTTAATCAGTCATGCCAGCTCTGTTTTGCTGTCATGTGACATTCTGGCTCTGCTCATAACAAATTGTTTCTTAAAGGAAAATACACGTGACTAGTACTACAACCAGGGGAGAACCTGGTGTACTCAAAGGTTTTCTTTGGCCTTTGAAACAAGTGCTTCACAACTGAGAGCACTCAAAGAAATCTACGCAAAAAGAAGTTTAAGAAAACTAGCTAATCTTTCTTCTATAGGGTCTAGTAATCATGAACTCACTCAATGGCACAGGCCAGGCATAAATCATTTAAGAGTTCCACTGGAAGAGTAAACAATATTTTCAAACATGTGACCAAAATAATAAAATAGTTTAAATATTTTGTTTATTTAACGTGTTTTTTCCTGCTTATTTCTAAGTGTAGCCATGTTGTGGAATACCTGAAGAGGCCAGAAAAGGGTGCCAGATCCCCTGAACCTGGAGTTACAGATGGTGGTTAGCCACCATGTGGGTGTTGGGAACCAAACCCAAGTCCTCTGGAAAAGCAGTAAGTACTCTTAAACCACTGAGCCATTTCTCCAGTCCCAAAGATTCGGTTTTAATTACATGCATATGTGTAATGTCTGTGTGCACAAGCACAAGTGTAGGTGATGTAGGTGCTTATGAAGACAAGAGGGCGAAAGACTGCCCTCCCACCCAGGCCCTAAGCTGGAGTTATAGAAATTCAGTTCAATGGAATCTAGAGTTCACTAAAATAGAGTTCAAAGGTAACACAAATACCGGGCTGGGATGTGGCTCAGTTGGTAGACTGCTTGCCTTGGGAACCCTAGGTTTGGTCCCCAGTACTGCATGAACCAGACAAGGTTGTTTACAATCCTAGCACTCAACAGTGGAGGTAAGGGGATCATAAGTTCAAGTTAATCCTCAGTTACACACTATTTGAACTCAGCCTGTGACACATGAGATCCTGTCTGAAAAACAAAACAAAACAAAAACCCACAAAAAAACAAAGATGAGAAGGCCTGGTGTTACACATCTTTGACTTGAGATGCAGAGGCAGATCTCTATGATTTCAAGGCCAGTCTGGTCCACACGGCAAGTTCAGGCCAACCAGAGAGCCTACTGCGTCCCCTCATCTTCACTGAAGGAGAAATGGCATGTGTCTTGTGGTAAAGGTGAAAAAGCCTTAAACTGTTCAATCCCTGGCATGCACTTCTTCGTGTTCTCTTCTGTTATAGGCTTTCCAAACTCTCCTCTCCTCCACACTTCCTACCAGAGAAGCACTGATAATCTGTCATGGAGTCTAAGGTACCCAGTTCACATCTCAAAACCTTCCCAGGTTGGTTATATTTTAATTGAATGCTTCTACAAAGTTATCCTCTAAGAAACTTATCTTTAACTTTATGGGAATCACAGCACTTGTTTTCCATGCACAAGGCTCTGCTTTCAATCCCTAGCACTGGGGGAAAAAAATCATAGCAAAAATAATTTCAAAAAGTGTCTGTCAGGACATGGACAGATAGTGTAGCAGTTAAGAATTCTTGCAGAGGACCTGGGTTCAGATCCTAGCACTCACATGGTGGCTTGTAACCATCTACCTCTAGCTCCAGAGGAATCTGACACACTCTTCTGGCCTCTGTGGGTACTGCACACACATGGTGCACATATATACTCATACATCAAGTAAATATTTATAAAACAAAAAAATTTTAAATTAATTACCTGAAATTTAAAACTACCTCATTTAGCCGGGCGTGGTAGCACACGCCTTTAATCCCAGCACCCGGGAGGCAGAGGCAGGAAGATCTCTGTGAGTTCAAGGCTAACCTGGTCTACATACTGAATTCTAGGACAGCTGGGGCTACAAAGAGACCCTGTCTCAAAAAGACCAAAAAAAAACCCCAACCAAACAAACCCCACCTCATTTAAAATGAATGTCGGAGCTAGAGTAGGGGTTCAGCAAGTGAGAGTGTGTACTGCTCTTGTAGAGGACCTAAGCTCAGTCCTAAGCACCCATCTCAGGCTGTGCACAACTGCCTGTAACTCCAGTTCTAGAGGATTCAACACCCTCTACTGGCCTTTGCAGGCACTCACATGCACAAAGACACACACATATATGTAATTAGAAATAAAGCTTTAAAAATGAAAATAAATGGGCTGGAGAGATGGTTCAGCGGTTAAGAACACTGGTTGTTTTTGCAGAAGACCTGGGTTCAAATCCCAGACCCACATGGCAGCTAACAATTGTCCGTAACTCCAGTTCCAGGGGATCCGATGGCCTCTTCTGCCCTCTGCAGGCATGGAACAACACGGTGCACTTTCCTACATGCAGGCAATACACTCATACACATAACATAAATAATAAATATTAAAAAAATGAAAACAATAATATACTAAGGAAAATGCTCCCACAGTCTTACTGATTCCTGACTTCTTTGAATATGAAACATTGGGTGCTATGAAAATAACTGGGCCATCTTGATTAAGGTGCTTTCTAATTGACCTGAGTTTGATTCTCAGAGTCCATGTAAAGGTAGAAGAGAGAACCAATTCCCACAAGCTGTCCAGTAACCTCCATAAGTACTCTATGGCACATACACATACACACACACACACACACACACACACACACACACACACACAAATAATTTTAAAAGTTAAAACTTTCCAATGTTATGGAATATGAGGCAAACTACTGCTACGTTTCAAGTCCTACAAATCACTTCCAGGATGAAATTGGAGGACTCCAGTTTCAGTTCAGTTTCTATTCAGAAAATAGATATGTAACGAGAGAATCTCCCTGAGCGAGAGGGGCATGGGTGGAGAGCAGGAACTATAGGGCAGGCTCCAATCTTGGACCTAGATGGAACATGTGCCCCTCTGAGAAATTAATGATCTAGCAGTGCAGTGGGAAAAGCAGGACAGAAATAGGAGGGTCTGCTAAGTAGATGGGAAAAAGCCACTGATGGTGTGTGGGGTTTCCTTTGTGAAGGTTAAACTCAAGGATCTACTTAGACTATAAAGAAATCATATAGGCTCTGCCTAAAGAAATCAGAGTGATTCTGCAAAACAAACAAAAAGCAGAGTCTCCAGCAAAACTTGGTATACATCTGAAGCATCAGCACTTTAACCCAGCTGGGGGTGGGGGTGGGGGCAGCACAGCATTAGTAATCCTAACCCTGCAGAGGCAGAGAACCAGGATCATGCTCTTTTGAGTCTGAGGCCAGCCTTTGAGTCCCTTACACCCCCAAGACTACTTATCCATGGATAATATAAGCTGGCCTTGAAAACGTCTTTGCACTTAGAAAAGAAAATCTTGGCTGTTTTATAAAATAACACTAGTTATTAGTTATGCTCTAAATTTTAAAATATAAACAAATTTTCTGGTCTTAATTTCTAAATTGTGTGGAGAAGATGGCTCAGCGATTAAGAGCACTGGCTGCTCTTGCAGAGGACCTGGGTTCAGTTACTACCACCCACATGACAGCAAACAACCATCCTTAACTCCAGTTCGAGGGGATCCAACACCCTCTTCAGGCCTCCATGGGCACTGCACGGCATAGGTGCACTTATATGCATATAGGCAAACACTCATACAAGTAAATAATAAATAAGAAGAAAGAATTCTATATTGTTTCACGTTTCCAAACACAAAAATGCCCAGACTCACCTTTCCAATTTTTGCTGCAGAACTTGTATTTCCTCCTTCAATTTGCGAATACACTCTCTCTTACTTCGAATGAGCTCTTTGCTCCGGTACATGTACCTACACAAATGATAATTCCACAGATACAGTTTAGATTAGAAAACACTAATGACAAAGCCTTAGCAAAATAACAACCTCCTCAAAGCAAATCAAGGACAGTTAGAAAAAAAACCAAAACACCAATATAGTTGACCTGGTGGCACAGGCCTTTAATCACAGCACTCCAGAGGCAGAGGCAGTTGGATCCTTATAAGGCTAAGGACAGCCTGGTCTACATAGTGAGTTCCAGGCCAGTTGTGGCTACAGGAAGACCCTGTCTCCAAAAAAAAAATTTCCCAATATTATACTTTTTAAAATTTGTACTTGTTTTTTGGTTTGAGAAATAATCTTATAAGACCCAGGCTGGCCTCCAACTCCCTACACAGCCAAAGTGCCCAGATGACAAGGGTAGGTATCACCATATCCAGTTTAATGTAGTACTGTGGCTCCAGCCCAGGGCTACATCCCAAGCCCCAACATTACATTCAAAGTGAAAGAGCAACACACTCCTCCAGGGTCAGGCACAAGGCAAGGATGCCCACACTCCTCACTTCTTCTTCTTCTTTTTTAAAAAATATTTAGATTTTAACCCTCTAATATTCCCTTTTTTGAAGGTATTCACCTTGCTTTTTTTGTTTTTGCTGTGACCCAGCTATAGAAGGTTAGTCTCCTCTGTTAGGTCTCCAAATTTCATGGCTCTTCATCTTTTTTTAATATTTTATTTATGATTTTTATTTTATGTGTACGAGTGTATTTCCTGCATGTATGTGAGTGCACCCATGTTGTGCAATGCCACAGAGATCAGAAGAGGGCGTTGGATTCCCCTGGAACTGGAGTTAAGGACGGTTCATAGCTGCCATGTGGGTGCTGGGAATCGAACCCGGGTCCTTGGGGCTGGAGAGATGGCTCAGTGGTTAAGAGCACACTCCTCACTTCCATTCCATGTTTTACAAATGTGAAGCCAGTACAATGAGGGAAGAAAAGAAATAAAAGGGATAAAGATTGTAAAGGAGGTAGAAAAGCTGTCCTTAGTTGCAGATTATATAATAGTCTGCTTAGAAAAACCTCAAGGTGGGACTGGAGAGATGGCTCAACGGTTAAGAGCACTGACTCTCTTGCAGAGGACCCGGGTTCAATTCCCAGCACCCACATGGCAGCTACAAACCGTCCTTAACTCCAGTTCCAGGGGAATCTGAAGCCCTCTTCTGATTGCACGACATGGGTGCACTCACATACATGTAGGCAATACATTCACACACATAAAATAAAAATAATAAAATAGCCAGGCGTGGTGGCGCAAGCCTTTAATCCCAGCGCTAAGGAGGCAGAGGTAGGTGGATCTCTGTGAGTTCAAGGCCAGCCTGGTCTACATAGTGAGCCCCAGGACAGCTGGGGCTACAGGGAGACCCTGTCTCAAAAAGACCAAAAGTAAATAAATAAATAAATAAAATAAAATAAAATAAAAACCTCAAGGAATCCACAAAACTATATCAGAATAAATGAGTTTAGTAAAGCCAAAAGACACAATGTCAATTTAGTAAATAAGGTCAACTTCTTCTTTCCGCTCATAAAGAATAAATGGGAAGCACAGGTTAAGAAACACCTAATGGTATCAAAAACATGATTTATTTGGTGATATATTTAATCATACTTATGGAAGGCCTGTACACCAAAACTTCAAAGCATCACTGAGAACAATGCAGGAAGATGTAATGAAATGGAGGACACCATGCACAGAAGGTGAAAGACACAGCATTAAGATGCCATTTCTCCCCAAACTGATCTGTTGATCTTAGGAATAGCAAGCATCTCCCACTTTGTGCATGGTTAGGGTGTAAAGAGGATTTTTTTTTTAAAAGTCAAAGTGAAAGGAAGCTATGTTTCCAATTTGGGTGTGAAACAGAAACCTATATATAATTATAAACTTCTTTGATATTCCTATGGGTTTGTCTATAGGCAGTTTCACTTTGCTAATATTAATTACTAGGTAAATTAGCACTTGCTTTGTATTCTTTACTGGTTTATAGCATCCATGGAGACAAGTTATGATTTACATTCTGAGCGGAGCACAGGCTCAGCTACTCAAATCTGGGGACCAGAAAGTTCAGAAATACCATTTACATTACTCTGGGAGTTTCTCAGAAATACAAACTCCAACTCAGATTCACAATGTAAATTTGCATAGTATAACAGACTTCTTTTTTTTTCTTAACATCATTCAGTCAACTGATGAAAGACTCACCTGTCCATATAAATAATCTGAGGAAATTCCAGCTTATTATGAATTTTCTCTGGCTGCCCAAGAGATTGATTGAACTCAAATCTGGAGAGTTCAAAGGTCAACACTGGAGGTAGCTTTGTAAACCAACGCTACATTCAAGGTAGAAACATGAGAAATGAAAAATCAATTTCAGGAAACAGCAGTCACATTTAAAATAGCCTTCCCCAAACCTTATTCTTTTGATATGGAATTCATATTCAAGTCAAACTTAACACTGCATTATTTTATCCTGCACATTATAGTTAATACTTAGAATCATACTTAGAGACTATAGTTAAACATTCCTCAAGCCTCCAAATCCTACCTAGTCACCACATTTTATTCAATCATCAACCTTCGAAAGAACCACCGTGGAATATGTGAACTGACAAAGCAGCCACACAAACCATCTGCTAAATGAGTCATCAGTATTCAAGACATTCAGATCTTGAGGGAAGCAGACAGCCTAACCAACAAACTGGAAATTATGATCTCAATAGCACATAACTAGGCGGTTAACTACCACCAGGAATCATCTAAAAAGACTAAGACTGTAAACGTACGAATTATTTTCAGTTAACCATAATCTGAATACTATTTATATCTAAAAGAGAAACTTGAAATAGTCTCAGGATTTCATAATCCCCCATGTTTCTGAGGAAGAAAAACAGTCTCTAAATTCCAGCATACAAATTTCTTAAAAAGAAAGTCCAATCAACCTACAGTGGTACCTAGAGTTTCTGAGTAGGAAAAGACTGTCTTTAAAAAAAAAAAAAAAAAAAAAGCTGTGTGTGGTTGTACTCACCTTTAATCCCAGAACCTGGCAGGCAGAGGTAGGAGGATCTCTGTGAGTTCAAGGCCAGCCTGGTCTACATAGTGAGTTCCAGGTCAGGTCAGCTGGGAACTACAGGGAGATCTTGTCTCAAAAGAGATCAAAAAGTCTCTCCAACCCCCAGGCTTCTCTCTCCAGGGTAAGTCAATTGGGCCCTCCACGCCTTGACTCCCCCAGCCTCACTCACCCTCCCATCTCCCCTGCCAGTCTTTCCTCCTAGCCTGGGTCCTGTCCCATTCCTTGTCTTGGTGTCCCGGACACCTGGAGAACCACCACTGCTTCCTGATCCTGTGCACCCAGAGCAACTCAGTTCCTTCTTGGGTCCCCAGGGGCACTCTGGGCCTGGCCCCACCCTCATCTCCCTCTGCCTCCCCGGGTCTGCATAACCCACCAACCTCTTTCCTGGACACCTGAGCTGACCTTTCCTCTTCCAGGTCCTTTGCATCCAGACCAACCCAGCACCTCAGTGCAGTCCCTAGGGGCCCTTGGGGCTACCTTCCAACCCCATCTTCCTTTGCATCTCTGGGTGGCATGGCCAACAGCTGCCCTAGACCAACATTTTTTCTGGGTCTGGGTACCATGCCAGTCCAACCCCCGAATTTCTGAGGCCAAAATCTATCCTGGAGGGATCCAGACCATAGGAGAAAGCCTGAGAGCATCTGAGCCTCATCTGACTTGGGCCTCTGTGGGAACTCCTGAAGACAAAAGCAATCTGGCCACTCCAATAAAAAATCAAGAGAGAACTGGAAGCTTAGAGGAACCAGCATTTCATGCCCAAAAAGTAAACCACAAAGACTCATAAAGTTCACAAAAAGAAAAGTTTACAAAAAGAAACAGACCTTAACTCAACAAAGGAAGTCTTGCATCTCACACAAGAATCAGAAACTACAAAAGAAATCCACATGCCAAAGACCAAAATAATATATCCCCACCAAGTACCAACAGTCCTCTAGAGGAGTACAATGAGAACCCCCTGGAGAAAACACAGGACATGGAACTCAAAAGAACAATTATAAAAACAATAAAAAGACTTCAGTGAATTTAAAGAACAAAGAAATCAAAGAACTGAAGGAAGATACAGATAAACTTCTGAATGAATTCAGAAAAGAGAAATACTGAAGAATATTCAGGTTGAAATGAAAGAGAAAGTGAAACACTCAGTAAGCCAATTAGAAATTACAGGAGAAAGCCTCAACAATTGGATGAATGAAATGGAAAACAGAATATCAAGACTAGAAGATAAAGTGCACGAACTAGACCACTCAAGCAAAGATTATGAAAAATTTAAAAAATCACAAGAATGGACAATGCAAGACTTGTATGATACCATAAAAAGACCAAACTTATGAATCACAGGCATACAGGGAGGAGAAGAATCCCAAGATAATGGCAATGGACCAGATCGTCAACAGAATCATGGAAGAAAATTTCCCAAAACTAAAGAAAGACATGCCCATACAAATACAAGAAGCATATAGAACACCAAACAGACAGGACCAGAAAAGGAACTCTCCAAGGCACATCATAGTAAAAACAATACACGAACAAAACAAAGAGACAATTCTGAAACCTACAAAAGAGAAACAACAAGTCACATATAAAGGAAAACCCATTAGGATTACAGCTGACTTTTCAGTGCAAACTATGAAAGCCAGAAGAGCCTGGACCAAAGTATTGCCAGCTCTAAATGACCACAGATCCCAACCCAGAGTATTATACCCAGCCAAAATGTCTATTATAGTTGAAGGAGACCCAAGGAATTGCAGAAAGAAATTCAATGAAGGTATAACTGTGGAAAAGTACAGCTACATCATGAATGTAAATAGAAATAAAAATGACAGGATGCAATACTCATCTTTCATTAATAACTTTATTAACTGGCTGAACTCCCCAGTCAAAAGAAACAGACTATATGAATGGAT
>NW_008337842.1:452269-452779 GCF_000622305.1 Nannospalax galili | reverse complement strand
GACAAGAAGAAATAACAAAAATCAGAGCAGAAATTAATGAAATTGAAACAAAGAAAACAATACAAAGAATGGACGAATCCAAGAGCTGGTTCTTTGAGAAAATAAACAAGATTGATAGGCCACTAGCCCAGTTAACCAAAAGAAAGAAAGAGCACCTCCAAATCAACAAAATCAGAGATGAAAGGGGAAACATCACAACAGACACCAGGAAAAGAGAAGAAATAACAAAAATCAGAGCAGAAATTAATGAAATAGAAACAAAGAAAACAATACAAAGAATCAATGAATCTAAGAGCCAGTTCTTTGAAAAGCTAAACAAAATAGACAGACCCTTAGCCCAGTTAACCAAAAGAAAGAAACAGCAAATCCAAATTGACAAAATGAGAGATGAAAGGGGAAACATCACAACAGACAATAGAAAGATACAGAACATTATAAGGGACTACTTTAAAAACCTATATGCTACTAAATTTGAAAACCTAAAAGAAATGGATGGATATCTAAAGGCAT
>NW_008337842.1:451393-452000 GCF_000622305.1 Nannospalax galili | reverse complement strand
AAAAGAAAACTATAGACCCATATCCTTAATGAACATAGATACAAAAATTCTCAACAAGATACTTGCAAACCACATACAGAAACACATCAAAAAGATCATCCACCATGATCAAGTGGGCTTTATCCCAGAAATACAGAGATGGTTCAATATACATAAGTCAATAAACATCATAAATCATATAAATGGGCTCAAAGACAAGAGCCACATGGTCATCTCAATAGAAGCACAGAAGGCCTTTGACAAAATTCAACATGCATTTATGTTCAAAGTCCTGGAGGGAATTGGACTGGACGGAACATACCTCAACATAATTAAAGCCATATATAACAAACCCAGAGCCAACATCATTCTAAATGGAGAAAAACTGGAAGCATTCCCATTGAAATCTGGAACCAGACAAGGCTGTCCACTAGCTCCACTTCTCTTTAACATAGTGCTTGAAACTCTTTCATGAGCAATAAGACAAGAGCAGGAAATTAAAGGAGAAATCACTGGAAAAGAAGAGATCAAATTACCCCTTTTTGCAGATGATATGGTATTATATCTAAGAAACATCAAAAATTCCACCAGAAAACTCCTAGAACTTATTAACACGTTCAGCAAAATG
>NW_008337842.1:450456-451288 GCF_000622305.1 Nannospalax galili | reverse complement strand
AAAAACCATATCTCAGAATAAACCCGACCAAAGACATTAAAGACCTCTACAATGAAAATTTTAAATCTTTAAAGAAATAGATTGAGGAAGACATCAGAAGATGGAAGGACCTCCCATGCTCATGGATTGGAAGAACTAATATTGTGAAAATGACCATGCTACCAAAAGCCATTTATAGATTCAATGCAATGCCAATCAAAATCCCTATGACATTTTTCACAGAATTGGGAAAAAAAAATCCTACGATTCATATGGAAGCACAAAAGACCTCAGATAACCAAACCAACTCTGAGCACTAAGAGCAATGCCAGGGGGATTACTATACCAGATTTTAAACTGTATTACAGAGCTACAGTCATAAAAACAACATGGTACTGGTACAAAAACAGACAGACCCAGCGATCAATGGAACAAAATTGAAGACTTGTCAATGGAACAAATTTGAAGACCCAAATATGAATACATGCAATTTCAGCCACCTGATATTTGACAAAGGGGCCAAGAAAAGACAGCATGTTCAGCAAATGGTGCTGGCGAAACTGGATCTCCACCTATAGAAGAATAAAACTAAAACCCAATCTTTCACCTTGCACAAGAGTCAATTCCAGATGTGTCAAAGACCTTAAAGTAAAGCCTGAAACTCTGAAAGTGTTAGAAGAAAACATTGGCAAAAACCTAAAAGATAATAGGTGTAGGAAAGGCTTTTCTAAACCTGACATCAATTGCTCAGGAAACAAAGGCAAGAATTAACAAGTGGGGACCTCATTAAACTAAAAAGCTCTGTACATCAAAGGAGGCAACCAGGGACGCAATCAGAAAACCCACAGAATGG
>NW_008337842.1:447747-447944 GCF_000622305.1 Nannospalax galili | reverse complement strand
TGGACTTGAACCAGTGTCCAGTCTACAAAGAGGAGGGTCAACACAGAGTATTCATTTCCTTCAGGCTTCCAAGGGAAGCTAACCATGGTTGAGCAGGACCTTTGACTTATCTTCCCATAGGCGGAAATGGTAAAAGATAGGAGCCAGAGGCTCCTCCCAAGCCCATGTAACCCCTGAGGAACAGATTCTCAAACGAC
>NW_008337842.1:414351-446973 GCF_000622305.1 Nannospalax galili | reverse complement strand
TCTATCCAAAGGAATACTGACAATGGATTGCCGTAGATGAGGAACAGCTGACCCTCCTGGAACAGGGACCTCTGGCTGACTAGATTTACCAGAAGGACAGACAGGGGGAATGGATGAGGGTGCTGACAACACAGTGGACAGTGACAGGGATGGCAGAGTATGGAGCCTCTAGTGGGAGAGGAAGGCTGTCTATCTGATGAGTTTGTAATCATGCTCAGATGCCGAGGAGCTCAGAAGGTGGGCGACTGTGACCAGTGATAGTCATGTTTATAGAGATTAGAAATGCATGTGAAAATGTCTCAATGTCAATAGGCTTGGAATGAATTTTTCTGTATGAAACTGTGTGTTTTGACAAGGAAGTGGAGATCTTTTTTAAACGATGGAACCTCATTTAATTTTATGTCTTGTAGAGTTTATAATGAGTAAAAGATTATATAAGTGTAATAATTCAACTGTAAGCCTAAAAATTTACAGCCAATTCTGAAAAAGATGCATCTTAGCTCAGAAAATTGTTATTGAATATGTCAGTGCTGTTGTAATGAAATGCTTCTTCTAAGTATGTGGTTATTAAATAAATAATTAACAAAAAAAGAAGAAAAAGAAAAAATTTCAGTTGTAAGTGATGCTAGCTGAGAAAAGGCTGCCTTGAGGAGGCACTTCTGCACAATTCTCCACATGCCACAGGCTCCTAAGGGCGGTTTTCAACACTTCTTTTACCAAAAGTTCAATGGTGCTCCCTTCAAAAGCCCTTTGAGCACAGAATGAAGACCTTGATTGACTACCTCACAGAAAAATCTTTTATCTTTCTTGTTTATTTCTTGAGACAGTCTTATTTTCTGTAGCCCAGGGTTGCTGGGAACTCACTAGGTAGCCAAGGTTGGCTTCAAACTCTCAGCAATCTTCCTGTTTGTCTCCCAAGCGCTAGGATTACAAGCTTGAGCCTCCATGCTTGGCTCTTTGGGGTTAAATCTAAATAACAAGTATAATGCCTTCAGCTAGGTTTTGTTTTTACAGAGTTCGTATCCCTGAATGTTGAGTACCTAGTGGCCATTCTCTTTCCTCAGACAAAGCGTCAGGTTACACAGATACGTGCCTCCTGTTAGGAGCTGCTAAGAATCAGTTCTTCCTTTGAGAAGCTGAGGAGGAAGCTCTCTCCAAGGTCCAGTTCTTTCTAAAGCTAATGTACCTTCTTAAGACATGTTAGGCTCCCAATTTTAATTCAGTTTCTCTTATAGCAATTCTTGAGTTCTGCTACATAAACCACAATTCTGTCTGAAAACGTTTGATGAATGGGGAATAATCCAAATGGTGTAGTGTTGACAATTACACTACAAATACTATTCACTAACTCCTACCTAATTGGAACATCAAGATATTAGTTACCCTCCTGTTACCTCCACTTTCTTCCCAACTCATTAAAAAATAAGAATTCCACATAAGTAAATGAAAATTACATTTAAAAAATGTAAAAGGCAAATTTAACAACTGAGAACAATAAATAGTGTAATAGCAAAAATATTCTAAATGGCATACCACAGAGTTAAATCCCTTTTACCCTCCAAAAATACGGAGGCAGTGTGTTCTCCCTACTCTGGTGCAGATTGGCTTCAACAGAAACAAACCTGATCATACTGAAAGCAGCAGCAGCAGCAGCAGCAACAGCTTTTACACGAGCAACTCAAAGTCAGAGTTTTCACAAAGAACTTCTTTATCAAAGCACGAAGACTCATTGACTTGTACCAATTGATGAGACAGGTAGACAAACTCAAACTCTGTTCAGTCTAAGGTTACCCAGCATATGATGTACAGCCCTACTTAAGTGGCTCTGTCACTGGTAAAGCAAATAAAACTTGACATCTTACCTCTTGCCCATAGTTCACTGAACAGTTAGAAGGGAGCAGCTCAACTTCACCTTCCACCATGGCTCCTTCCAAACATTCATCTAAGTTGCGATAACCATTTACCTGGAGAGGGTACTGGCCGAAGGTCTCGTTGTTACAAAAGGGCTTTCCTAGGAAGGAAGGGAGAGAGGGAGAGAGGGAGAGAGAGAGAGAGGGAGAGAGGGAGAGAGAGAGAGAGAGAGAGAGAGAGAGAGAGGTGTGCATTGAGATTGATTTTCAAAGTCTCACTACCATCTACTTTTCCGGCTCAACTGAGGCAGCATCTTCTAAAACACTGTATCCTCCCAAGAGCTGTTTAGAAATACACTTAAGCCCAGTTGACAACTTCCAATATACTGGGGGGGTTACATGAGCAATCAACAATCACTGACACTATAAAAAGAAAAGCAATCAGTGGGGTTTGAGAGATGGCTCAGTGATTAAGAGCACTTGCTGTTGCAGAGGACCAGGATTCGGTTCCCAAAACCCACATCAGGAAGTTCACAACTCCCTGTAACTCCAATTCCATAGGATCTAATGCCCTCTTCTGTCATTTCTGGGTTGCTGTCCCAGCACAGGAAAAAAAAAAAAACTTGAATATTGATTAAAACAAATTCAGAGGCTGAGCTAGAATTTCCAGGTCAGCCTGGGCCACTGTGCATGTGTTTGTCTGCACGGGGTACATGTGTGTAAGTGTAAATGCACTCACTGAGCCAACACACATGGAGGCAAAAGGTTGACATTAGGATGTCCTCCTTAATTACCTTTCCATCTTACTTTCTGAGAGCAAATTACTGACCCAAGCTATCTCCCCAGCCCAGCCTGGTCTATTTTTAAGTTATGTATACAAGGGCGAGCAGGATAGCTCAGTCAGTAAAGGCACTTGCTGTAGAAGTCTGACAACGTGAGTTTAATCCCCGGAACTCACATAAAGATGAAAGGAGAAAACTCAGTCCACAAAGTTGTCCTCTGGCCTCCATTATGTACACCAGAAATGTGCTGACACACACACAAACAAATAAACAACGTTTAATTATGCATAAAAATTGAAAAATTTAAAACTAAGTAGATATTTGATATTTAACATGCCCATCTTTGGAGAAGCAATGGTCCTGGTTTGTTCTTAAAAGATTACTAGTATCTGCCAGTATAGTTTAGCAAGGATGTGGGCTTGGCAACCATGAACTCCGGGTTCAGTCCCCAATACCAAAAATAAATAATACACTTAAAAAATTAAGCCCAGTTATGATGGCTAATGCCAGTAATCCCAACTCTCACGAGGCTAATGTAGGAGGGTTGCTGTGAGTCTGCTGTCAGCCCAGGCTACACTGGGAATTCCAGGCCAGCCTAGGTTACAGTGTAAGACCCTATTTCAAGAAATAACAGACATGGTGGTGAACACTTTAATCTCAGCACTGGGGAGGTAGAGGCAGGCAAATCTTTGTGAGTTCAAGGCCAGTCTACTCTCCATAACTAGTTCTAGACCAGCTGGGGTTACATAGCAAGACCCTGTCTCCAACAACACAGCAAACCCACAAACTCTAACAAACTATACCAAAACATGAACGCAAACCAATAGTAAAGATGAGAAAGAATGAGGTAAGAGGAGACAGGGCTGTGTGGGAAAAGGCTGCCCACTGACTGATTGTTGGGTTCCTGAGGGTTTTGATATTGTTCTATTTGGGTTCAAAATTCTGTAGTTAAAAATAAAAAAAGTATGCCTTTAATCCCAGGCAGAAGCTGGGGGATCTCTGTGAGATTGGGGCCAGCCCGGTCTACAGAAGTAGTTCCAGGTCAGCTGGGGCTACAGGGAGACTGTCTTTAAAATTTTTTTCTTTTAATTAAAAATTATGTGTCCACCATACAGTTTAGATAAACCTTTACAGTAGACAAACATTTCTGACAGTCTGATGCCACTAAATCTTTTGAGATTAGACGTTACATCAGGAAAAGCAACAGATAAAAATTAAGTGACATCACTGCCTCTGTGACATCAATGCGGATGTCACATGATTTAATATTTAGCACAATTCTCAACAGAGACTATGCCCAGTGCACAGATGAAGAGACTGAGGACTCGAGCTCACAAAGTTTGTCCACAATCACAAAGACAAGAGCCAGAGCCAGCACTCAATCCAGAGTTTATTGGACTCCAAAGTCCGTTTATTTACTATTCCCTGAAAGGACTCAGCAGCAAGGACACAGTCACAGATCTAGAATGAACATTCAGGACAAAGAATTTACCTTCTCGAACCCCTTCCGTCAGGAAAGTACCGTAGAATAGCTGCACCATGGGATTTTCAGATTTATTCCTGGGATTGCTGCTATTTTAAGAGAGAGGCAATTCTATATCATTTGGATCAAGAATGTGTTCACAAAACCCCAGCGTATTCAAAACCAGAAACAGTTCAATTTTATTACCCATAAAGAACCAGGTAGAGCCTAAGGCATGTAAAGGTCTATAACGGCTGAGTGCAGCTCATTTACTGACAACAGAGTATGCCTGGCACTGTTGAAGCCAAAGTCAGTTACGAGTGAACCCTGACCTTAGGCACTTTAGTCTTCAGTCTTTTAGGGGAGCCACACATGCTGACAACTATGTGGATGCATATCATTTGATATCTACAGCTATATAGCTATGCCAGATGATACATATACACACATATACATGGCACAGAAGTAAACAACAAATTCTCCTGGAGCTTTTTTTTTTTTTTTTTTTTTTTTTTTTTAAAAAAAATTTTTTTTTTTTTTTTTTTTTGTTAGTTAAAAAAAGTTTATTTTATGTGATGAGTGTTTTGCCTGAATATATGTAAATGCATCCATGCATGCAACGCCTGCACAGAGCAAAGGGCAACAGATGCCCAAGAACTGGAGTTACTGATGGTTGTTAGTCACCATGTAGGTGCTGGGAACTGAACTCCAGTCCTCTGAAAGAGCAACCAGTCCTCTTAACCACTGAGCAATCTCTCCAGCCCAAGTTTCACAAATAAATACCAAAGTTTTTGCAGTAGCATAATAAAAAGAGGATACAATTTATTTTTTCCTAAAGTCTATCCTAAATTGTAATTATGCAAGTCACTAGTTGCAAACTATTTTATGGTACTTGGTTCTTCAACTTAGAGTTAGCTATTTAGAAAAGCGGGTTCTCAGCATTTGCAATGAGCATAGGATGCATGTCCTTGCTGTCCTGATTTTCACCTCTGTCAGGACTGAAGTGACTGATCCCCATCCTCCGCACATGCTAAGCAGACTCCACAAGTGCCCTACATCAAATTAACGGCTCCATATCATACACCACATTCACATCTGAGACCCATTTACTGCTTCTAAACACATCTTACAACACAGGCAGTTAGTCAGGGGTCTTTTAGTTAACAACAAAAAAGGGGACTGCAGGCTGCAGATTAAGGTCAGTCTAGATCCCCAGAGGGAACACCAAACTGGAGCTACACAAGAGGAGTGTCAGTAGTCACCATGAAGTTTGGTCAGCAGCAATTTTTACTTGAAAAGGGTGACTCCCCATCAATTATAACTCTCAGTGGCCACTGTGAGTAGGAAGGATGTGCAGACAAACCCTCAACACTCACTTAACATTAACAGCTAGCTGGAACGCATCCTCCAGCCAATCCAGGAGCTTGTGTGTGAATTCACTCACATCTTGCTACAAGAGAGGCACAAATTGCAGTAAGTTAGATGCAATACTGTACTCAGGGCAATGAAGGTTTGCCTTTAATCCCATGAACAAATTAAGATTCAACTCCTATGAAATCATTTCCTTTTTAACGGCCAGACTTCAAAAAGACACAACAACAGTGGAACCCAGTGGCTAGGGACAAAGAGCAAGGGCATTAAGGTGACCTGACTAAGCTAGACCAGGAAGGAAGTGGAGCTCTGCTGGGCCTGCCAACAAACACCATCTTCCAACTGGGCCTTTCTAAAAACAGCCCAAAGAACGACTACAGTTCACTAGAATGCTGTGAGATCTAAATGGAGAAACATAACTTTTAGAAATATTTTATTTATTATTTTTATTTTATGTGTATGAGTGTATTGTCTGCATGTATGTAAATACACATTGTGGGGCGTTGGATCACCAGGAATTGCAGTTAGGACAGCTGTTAGCTTCCATGTGGGTGCTGGGAATTGAACCCAGATCCTCTGCAAGAGCAGCCAGTGCTCTTAACTGCTGAGCCATCTCTCTAGGCCCCTAAACGTAATTTTTACAAAATGTTCTGAGAATAGTGCTTAGCTGTGTGGCCATTAAGTGGAGAGCAACTTTAAACTGTACAAGAGGAAGAAGCTCCAACAGCTCTGAGCTTAGTGGGAGGTAGGGAAAGAGACACAAGGACCAAAGGGAAGAATGCTCAGAAAGGTTGCGAACTCAGATTTCCATTTAAAGAAACCTAAGTTCTTTTAAATAGGGTTTCTGTCCCAGAGTGATGATGCAGGCCTGTAATCCCAGATTCAGGAGACTGAGGTGGGAAGATCAGGCATTCAGGGCCAGCCTGGGTTAAATAATGAGACCCTGTCTCAAAAAAACCCAAACCAAAACAAGAATTCTATCTGGGCCACCAAAGAACTTTGCTCAGTTAACCTTTTGCTGTGGCTCACTGAAGGATCTTCAAACTTCTTTCTGCTTCAATTGCCTCTGTTAACTCTACTATTCTTTCCCCCACAACACTGGTTTTTGGAGACAGAGTATGTAGTCCTTGCTATGTAGTACTGGATGACCTGGAACTCACTATGTAGATCAGGGTGGCTGCCAACTTGCAGCAATCCTCCTGCCTCTGTCTCCTGAGTGCTGGGATTAAGGCATGTGCCGCCACACCCAGCTGTTTCTTACCACCTTTAGAGCAGCCTGCCCTATGCAATTCTCTCACTCATGTATAAACAAGCTTGTACTTCCTCTCACTACATCTTCTGGAAGCAAAATGAAGGGCAAAAGAAGGTAACAGTCATCCTGCCTAGCTATGCTCACAGCTTGTTACACAATCATAATTAAAATAGCAGTATCGCATTTACAAGGGATGACTTCAAATGCCAGAATTTGAAATAAAACAAGAAACAAGGGTCCTGAGTACCTGCTGTTCCTCTGATGATCGGAAGGCTCCCTTTAGCAGGTCCAGGGCTGCAGAAGGGTCTACAAATTTTCGATTTGATCCCATCATCAGAGCAAACAAATACTGAAGCTCTTGCATAAACACGATGTTTCTCTTTTCCTATAGAAAATATAGCCATGTATACTTTGATAAGACCTTATTTGAAAAGTTTAGGGGCTGAAGAGATGGCTTTAAAAAGAAGACCTGTCAATAATCACTCTCTATTTCATATTTACCAAGTTCTAGGTCAGTTGGCCCTCTGACTACCACCCAGAGAGCTAAGGACTGCACAGTTACTCTAAAACACAGAGTAACTAACGTAGGATCCAGGAAGGATTGTGAAGAACACAGAGAAGTCCTTTTTGTGTAGCTGCTGCCCTCATTCATCAGAACGCACTACAGCAAGGTAGCATGCTAGAAGGGCGAGATGGTGTGATGAAAGGGTTGAAATCTCTAAGAAGGGTCAGGCCTCTGCCTCAGGGATCTGCTATGCATCCCGTGACCCAAGTAGCCAATGGCAGGAGAGCATCACTTAGAGAACACCAGTTCTGAGTGTTCCCATAGGGGCAGCGCAGCTGCAGTTAGCACAGTGGCCCACCACACTTTCCTGGAACCATTTTCCTTGCTTTATTCTACTTAACTGGACAATTTAGTGAACCCTTACTTCTTATCAAAAAGGAAGAGCAAATTGGAAATGGAAATATATATCACCACAAGCAAACACCATCAGTTATCATCTTTAGTCCAGCACTGAAAGACCAAGGATGAAAGGGAAACAAGGGTGGAAAGTCCTCAGCACCAACTTACAGTGTGACTTCGACAATTTTCAAGTACGTTCTGTGGAAGACCATAGCTGAGAACAAGTCTTCGAAATTCAGGCAACTGAAAGAGAGACTGAAAGAAAGAAATTCATAGTTTTTCTTTCAAAATAACTGCAGCAATTTGGTTTTGAGACAGAGACTTGTTAGGTAATCTAGGCTGGCCTCTTGAACTACTAATCCTCCTGCCTCAGGTTCCCAACAGCTGGGATTACAGGCCTGTGTAATTACAAGGTGTAGGATCTCAAAATCAGGCATAAGCGGCTAGGCCTACAATCCCAGTACTCAGGAGTGCTGTGAGTCTAAGGCCAGCTTGGGATACACAGTAAGTTTCAGGCCAATCTACACTACAGTGTGAGATCCAGCTCAAACTAATGAGTAAAATAAGTATGTTCTTTCATTTTAAAAAATGTATAACTGTCAACTTAGCAATTCTATTATTTCTATGGAAATAATAATGGTTACACACAAAACAGTAAGAATGTTTATTCTTTTAAATAAACAATTAAGACCTAAAAAAGGAACAGAAGAAACAATAAATTCATACAAATATATGTATGTATATACATATACAAGTACATACATATAATAATAAACAATTATGAGTCACTAAAATGATATTCTAGGGGCTGGAAAGATGGTTCAGCAATTAAGAGCACTTGCTGCTCTTGCAGAGGACCAGAGTCTGGTCTCAGCAACCACAATGGGCAGATCACAACTGCCTATAATGCCAGGTCCAGGGGATCTGACATTCTCTTCTGAATCCCTGGGTATCCGCACCCATGTGGTGAACATACAGACAATCAGACACACATAAAAAGCAATCTTTTTTGAAAAGAATATTATAAAAATACTTTCATAAAATGACCTACTGTGCAGCCTTAACAACGAATTAACAAGAACTATGTACCAACATGAATAAATCTCAGAAATCTCAGCGTGAAAAAGTTACAGAAGGTGGGCATGGCAGCTCAGGCCTCTAAACTTACCATTTAGGATATTGAGGCAGAAGGATTACCTCAAGTTCAAGGCAAACTTGGACTAGATAGTAAGTTCTAGGGCTAGCCAACACTACATAGGCTAAACAGGCTACAGTGGATAACTCATGCCAAAGGACATCTGAATATACAAACATGACTCAAGAGGCCTTAATATATATGACAGAATGCATGAAATCCAGTGGGCAGGCTATGGAGGGGGATGCAGATAGGGAAGGGGGATAAATATGATTAAGATATATCATATGAAATCCACAAACATTTAATAAAAATACATTAAAAAGACCCTGTCTTTAAAAAGTTACAGAAATGTATAATACTAAATTTGCTAAATTTAAGACTATAACCCAGTATATTGTTCGAGGCTACAAACGTGTGGTTGGAAGTCTGTATGGGAGGGAGGTGACAGGACAACAGCAAATGGATTTATAATATTCATTTTTTTCAAAAATTTACTTGTTTATTTATGTCTGTACAAGTGTATGCATACGTGTGGGTGGCTGGGTGGGAATGCCTGTGCACACAGAGTGTATGCATATGTGGGGAGTGGGGTGGGAGGGTGGCTGTGTTGTGCCTGTGACAAAAGAGGGTGTCAGGTGTTCCTGTTTACCATTCTATACCTAGTTCTTTGAGTTGGGGGTCCCTCCCTGCACCTAGTGACATTTTCACAGGTAGGCTGGAAGGCAGCAAGTCCCAGCAATCCTCCTGCCTATACCTCCCTTCCAGCTGGGGTTATAGGCAAATGTTGGATGCCTGACTTGTATGGGTGCTGGGTTCCACAATCTGGTCCTCACGATTATACAGCAAGTGCTCTTAACTGCTGAGCCATCTCTTCAGTCCCTATAATATTCATTTCTTAAGGTAAGTGGTAAGTACACTGGTTGACTATCCTCTGTCATACATACTCTATATATCTATTTTATAAGAGAACATTATGTAGAGAAGACTGGTCTCAAACTCATGATCCTCCTGCTTCAGCCTCCTGAGTGCTGGGACTACAGGCATGTACCACCATGCCTGGCTCTTAGCTACTCCACTTAAACCCTTAAGCTAGCCCTTTGTCCTTTCAACCTGTATCCTCCAACCTAAATGAAGTAATGTTCCACAGCTAAAATAAAACCCTGATTTAAAACAGTACACAAGGGGCTGGAGAGATGGCTCGTTGGGCCTTCGGGACCCTCATACACACGGCATGGAGGAAAATGAGGCCTAATATAATTTCATAAGCCAGGCTAAAGTTTAGCGACCTGTCTCTGGCCTGTCACTTCCGTGTGGAGGTGACTCAGCAGGGCCCTATCTAAGATTGCCTCTGCCCAGTAACAACTGGCGTGGTAAATTCCCAGTGGCCCACAGTCTTCACCCCAGATGACACATTCCCATACCCACCCCCTTTTCCACACCCCCTTTGCTTACACTATATAAGTTGATGCCTGACACAATAAAGTGAGTTCCTGCCTTGACAAGACTCCCGACTCGGTGTGGTTTTTGAGTCGCCGACACTCACCATCCCGCTCAGCCCCAAAGAGGAACACAGGCTGGTCCTGGCCTCTCTCCCTGTGCCCTACCTGTCGGAGAGCGATCCACAATGGCTCAGCGGTTGAGAGTGCTGACTGCTCTAGCAGAGGACCCAGGTTCGATTCCCAGCACCCACATGGTGGCTACGAACCATCCTTAACTCCAGTTCTGGGGGAATCTTAAGCTGTCTTCTGACCTCCTCGGCATTGCTGGGTGCACTCACATACATTCAGGCAATACACTCATAGACATAAAATAAAAATAATAAAATTAAAAACAAAAAACAGTACACAGCAACACCATCGTCATTTTAAGTCAACAACCTCAAGTAGCCTCTTTCTGGAAATCCCACTAGAGGCTGAGTATCACCCATGTAAAAGGCTCAGGACAAGGAGTGGTTCAGACTCTGGGGTCTTTTCAACTTTAAAATATTTGCACAGACTTTATCAGTTGAGCATTCTTAATTCAAATATCTGAAATGTTCAAAAAGCTTTAGATTTTAGAGATCTGCGGTTCTGAATTTTTACATTAGAGATGCTCAATGTGTATTGTATTTTAGTATCAATTGGTTTCCCAAAACCTCCAATAACTATTTCAAAACCAATCTATCATTTCTCCTTTCACAATAAAATGACTGAAAGCTACTTCACAGAAAACGTAGGATTCATGTCACAACTGTGAAGGCTGGGGACGATGAAAATTCAGGTGCCTGTTAGTTTCCACATACCAACAAGACGGACAGGCACAGGAAATAACTGACTAATGTCCCCAATTCCACAATACCTTTCTACATTTTTTTTCTTTAATTAAAAGAGATTTTTCTGTGCATGTGATAGAGTCTCACAAGTCTCAGCTGACTTGGAATTCACTACGTAGCCCAAGCTGGCCTTGAACTTGTGGCAATCCTTTTGCCTCAAGCCTCAAAAGTGCTGGGATTGCAAGAATGAACCACCACACACCTGGTTTCACTCTCCATTCTGTTTTTCTTTTTTTTCTTTCAGGGGACATGTGTGGAAGTTGGAGGACAACTTGCAGGAGCTGGTTCTCTCCTTCCACCACTTGGAAATCAGGAATCAAACGCAAATTGTCAGGTTTGGTGGCAGTAGACACCTTCATATGCTCAGTCATCTCCCTCGCCTCCCATTCTCTCTACTTTTTTTTTTTTTTCCTTTTTTGAGACAGGGTCTTACTATGTAACCCTGGCTGGCCTGGAACTCACTACATAGACCAGGTTGACCTCTATCTCATGGAGAGCTGCTCACCTGTGTCTCCTGAGTGCTGAGATTAAAGGCATGCTCCGCCATGCTTGGCTTCACTCTCCATTCATAACCAGCCAATTCTATTTTCCTGCTATCTCTCACATTTAAGCAAGTCCTAATCTTGGATCATTTTACTTGCTGCTCATAAATGTTCTGTACGGAACTGCATGGTTCAAACCCTCGCCACCTCATGCCTCTGCTTAAATACTTCTTTAATGGATTACTGACTTATGGCCCCACGGTTTCCAAAGTGAACTCCAGGAGGGTCCACACTTTCTTTTAGGCACTGCTGTTTCTCAAGTCCTAATCAGGCACATAGGAAGCTGAGTGTATTTTAAGTGTTTTGGCTTGAGCAACGGGGCAGGTGCCACAAACTATTTAATGGACAAGACTGCAGGCAGGGATAAGGCACAACACTGTGGCCATGTTAGGTTTATGGTGCCTGGGAAGTATTTTTTGACAGCCACTATTCTCTAGAGAAATCCATCCACCTGCTTGGCTTTACTACCACCCACATGGTACTGACCCACAATGTGCTAGCTGCAACCCATAACTCTTTTTCTCAACTAGAACGGCACACAGTTAACTTCCACATGCCCCCACTTCCCGCCTCTCCCACAGATGTGAAACACAGGTGCTTTGAACTCAGTATGTCTACAACCTGACATCGCCTTTTATCATATACCCAAATTACTCTGCCTCCTGAGTCAATCAGCACTACAGTCCACCTGGTAACATGAGCCGCTAAAAACCTTGCAGTCTTTCCCAGTCCTCTCTTATGGATATCATTCACTAACTCCTATATATTTCATCACAACAACATCTCAAGAATTTTTTCACAGGCCTAGAGATGTGGCTCGGTGGTTAAGTGCTTGCCTAGCATACATAGTACCCTGGGATACATGTATACACATATATACACATACATGAAACAGCTGTGCATACAATTGGGTGTGGTGGTACACACACCCAATATAGGCATATATGCCTGTATTCCTAGCACTTGGGAGGTACAGGTAGTCCGCCCCTGTCTCTAATACAAAAAAGAATGTTTTTACTTCTCTCTTTCCAGGACACCATCTGTCATGTCTCTACTTCATGTCCCCCTGAAGAGCACTCACTAACTGCTGACTCCAAAACTCAACATATTTATAATTGCAGATCTCATTATCAGTACTGCCCAGTTTAGATATTACAGAATTTAAATCCAAAACACACAAAAGTAACCAAAACACAATAATGTTATAGCAAAATTTACCCAGTTTTATATAATTGTTTTAACTTTCTAAAAACTGTTTTATTGCATTATTGTGTGTGTGTGTGTATGTGTGTGTACACGCACATATGCATGTGTACAAGTACCACAGCATGTATGTAGAGGTCAGATGACAACCTGGAGGAGTGGTTCTCTCCTTCTACTGTGTGGTTCCCAGTACTCAAACTCAACAGGTTTGGTAGCAAGCACCTTTACCCACTGAGCCACCTTGCTGGCCCTGCTTTAAATTTTTTGAGGTTATGACTCATACATTTCAGTTCAATAAAATAAAAAATTATATTCAGAAGAAACAGTTGTCTGGTGATAATATCATACCTGAATAACAGCACTGAACCAACATGTGTTGCCAACATTTTTCAGCCCAACTGGCCAACCATCCCCTCTCCTCCAGTCATTGGGATTCGGGTTTTCTCCCCAAACTTCACAACGTTTTCTCTTTGAGCGTTTAGTTTCTGCAGCATTTGCCTCATGTATTCTGTACAGGCCAGCATACCACACATCAAAAAAAGAAAAGAGTTAAAGAATAATTTACCACAGGGAGGATATTGGTACGCTGCACAGATGATTCAAAATGCCAGAAAAACTATCCACTGAATAATACTGGCTGTGTAGCAGTTCCAAGATCATACATACGGGAATAGCATGGTTTGAATGCAAAATTTAATCATTCCACATCAGAGACTGTTTTTAATAAGGTCCATGACAGAAATGATTTAAGACTAGCTGCACCTAGCGCATTACAAGGTTTGTTTCAACCATGGTACCCTATCTAAGGGCCTGCCGTTGAAGAAGAAAGAGAGACACTGTGCTAAGCCATGAGCTTCCAAATTGCCCAGCACAAAATACTCAGCTCGATGCGTCCCTGAAAGAAAAACTCAGCAGTGTAAGGAATTGAAAAGAACTGTTGAAAATGAATGTCTGTGAACCACACCAGACAAACACCATAAACAAAATTCCCTGGTCAGCTGAGGCAACAGCATAGCCCTCTGCTGATAAGAAAAATCTATGTGGACCAGATACTTAGGTTAGGTTGCTGTTTTTTCTTTATCAACTGTAAATAACAAAATTTGCAGGGTTTTATTCAAAGACTACAGACTGTAGTACAATCCTCCTTATTCTCAGTTTTTCCAAAAGCCAGCGTGGTAGCACACCTGGAGTCCCAGCACTCCAGTGACTGAGGAAAAAGTGCCACAAGTTCCAGGCTCACTGAGCTAGGACACATCTTAAAAAAACACGCCAACAGAAAAGTAAGCTAAAAATTGCTCCTTAAAGAAATGCTATTTTGGTGTCAGTAAAGGAGCTTGACAGAATAAACCCTGTGTGGTTTTCCCACAGCACAGCACAACACAGCAATTATGGGGAACAGTGATCATAAATTAAACCAATAACCTGTTAAGATCCCTTCCATCAGCTTGAATTTTAGGAGACTCCAGTAGACTCAAAGCAATGGCCGCCTGAAGATCGTCTTTGTTGTCATGCGTAAGGTCTATCACTTCTATTAAGTAGAAATATAGTCAGTACACATGCAGAAACTGCTCTTCTGCCTACAGTGTAAGGAAAAGGTAAAAAGATCCCTGAACCAGATATATTCCCTAGTTTTCACTACAATAAATAGCTCTTCTGTGTAAGAACAATTTTTTAACTCTGTCCAGAGTCTAACAAACTTAGAGCTACACTGTAATCTTATCCTCCCCAACTGTTCAGAAGTAAGCTAGAAAACATGCATCAGGGTAGGGGAGATGGCTCAGGTGGTAAGGTGCTTGCTGCTCAAGCATAAGGACCTGAGTTCAGATACCAGCACCCACTTAAAAGGCTGAGTGAGGTGGCACATGCCTGCAATCCCAGCCCAGGAAGGTAGAGACAGGAGAACTGAGAATTGCTGGTCCGGCTGCCTAGCCAATTAATGAGCCCCAGATTCAGTAAGAGATCCTGTCTCAAAAAATAGTGAACAGTGATAGAGGAAGATTCCACAAGTCAACCTCTGGCTTCCACACCACACCTATGTGAATACATATGCAACAAGAGAATGAATGAATGAATGAATGAATGAACGAACAAATGAACAAACAAATCAATAAAAAGGGCTGACAAACAATAAACAAACAAACAAACAAATGGCTGGAGAGATGGCTCAGTGGTTAAGAACACTGAATGTTCTTGCAGAAGACCCGGGTTCAAATCCCAGCACCCACATGGCAGCTAACAACTGGAGCAGTAACTCCAGTTCCAGGGGATCCGACAAGCTTTTCTGTCCTCTGTGGGCATTGCCCTACATGGGTGCACTTACCTACATATAGGCAATACATGCATACACATAAAATAATTAAAATATTTTAAAAAATAAAATTTAAAAATGCATGAGCATTCCAAAGTCAAAAACATATTCCATACCTGTATGTTAATAGTCTCTACCATTGTAAAACATCAGCTACATATAAAAACAACCAAGGAAGAGAGAGTATCCAACCTCACACACACTTTTCTAGAGAGTGTTCAACTTGCTTTATGAAGCTGGCCTAAGTCTTAATACATACATACTAAAACCTGTCAAGAAAAGAAGAAAACACTCAAGGCTAGCCTGGGCTACACAGCTGTGGTGGTCTGAATGAACACTGTCTCCCATAATCTTCAAGTATTTGAACACTTCTCAGTTGATGGCTCTGTCTGCAGAAAGCAAGGGCCCCTGAGCTGAAGAGATGGTTCAGTAGTGAAGAGCCCCTGCTGCTCTTACAGAGGACCAGAGTTCAGTTCCCAACACCCACATCAGGCAGCCTATAACCACCTGTAACTCTAGCTCCAGGGCACTGGGTCCTGCAGGCACCTGAACACTCATGAATATACACTCAGACACAAACATACACATAAATAAATGTAAAATAAGTCTAAAAAGCTGAACTCGTGCCTGGTTCGCAGCAATGGCTCAATAATTAGGTAGTCAAAGGTACTGTGAGCAACAGGGAATCACACAGTAATTGTTGTCTCTGCTAGTTCAGAGAAGGCAAGACAGGAGATACCCACTTGCTAACCCTTCTTTGTTGGCAGCACTGCCTTCGACTTCAGATGGTTCGGTAGCAGCCGTGTCGTGACTGGGCTCCTTAACTCTTTCATCAGTGAGAAGGCTGACAGCCTGGGTGATGTCCCCATTACTGGCCTAAAGGGAGGAAAAAAAACAACAGAAATTTCAAAAGTAAAGCACCAGAGAATTTATGCTAAGTAGTAAGTTAGATTTTTGGTGATACTTCCTGTCAACACTACGGAAGCCTGGCATAACAACGCAGGACATAGAACAGAAGTGCAAGGAAAGCAGTGTCAGGTATGTGGATATGTGTGGAGGCATACCAAGCACCTAGCAATAGGACAATATGGGAGGTGTTTCTACTCCCACAACCTGCAAACAAACACACAGTCCTGCTGGATGGACGTAGCCTCAGCTTCAGGGGCCACAATCCTCACGCCACAGAACAGCTAAGGCATGAGTCACAAAAGGGTACCTGGAAGAAACACAGATGCTAAATGAAGCCAGACTCTACAGAAAAGGTAATGAGGAGCTACCAGACCGTGTAGGGTGACTTATCTGTTTTGAACCTTTTATTTGGGAAATAGTCTAAAAAAAATTGAATAGTAAAATGAGGCACAGAGCCTCATGAACTCATGGCCTGCCTTGGATACGAACTGGTCACACAGCCCAGCAGTGTTTGATCTGTACTGCCTACCTGCCAGCTACTCTGAGGCTAAGCTTATCTTATCATTTCCTTGGGCACCATTTCAGGGTGTATCTCCATAACCCACAAAGCTTCAGTACAACAGCACACTTTCACAGCAGCAACCGCTTCAGAGAGCGGTTCTTAAGGTCAAACTTCCCTGCTTGATTTCTTCATTTGCTGGTAGCAATCAGGATCCACATAAGGCCCACATAATGCAGACAGGTGATGGCATTCTTAAACCTCCTTGGCCTGCAGGCTTCCCCCACCATAAGCTCCCACCCTCCTCTTACAATTTATACATTGAAGAAACTGGACCATTTGACCTGTAGGTCTTCTGTTCCTGCATGTGCTTTCACTGGTGTAAAAATAGCCTGAACTGACAGACTATGATATGGCCAACTGTTAAGCAGAGTCTAGAAACCAACCTTTAAAGCTTCGTGAAGGAAGGAAGGGTCTTGGATGCCTGTGATTTCTCTCAGCTGATTTAGCAGCATTTGGCAACTCTGTATTTGAGAAACAAACAAAATCAGACACAAGCCCGGTCAGAAAGTAAACCTAGATACATCTCAGACAGACAGGCTGTGACTTGCATTTTTTTACTCTCAAGAGCTGAGAAGCTCCACACAACAAGGTACTAACGGTTCGACACACTCTAAAATGTCAGAATGATCACCCTTTCTAAAGTCACAGAAAATACTTTGGGCAGTAATGAGAGTAATATGACTGAACAGAAAACTACAAATACATTACAATTTAGGAATTGTTCAGCCTTAATGAATGCCTAAAGGGCTCTCGGTTTTCCTCTCTGCAGCCAGTAAGAAAGCAGGTCATATAAGGAGCCCAGGAAATCTGCATGGATGTGAAGATGAGCTATTTTAAGCTTTTGTGCATGCCATTTGTGTGTCATTTTTCACTGACAATGAACTTCTAGCCACATAATTAACAAATGAGTGGTACCACTAACATCATTTAAAAAACTTGGGTTTCATTACTTAAATAGAAGTGTAACTAAAACTAGTTTTGTAAATTATCAGATAAATTGTATGGAATGTTTCCACTCAGCTGAATCATGAAAAACTCTAACTAGTTAACTTCTAGCCATATATATCAATTTATAACCCCCTTTCAGGCTTAAAGTCTTACCACTTTATCCTGTTTTGCACTCAAAGCAAACACAAAACACTCACTGACAAACACAGCTCAATTTACATGGTTGGTGGCCCCATTTAAGACAACCATCTTTTAGGTGACTATTGAAAACAAAATCATTCAAGATGATTTCAGTGAGAAGAAATCTAGTTCACACCACTGCAAAGGTTATACCAGAATTAAGTCCTGATGTATCACACCGACCTCACCACTAGCTTCAATTTGTACTATGTCTCAGATAGATACCTTGCATTTAATGCCAGCTGTAACCGAAATAGGATCCCATGGTCTTTGACAGCTGAGGGTCAGGCAGGCACACTTAAGCACCACAACTAGAAATAGCCAGCTGGAGCATCCCTCCTACTCCTGAAGAAAGGTGTCCAGTCTTTCTCTAGTCACAGACCAGAGACAGAGGCTAGAAATGGAGTCCTGCCTACTGAGCAGTCTCTGACACTGGGTTTGACAAATTGAGTCACCAGCGATAGGCTGGAAGAGTAATGATCAGACTAAAGGGGCTGAGATTTACCCAGGCAAAAACAAAGCGTAAGCATGTGGTTTTTAGAAAAATAGGACATTGGTTTGCTTTCAATATGAATCCTGATTCCATTTGATTCGACTGTGTAAGAAAAAGCACGTGAATCTATGAATCTGGATTCTATACCATTTTCTAGAAGACCAAAATCAACATACCCCAAAAAGCATGGAAAAAGTGGAAGGAAGGGGAATGAGCAGCCTGTTAAAACCAAACTGGAACTAAGAAGGAAGTAACAGAGAATCACATCTTCATCTGGAATTACTCTGAATATTATCAACACCTGCTACTCATAGACAATAATACCAACAAAAAATAAGAGCTGACTTACACTACCTATTTCTAGCCAGGTGCTGTTCTAAAAGCTTTCCAGGCATTAACTGATTTTAACTCATTTGACCCCCCGAACAAGTCTGTGATCACAGAGAAGTAACTTCCACAAAGTTCTTCCTAGGGGCAGGGTGAGGGAAAGAAAGCTGGGATTTGAAGCCAGCCTGCCTGCCTGCACAGCCTGCCTATCTGCACAGTCTGTTCTCAAACCACGAGTAGTCTCCAAGACAAAGAAGCGGGAGAGGACACCTACTACTCCTATATTTTAACCTCGAACCTTGCATGGTAATAAATTTCTATTTTTAAAAATCTGCCTGCCTTTATACTATCAGAAGCTTATTACCTAGTAGTACAGTCTGTTCTAAACAAGCTATCATCAGGAAGTAGAAAGGCAAACACTGTCTGACCCAAAGGTGCCATCAGTTGCATGCGCAGAGAAAAACAGCTGCCACTGAAACTACAACAGCCTAGGAGGACTCGGTCACACCAGCTTCCGGCAGGTTGGAATCTTCTCATTCCTGCTGAGGAAGGCAGCCACTTCTGGCTTCCAGGTACGCTTCCTGGCATGTGATGATGGGCAATTCTTTTGCATGTTTCTCAGCAACAAAACTAAACATGGCTGAACACACTTAGGTGTTTTCCTCTCTGGGTAACATAAAGCACTTGATTGTAGCACTGCAAGAAAAATTTCAAACTGCAATCATTCCTACCTGAATGTTCTTCACACGCACACACACACACACACGCACACACACACACACACACACACCAAATTTACCCTTCTAGTCCTGTTTTCCATTTGTTTCTTCATTCACAAGCTGTTTGTTTTTACTTCCTTTTTTGTTTTTCTTTTAATGCTAAATCACAATGTAATCTTAAAAAAACACTTTCAAGAGCAGGTAAACAATAACAGCAGAGTGTGTAATGTGACTGTCCTCATCAGAGTATGACAACAGAATCGAACCCAGGGCTTCGAGCACACTAGGCAACCACTCTACCAACCCAGCTACACCCCCAGCCCCAGCATTACATACTAAGTGTTAATTGTTCAAGGCAAGGTGTGGTGGGGCACACCTCTGACCCCAGCACTAAGAGGCAGAGGCAACAGGACTGCTCCAAGTTGGAGCCAGCCTCACCTACACTGAGTTCCAGGCCTACATAGTAGCACCCACCCCAAAAAAAAAAAAAACCACAAGAAAATTACAAAATATTACCAAAAAAATTACAAAAGTTGATTTTTAAAATGGCAAAGTAAACTCAATCACGATCCTTCGGTGGCATTCCTAATTCCCTGCTAGCTTCCTGGGCACTTAACAGAAAGTGGATTTAAATATTAACAGAACACACCCTAGTGCAGACAAGACAAAGCCTGTGCTCCAGGTACAATGAAGTCAAGTAACTGCAGGAACCAACAAGTTTGCATTTCCTTGACTGAATTCACACTTTTCACAGAACAAACCACTCTTTTCCTGCCCAGAGGGAGTAAAAAGACAGACAGACAGACCCGCCCATCTCTGAAGAAGGCTCTAGCTTTAAACCACAGCTGCAAAGTGACTTGGGAGCAAAACAGACCTCACCAGGGGGAAGACTTCTCTTAAAGACAGTAATTCCCTTCACAACACACAACAAGCAGGATTATAGGACAATAAAAAATAAGTAAAACTTTAAGCCATCAAGTTTTCTAAGAAACAGTAACTGGCCTAGCCAGACTGCAACTAAATTAAAACTGTCTCACTACTACTTTAAATAGGTCATCCTATTTATGAAGGGAAATGCTCCTCTTCCTCCCACTCCATTCCTCAGGGGCCATCACTATTAAGAGTTCCTGGTTTATCCTTCCAGAAATTGTCTGTGACCACAAATATTTTTTTGTAGTGCATTTAATGTCCTAAACCTTGCTTCTTTCTTACTTCAGACACAAAAGACAAATCTTTTTCAGTTCTTTGAATACATGTGGAATACACCTGCAGAACTTAAGAAAAACGGCATTTTTAACATTATGAGGCTGAGACACACATGAAAGCACTGAGAAAAATAAGGGGTCAGATTTATTTGCCGGGAGTTTTAGAAACCTAGAGACAGTAATGTTTATAGTAGATGGGTAGTTTCTATTTTCGTAAGCAACAGATGAGAGCAGTGAGGTGAGAGGTGACATGGCACTGGGCTATGAAGACTCTAAATGTCAGGGTGAGTTCAGACTTGCTGTGATGCACAGAGAATCATGGCAGGTTCCTCAGCAGGGAACAGAGGGGCAGAAAGACATTTGTTGATTGCATTTATTTATGTATTGCAGGGGGTGTGCATGCCAAAGCACACACATGTGGAGGTCAGAAAACAACTTGAAGGAGCTGGTTCTCTCCTTCCACCATGAGGGTACTAAGATCAGGTCATCAGCTTTGGCAGCAAGCACAGGTGAAGAACCAGTTCAAAGTGGGGTAAAACTAGGGAAAGAACGCCTTACAACTGAATCACAGGGCTACTGAGCAAACCAGTGATGACTGACGAGGCAAGATGCTGGGAGGGGAAATGGGAATGCAGAATACAACTGAAATGTCACAAACAATGGAGATACAGGTTTGCAACATCCATTGCAGTCGGGTATGTAAACAGGTGCTATTGCTGCCAGGCCTGCTGGCACACATCTGTGATCTCTGGCACTTAGAAGTCTGAGGCAGGAGTTCAGGGCCTGCCTAGATTACAGAGAATGTTACTGCCAATGATAGAAAGGCTAACCAGAGAGAAGAGCCAAGATTATCTAAAATGGAAGGAAAAGTAAAGTCATTTCTATTCACTGACCACATGATCCTACAAAAGAATCCACAAAAAGCTATTAGAATCAATACATTCAGTAAGATTGTAAGATATAAGATCAACATATAGGCTGGGAATGTAGCTCAGTTGGTAGAGTGCTTGTCTAGCACGCACCAAGCCCTGGGTTTGAACCCCAGCACTACAAAAACCAGGCACAGGTATGGAATCTCAGCAATCAAGAGGTGGAGGTAGGAAGATCAGAAGTTCATCCTAGCTGGGCATGGTGGTGCAACACCTGTGATCCCAGCACTCGGGAGGCAGAGGCAGGCAGATCTCTCTGAGTTAGAGGCCACCCTGGTCTACAAAGTGAGTTCCAGGCCATCTGGGGCTACAGGGAGACCTTGTGTCAAAAAGACAAAAAAAACTTCATCCTCAGCAATAAAGCAAGTTTGAAGCCAGAGTGAAACCTAAGCTCAAAAAAAAAAAAGTAATAATAATAAAATATCTTAGAATAAATTTAACCAAAGAGGCAAAAGAGACATATACATGAAAACTACAAAATATGGGGCTAGAGAGATGGCTCAGCAGTTAAGAGCACTGGCTGCTCTTGCAGAGGACTTGGGTTCAATTCTCAGCACCCACATGGCAGGTAACAACCATCCATAACTCCGGTTCCAGGGACTCTGACACCCTCTTCTGACCTCTGAGGGCACTGCACAATACACAGGTATACCTACCCACACGAAGGCAATACATTCATATGCATAAAATAAAAAATAATTAAAATAATAAAAAAAACCCCTACAAAATGGAGCTGGAGAGATGACTTAGCAGTTAAGAGCACTGGCTGCTCTTGCAACATATCCAAGTTTAATTCTCAGCACCCACATGGCCGCTAACAACCATCTAACTCCAGTTCCAGGGGGATTGAATGCCTTCTTTTGACCTCCACAGGCACTACTACACAACACAGGTACATTTACATACATGAAGGCAGTACACTCATACACATAAAATAAAAATAGTAAAATATTTTTTAAAAAGCCTACAAAATATGTAAGACATTAAAGACCTAAATGACTAATAAATATACCCACATTCACAACTGGAAAACTGAAAATCAGTTGTGCATGTCTAAAGAGAAATTTATTATAGGAAATGGCTCACATGTCTGTGGAGGCTGAAGGTTCCCAGCATCAACAGTTAGCAAGCTGGAGAGCTAGCTGATCAACACTGTAGTTCTAGTCCAAGTATGAGGCCCAAAGGACTAAGAAGTAAGAAATAATTATCTAAGTTGCAATGTGAATATGAAGTTCTGAGAACAAGGAAACCAATGCCCGCTCCAAAGTGAAGGCAGAAGCCCACAGTCACAGCTCCAGCAGGCAGGTGGAGAGGCAGTAGGCACTTCCGTCATGTTCAGGTCTTCAGATGCTTAGATTGCGCCCATCCCCATGAGGAATGGCAATGTGTACTGCTCGATCTATGATGCAGTATCACTCTCATCCAGGGACCCACCCATAGAAATATCTGACCAAATGTCTAGGCACTCCTTGGCCTAATTAAATTAACACATAATCATTAATCATTACGGACTCAATATGATTACAATAACTATGCTACCAAAATGATCTTCGAATTCAATGTACTCTATCAAAGAGCCAGTGGCCCCAAGAAGGAAGATCTCCAGTTCTAGGCCAGTCTGAGCTAAATGGTGAGATCCAATATCCAAAAATTAAATAAATTACAATAGCCTATCTGTAGAAATAAAAACAAAAACAAAAAACTGATCCTCAAATTCATATAGAATTTCAAGGAACTCTGAAGAGCCAAAACAATATTGATGATTCAGTCAGTAAAGTGTCCACCATACAAGTATGAGGATCTGAGTTTGACTCCCCACCCCCAACAATCTAGGTAAAAAGCTGGGCATGTGGCGCATAGCTATATGCCAGTGCTTGGGAGGTAGAGACAGGAGGATCCCTGAGGCTTGCTGGCCAGCCAGTCTAGACCAGTCTACAGCCCCAGGTCCCAGTGAGAGGCTCTGTCTCAAAAAGCAAGGCTCTTGAAGACCACCACCAGAAGTTGATCTCTGGCCTCTACATGCACATGTTCATGTACCCCTACACACACACATACACATACCCACAAATTTGTATATACATACATCCATACAAATAAATTAAACGTTAGAATAGACACTGAAGCAGGCATGGTGACTCATACAGTAACCCCTGCTTTGAGAGGTTGAGGGAAGAGGACTGCAGTGAGAGTTCAAGGCCAGTCTGAGCTATAGGGTGAGACTTGTCTCAAAAAAGAAAAGAGACATGAACAAAAACAGAAGTGTGCAGCGCAAGTTCAGAAATAACTAACGTATGGACAGTGAACTGATTTCTGACTCAGGTGCCAGTATTGTTTCATGGGGAAATAGTTTCTTCAACAAATGGTGCTCAGGCACATTAACACCTACAGGCAAAAGGATGACACTAACTGTGCACCTATACTAAGTTAACTAGAAAAAAACAGATCAATAACTAAATACAACACCTAAAACTGTAAAACTCTTAGAAACCAGAACCAAATCTTTACAACCTTGTGTTCGGCAACAGATCGTTATACCTAAAATACTAGCAATAAAAGAAAAAAGCAATACCAACTTTAGAGGCTGGGTTGTATTTCAATGGTAGCACACAAGACTCTTGGTTCTCCATTCCGCCCCCGCAAAACTAGTCTAAGTCAAAACTAAACACTTGTAGAGCAAGGGACATTATGAAGAAAGTGAAATAACCTATAGAATGGAAGAAAATATTTTTAAATCATGTATTTGACATGTGTCTAGCATCTAGATTTTACACACACAGACAAATAGACACAGACATACACACTTTTAAAAATCACCATGGTAAGATATCATTTTGCATTAAGGAGAATAGCTATTATAAAAAAAGGAAAAGAGAAAACCAGAAAATCCCAAGTGTTTCGTGAGGATACAGGGAAACCCTGTGCCTTACCGGTGGGCATGTACAATGGTATGTATAGCTGCTGTGGAAAACAGTCTGGCAGTTTCTCAAGAAGTTAAACACAGAATTTCCATGTCTCATCAATTCCACTTTAGCCAAAAGGTGGAGATAACTCAAATGCCCGTCAGCAGATTGAATGACTCTGATATAGTAATAAGTCATTCCTTCATATCAAAGGGGATTACCTCCAAGACCCCATAGTTACCAAAATCTATACAAGCTCAAGTCTTTCATATAAAATGGCTCGGTTTCTGCATAACCTGTGGACAACTTCTTGTATTTACACCCAATACAGTATTTTTTTATGTTTTTGAGACAGGGTCTCCCTGTAGCCCTAGTTGACTTGGAACTCACTATGTAGACCAGGCTGGCCTCGAACTCACAGAGATCTGCCTGCCTCTGCCTCCCAACTGCTGGGACTAAAGGCATGCACCAACCACACCCAGCCCTAATTTGTCTTTTAAAGACAAGAGTACTGCTTTGTAGCATGTGCTGGCCTAGAACCCCTGCCTTGGCCTCTTAAGTGCTGGGAAGTGCTGGGATGACATGTGTGTACCACCATCCCCCAGCACTCAGGCTACCAGACTCCCAACAGCAGATTAAGTTGGCTTTGAGTAATAGTCAACCTTTTTTTTTTTTTTTTGAGACAAGGTCTCCCTGTAGCTCTAGTTGGCCTGGAACTTGATATGTAGACCAGGCTGGCCTTGATTTGCTTCTCTCTCCCAAGAGCTGGGATTAAAGGTATGTGCCACCACACATGGTTCAATCTTCCTTTATATGCAGAAGTCAAAATCATGAAAATATATAGTCCCAATGAACACATTTAACACTCAGCATATCTCAACCTTCCTATCAGTTTTTGGAAACTGGAAAATGAATTATATACCATGAACAGTGACAGTGCTGGTGTGACTGTCAATTACCATGATCATGGACAGTGCTGGTGTGACTGCCAATTACCATGAGCAGTGACAGTGCTGGTGTGACTGTCAATGAAGCAACTTGGCCACTGATGGTAAAACGAAAACCTGTACTATAAACGTAAAATAATGACCCCTCTGCCCTACCAAATTTCCCTCGTTTGTGGTAAAAATACTGTAGTAAAAATACCCCAGGAGAAAAATGCCTGTTACAAATGTAGAGTTTCTACTTCCCAACTGTGTCGCTTTACAAGTTCTCCTTCCTAGAAATACCTAAATTTTACTGCGAGCTGGAGGAGAAGGCTCAGTGGTTAAAGGGCTTACTGTGCTTGCTTAAAAACTGGAGCTTGGAAACCCAGAACCCACATAAATGCTGGGTAGGTATGGTGGCACACCTGTAACTTTAGTACTCAGAAACCAGAGACAGGGGATCCCTAGAGCAAGTAAGTTGGCTACCAGTCTAGTCACATCATTGAGATCTGAGTTTAACTGAGAGACCCTACCTCAATGAATACAATGGAGAGAGATCAAGGAAGACACCCAACATCAACCTCTAGCTGGAGCCTCTAGCCTCTAGAACCTCTAGCCTCCACATGCACGCCCCCACACATGAACATACACATACATGCACCCCTACACATGAACATGCATATACAACATGCATGCTCAACACCATGTGTTCTAGTTTCATATATGTTACTGTGATAAAATACTTATCAAAAGTTTCTTTGGGAGAGAAGGGTTTATTTGGCTTATACACACATCATCATCAAGATAAACAAGAACTGAAGGCAGGAACCTAGAGACTGGTGCTGAAGCAGAGACCATGGAGGAACTCTGCTTGCTGGCTTGCTCAACTACTTTCTTATACAGCCCAGGCCTTCCTGCCCAAGACTGGCACTGCTCACAGTGGACTGGGCCCTCCCCCATCAAGCAGCAATCAAGAAAATGTCCCAGACATACCCATAGGCCATTATGATAGAGGAAATTCCTCAACTGAGGGTCCCTCTTCCCAGATGACTCCAGTCTGTATCAAGTTGACAAAAACTAGCCAGCACAGCACGTGAGAAAAAAGAAAAAGAAAAAATGTACAGAAATATGCTTCCATCAATAACCAGCTGCACACTAGCAAGTATTGCCATGCCTGGTCTAACAACCCCAGGGGCAATAAGTGTGCGGTCAGTAGTAGAGAAGGTTGGTGCTTTAGTGGCACTGTAAAAGTAGAGGGTAGAATGGTCTCCAACTCACGACAGAAATGCAGATTTGGAAGCAGGTAACAAATGGTTAGTCCTCAGAAGAGAAAAAGGTAGAAACAGTAACAGTCATGACCGGAAGATCCAAGGGAGCAGGGAGGAAGCCAGCTCCAGCACACAAGCACAGGAGACACCAGACTTCGGCCTCGGACTGCAACAAGTCAGAGAATCTACTACCTGAACCAGGTACTGCGCGTGCAAGGTGAAGAGGCTGAGTGAGGGTGCAGTACAGTGGTACGGTGCTTACCTAGCACACCAGGAGCCATAGGTTCAACACCCCCGGTATCAAGAAGAGGAAAGAAAGGACAAGCAAACTAAACAAAAACCACTTTAGCCAGGCCTGCTATAGTGTACACCTGCAACCCCAGCACGTGGGAGGCACAAGCAAGAGGATTGCTCCAAGTTTGAGGGTGACCTGGGCTAAAAAGTGAGACATAGTATCAACCCCCCCCAAAAAAAACAGAACAAGATGGTACACATTAAGTCTATATATTCCCCCCAGGGCTAATATTTATTTTTAAAAGTTGTGAAAGATGCAGTCAATTTAGAACTGAGGGCAGTTTTGTCTGTGAGGAGACTGGGGCAAGTGACTGAAAAATATACACTGGAAAGATTTTTGGGAAAAAGAATAACTGATGAAAACTATAAACTCAAATTCTAAAACAAACAGCAATGAAGAACCCTTAAGGGGTCATAAAACCGTAAAATAACACTACCACTAACAATGACAAACCAGGTGTGGTGGCACACGCCAGTGATCCCAGCACTAGGGAAGCCGAGGAAGGACTGCTCAGAGTTCAAGGATAGCCTGAGCTACGTAGGGACACCCAGTCTCAAAAAAAAAAAAAAAGGACAACAAAAAAATCTTATTAAAAACGTTATCTGGGCCAATAAGACGGCGTCGTAGTAAAGCACTTGCTATGCAAGCTGGGCAACCTGTGTTCAGTCCCGGCAACCCATATAAAGTTTCAAGGAAAGAACCCACTCCACAAGGTTGTCCTCTGACCTCCACATGTGCACTGTGGCAGGTACCCCCCCACACACACATCGTGCATACACACAATAATAATAATAATAAAGTTAAAAAAAAATTTTTTTTTCACATGGCAGCTAACAACTGTCTGTAACTCCAGTCCCTGGGGATCCGGCAGCCTCTTCTGACCTCCACAGGCATTGTACAACACGGTGCACTTACCTACATTCAGGCAATACACACTTACACATAAAATAAAAATAATTAAAAAAAAAAAACTCCTTTCATAAGCCTCACCATCAGGCACTTGGCAGATGCTGATTTCTTTCGTTTTCTTTCATGTTGTGTTTTGTTTTGTTTTTGAGACAGGGTCTCCCTGTAGTCCCAAACGGACTGGAACTCACTCTAGACCAGGCAGGTCTCAAGTGCTGGGATTAAAGGCGTGTGCCACCACACCCATCCAGCAGATGCTTATTTCTAAAACCGCTAAACAAACAGCTGCTGCCTGGTCAGACGGCCATGGTCAATCAGCTCTGTCCTGCTGGAGCCCAGGCTGGCCACACAACCCCTCATCGTAAGAGTTCTGCAGAAACTGTTCTTGCTACGTCAATCTTTGCACTGGAAATTAGAAACCAACCAGCTGAGACTTAATCCTGGACTTTCCAAGTCTTCTACATTAAATCTGAATCACATTATCAAATAGGCTCTGTAGCCCAGTCTAGCTTGGTGAGTTCCAAGGCAGGCCTCAAACTCAAAGCAATCCTCCTGCCTTGGTTGTCAAGGACCAACCCCATAAAGTGACACAGAGCAGGGAATCTCTGTATGACAGGGGAAGTGGCACCATTGACAGGAACTGCTAGGGCTGTGGTGGGCACACAAAGCCTATTTTCTAGAAAAAGACCAAAATTGCAAGACTGTGCTGAGCCCAACTTCAGCTCTCAGAGATGCTATTGAAACACAAGCATTTTGAACTGGGAGATGATATGAAAAAGGGCCAAATTATCTAGTTCTAAGGTGACTTTGTTCTGAACACAATAAATCATGAGGTTATAGTCACTTAAAAAAAAAAAAAAAAAAGGAAGCAACAGGTGGATCTGGAAACCTGGAAACAAATAAGACTTTCCACCTGCACAGGGTGAAAGAAAGTGGTGTTGTCACGGGTTTCTGAGTGTTTGCTATTGCTGTTCTTCTCAGGATTAAGGACTCATGTACAGCAGAATGGGAATTTCACCTTTAAGCTTCTGAAAGGTTAATGTGCAAGTGAGTTACCCAGGGAATCTAGTAAAAAGGCAGAGTATGGGCTAAGTACCTGGCTCAATTGGTAGAATGCTTGCTTAGCATGTATGGAACTCCTGGGTTTGGTCCCCCAAACCCCAGCACTGCATAAACCAGGTATGGTGGTCCAGCCTAGGCTACACAGTGAGTCCTATGAAGGCCTGGACTAAAAGTGAGACCCATTCTCAAACAAGGAGGAATTTGATTTAGCAGGTCTGAGGTGGAGGTTCAAATGGTGGTGTGCTTCGCAACATGCTCACCTCCTTGGTATAACAACCACCCTTGTGTTTCAACCTATCAACACGAGGTCACTGAACAAATGGAGAGGAGACAGACACAACAGCTGAAGGGCAGTACAAGCTGGTCCTCACACACTCAACTCCCTACATGCTTTTTTTTTTTTTTTTTTTTTTTTTTTGTCTTTTTGAGACAGGGTCTCCCTATAGCCCCAGCTGGCCTGGAACTTACTATACAGACCAGGCTGGCCTAGAACTCACAGAGATCGTCCTGCCTCTGCCTCCCGAGTGCTGGGATTAAATGCGTGCACCACCATGCCTGGCTCCTACATGAGTTTTAGAAGAGATTTTATTTTTATGAGTGTTTTGCCTGCATGTATGTAAGTGCACCATGTGTATGCAATCTCCACAGAGGATAGAAAAGGGCATCCAATGACGCCCTCTTTTTAACTCTGGAACCGAAGTTAAAGGTGGGTGTTAGCTGCCATGTGGGTGCTGAAACCAAACCCAGTCCTTTGGAAAAGCTGTAAGTAGTCTTAACTGCTGAGCTGTCTCTCTAGCTCCTTCCTACATGTTCTAATTCCAGGTGATTTGGAAGCTATAGGTCCATGAATAGCAAGTGAAGTTTGTGGAGGTTGGGCTAAAATGGAGAAACAAGAAGAAAGTGAGCAGAGACACCACCTAGACCAGGGTTTCTCTAGTGCCAGAGACCACATTCTGGGACACAGAACTCTTATCGAGGCCTACCCTGCACAAGGCACTGTACCTAACTACATGACAGCAATATCCTCCCAGACAACCACAATCAAAAACGTCTCCAGACATCTTCAAATATCTCCTAGAGTACAAAATCCCTCTTCAGAGAGAACCACTAGTCTGGGTTTAGATCACAGAAATAAGGAGGAAGAAGGAAAGTCTAATTCTTTCATGGAAATAAACAGGAAAGGGGAGATGCTGGGGAAAGAGTGGACAAAACAGGAACGGCTTTAAACAGCGTGAGCTCCAGTCAATCAGAAAAGAATGTGACATACTTAGAAAGACTGTAGGGGTGGGCTTGGTAGAGACGCTTGTTGCCAAATCTGATGGGCTAAGTTTGATCCTCAGAAACCCACACTGTAGAAGGCTGGAACCAACTCCCACAAATTGTCTTCTGGCTTCCATACATGTGCTTAAAACACACACAAACACAGTAAGTGTAAAAAAAAAAAAATTAATTTGTAAGTGCTTGAAACATTAGCGAAGATCCTGAGAACACATTAAGAGAACAGGAGCCAGGTGTACACCACACCTGTCCTGTCACCCAAGCACTTGGAAGATGGAGGCCGGAGGATCAAGAATTCAATGTCATCTTCATTATCATCAGTCACATGGTGAGCTCTAGCTCAGCCTAGGCTACATGAGCTTGTCTCAAAAAAAAAAGGGGGGGGGGGGGGCTAGAGAGATGGCTCAGTGGTAAGAGCACTGACTCTTCTTGCAGAGGACTGGGGTTTGGTTCCCAATGCCCAAATGGCAGCCAGCAGCAGTCTATAACTCCAGTTCCAAGGGATCCGATGCCCTCTTCTGGCCTGAACGGGGACTAAATGACATGGGTACACCTAGATAATTCATGCAAAACATTCCTACACGTACAAAAATACCCCCCTCCAAACAAAAAGGGAGGGAGGGAAGGAGACAGTGTGCCAATATATATGTGAGGCAGAGGTAGGCAGATCACCAAGTCTGGAGGGAAAGCTACATTGCAAGACCTTGTCTCAAAAAAAAAAAAAAAAAAAGGAGGAAAAGGGAGAAGAGAAGGAAAAGGGGACAGAGCTCGGGGTAGAGTGCCTGCCTCATATGCTGAAAGCTCTGGATTGGATCCCCAGCACCACAAATACACAAAGTAAAAATACCTGCTTTGAGCCAGGCATAGTGGCTACACACCACCATGTAATCCCAGCACTTGGGAGGCAGATTTCTGTGAATTCAAGGCCAGCCTGGTCTACTTGATGAGTTCCAGGCCAGCCAGGGCTACACAGTGAGATTCTGTCTCAAAAACTAAAAACAAACAATACCCCCAAAACACGGATAGGAGCTGCAGAGATAGCTCAGAGGTTAAGCGTTCTTACTGTTATTGCAAAAGACCCGGGTTTGGTTCCTAGCTCCCACATAGGGTGGCTCAAAACTTCCTGTAACGCCAGTTCTAGGGGAACCCATGTCCTCTGGCCTCGGCAGACACCTGCACACACATTGTGTACATAAACACAAGAACACACACACAAATAAATAAAAATAAGTAAATTCATCTTTTTGAATTCATCTTTTTAAAAAAAATTATTTATTTTTTTAACCTTATGCATATGAACGTACTGACTGCTTGTATGTACTGAACCTGTGTCATGCAGTGCCCATGGAAGACAGAAGAGGGTGTCAAATTCCCTGGAACTGGAGTTAGACAGTTGTTAGCCACCTTGTGGGTCCTGGGATTAGAACCCAGGTTTTCTGTGAGAACAGCCAGTGCTTTTAACTGCTGAGCCATCTTTCCAGCTCAATAAATCTTTTTTTAAAGAGAGGATAGGAGGGGACTAGGAAGATGGCTCAGTGGGTAAAAACCCTTGCCACACAAGTGTGAGGGCCCAAGTTTGATTTTAAAGAATCCACATAAAAGCCACATGTAGTTTGAGTACCTGCAATCCCAGTGCTCATTCTTACAGGAATCCCTCACAGCACAAGGGCCAGCTAGCCTGGAATAATGCAGAGGAAAATGAAAAAAAAAAAAAGATCTGTCTCAAACAAGGTAGACAGTGAGGACTGCCACCCAAAATTGTGCTATGGCATACACAAGCCCACATTCAAACACACACACAGGGGAGGCTGGAACTTGGAGCTGTGTATGGTGGCATAAGCCTGTAACCCAAACACTAGAAAGGCTAAAATAGGATGGAATGTTTGAGTTCTAGGCGAGTGAAACCCTGTCTCAAAACATGTATGTGTGTGTGTGGTGTATGTGAGCTATTACTATTATCAGCATCATTATTTTATTTAGAAAGTATCTGCTATGATCCGCTATTAGTTTAAAAACTTCTTTGATTACAGGACATGGTGTCACAAGCCTATAATCCCAGTACTTAGGAGGCAGAGGCATCAGCACATCATCAGGATCATCAGGAGTTCAAGGTCGTCCTCCTCTACACAGTTGGAGGCCAGCCTGGGCTACTTGAAAGTCAGTCTCAAAAAAAAAAGGTTATTTTGATGAAACAGAACACATAGAGTCGCCTGGTAAGAGCTTATCTATCAACCTGCTTGAAATACTGGGCTCCAGTAACTGTGGATGAAAGAGCAGTTGTGGAGTGAGAAGACTGACTGATGTTCCAAAAATCACAAGGAGCTGAGTGTGGTGGCTTAGGTCTATAGCCCCAACACTACGGAGAATGAGGCAGGACTATTGCCACAAGTTCCAGGCTAGCCTTGCCTACAGAGTGAGGTACAGTCTTAAGAAAGGAGGAGGGGTGAAGAGACGGTTCAGTGGTAAAGAGCACTTATTGCTGTTGAAGAGGACCTGGGTTCAGTTCCCAGCACCAACATTGTGGCTAATGATGGTTCTTAACTCCAGTTTCAGGGAATACCACATCCTCTTCTGGCCTCTGCAGGCATTGCA
>NW_008337842.1:399220-414232 GCF_000622305.1 Nannospalax galili | reverse complement strand
TCTGCCTCCTGAGTGCTGGGATTAAAGGCATGTACCACCATGCCCGGCCCAGTAAATAATTTTTTAAAAAATTCCCAAGAAACAGAACAGTGGCTTGGCAAAGTGGTATACAACTTTAATCCCAGCACTCAGGAGGCAGAGGCAAGCAGATCTCTGTGAGATCAAGGCCAGCTTGGTCTTCATTGTGAATTCCAAGCCAGCTGGGGCTATAGGGAGACCTTGTCTCAACAAAACAAAATGAAACAAAACAAAACAAAAGCCAGAAAAAAATACGAAATTAAAAAAAAAAAAATTGGGTCTGGGGAAATACCTCAGGGTTAAGAGGTCACATTGCTTTTGCAGAGGGACCAAAACGCACACTGGATGGTTTACAACTACCTATAACTCCAGTTCTGGGGTGATCCAACCCTTCTGGCCTCCTAGGACACCTGTACTCATGTGCACATACCCACACAAAGACACACACACAAAACTTAAAAACAAAAATCTTTTAAAAATACAAAAAAACTCCCAAAACCCCAAAACAAAAACATGAAGAGAAATGAAGAGTCAATAAATAAAGAGGCAGCAAAATAAGGCTTACAGCTCAGCAGCAGAGCACATGACTAGAATGCACAAGGCTGTGGGTTCAGGGTGTGTGTGTGTGTACTGTGAATCCTCATTTACTGCTGCCAAAAAGGACAGATTTATAAGACCAAACTGACTTCAAGTTGCTTATCCTATACTAACAGTAAACTTTCCCTGCTGGTTTTTATCTAAGTCAGGAACTGATTAAAATACAGGAAGCTGTCATTAACTCCACATCTGGGGATTTAGAGATATCACAAAATGACCACTCAGATTCCAGGCCACACCAGAGCAAGTCTTCTGAGCATTACATTCATTTTTCTCTCACTAAAATCCTGGAGAGTATATATAGTTTTGTCTGGCTTTGTACAAATGACCAATTGGAGAAGGGAAAGCATGGTGGGTTTTAAATAGCTTGAGTGTGGGGGGAGGCTAGCTTTCCCTAACTAAATTAAACTATTTTAAGGGAAAGGGAAATGCCTCAGAGAATTCAAAAGAAACCATTCTAAATGGACTTATCAAGAGGAAGAAGTTATTAATACTTTCCCTCTAAAATGTAAAAAGTCTGCTCCCCATGTTAAGTTCCTTCAACCTAACCTGCTAACTTCAGGCATTCTGTCCTAGCCAAAACAAAAAAGGCAACTGTTATCAAACACTCTGCGCTTATCATCTGTCAGCCTAGGGCAAAAATCACTGGGAGGAATAGAAAATGTCATCACTCTGCAGGTGGCCAGGAATCAGGGTACAGCAGTCAGCCACAGCCCCTGGAGTGCTAAGCCTTCCCAAAATAGCTATGACTTTATACACAATGCCCATCAGACACCTCACACACAAACTCTCAGATACAGAGCACTGAAATAGGGGTCACTACTCTGTGGCAGAGGTAAATGAAGATGCCACTGATTAACAGGCACATGGTCCTCGATGACAGAGCATGGAACAAATTTAAATATGACTTGCTCTCCCTTAAAATAGTCTCTTCTCTAAATCAATATGACTGTCTCAGAAACCAAAATTTTTCCCACCTGTTTTTTAAGTCACTATCCTAAAAACAAATAGACTTGATCTCTGAAACCAAGCAGAAAAATCCTGACTCCATCCAATTCCAAAAGACCCTGGTAACCATCTAACACTGAAATTTCCATCCCAAATCAAGCCATGAAACACTATCCACCTACTTTCATTATGACTTGGAGGTGTCTTTTCCTACATGAATTTTAAAAATCCTGTCCTAGTGTTCTGGGTGTATTAAAAGAATACAAACTTCTGGGAAAGAAGTCCTTGTCTACCACGTGGTAGGCCCCGGGCTTGATGTCTACCACGTCTAATTAATTAGCTGATTAATTAATTAAATTTAAAAGGCATAAAGAGTTTCTCACTTGGTAGTATCTGACAGGCTTGTACTCTCAGTATTTTACAACATTGCTCACTTGCAAACACAGTATCTCAGAACTACTTGGCACAGATTACCCTATCTTGTCTTTTAAAAAGTCCAGTTCCAGAGGGATGCGGATGTACTGTTAAGCTAGAAGATTGCAGAGTAACATAAGAAAACATTCTTAAATTGTCCACCTCCCAGGTTTCTTCAGACATTAGCCTTTTGATTTTCTCCCAGGGTTAACTCTCGCCATCTTAGCCCAGAAACCCTTGTAACGCTTGCTTTTCAAGCTTCTTAGATATTAGGAACCTAATTGGTGTCCCTTTTATTCATCATGCCGTTTCTTCTCCTTCCTTGAAAATCTAGAGTGATCAATGCGGTAAGTGAGGAAGCTGATCTATGTTTAAAAAAAAAAAAAAAACGAAAGAAAACCCAAAAGCCGGGACAAGGAGGAGGGGAGGTGGAGTGGGGCTTCTGGTCTTTGGCACTTTGTTGATAAACGCCGGCTTTAAGTGAGATAACTTCAGTCTGCTTGAGACCCTGGGAAGCCGCTGCCATAAAACTGATTTCGGAGTCAAAGCAAGCCACCACCGCCGTGCTTCAGGAAGTTTGCAAGTGCCCAGTCGGGCCCCGGCGCACTCTCTCGGGGTGACCCCGATGCCGACCTCCGTGCAGCCCTTCACGGTGGGGTTCCGGAGTGCCCGATCCCGCTCGAACTTCAGCTCGCACGCCGACCCTGACTGCAAACTCTCCATCATCGCCCCAGCCTCACCAAGTCCGCAGCTGCCCGGAGAGCCGTGCCAGCCGCCCGCCCGCCGGCCCCTGCCCGCAGGCCCCGCCGGGCCTCCGCCAGCTCGCGCCGCTCTCGCCTGGCCCACCGCGCCCCTCTCCGCCCGGAGCCCGAACGGACCCCGCTTCCCTCGCCCGTTGCTCACCGATCCGTGGCAGTCCGCCGCTCCCGCCCCGTCGTCCTGCTGCAGCTCGTCAGTCATGGCCGATATGCCCCTCAGCGCGTACACCGCCTCCCGCCGCCGCCGCCCCCGACAGCCCAGGGACACCGGAGGCCCCGCCCCCACGCCCCGCCTCCGCCCGCGGCGCGCACCGGAGGCCCGGCCCCTATGCCCCGCCTCCGACCGGCGCGCGCGTCTGGGCCCCGCCCCCACTCCAAGAAGCGCCTGAGGCTCCGCCCACTACAGCGCGGTCCGGCCCCTGCCCGCAGAGAGCGCCGGCGCCCCGCCCACGAACCATGCTCTCGCCCTTGGCGGCCTCCCAGGCCCCGCCCACACGCCCTGCTCCCTGTGAGGTGGAAGGCGGAGACGCTCTGAGTGCTCCAGGCCACGTGATCGCCGTCCGGCTTAGGGAAGCCTATCGGGTCTGGTGGCTTTCCCCATCGCAGGCGATTTCCGCATTTGGGGTTCCGGAACTGGACCGCGAATCTCATTGTCCATCCTCTGCGGGCTAAACCTCGTGACTGCGCGTGACCGCGTGACCGCAGCGCCAGCCTTCCAGCAGACTGAGCCGGAGCCCGAGGACGACCGCCTAGGAAACGGGGAGCTGCCCACCGCGTCGTGGCCAGCTTCCTTCCAGCGACGCGGGAGCATGGATCACTGCCTCAGGGAGGCCGACTCCAGTGCTGTGCCGAAGCTACATTCACAGATGCCCCACGCGGTGTCTCTAACCCTGACTCATCGTGGTGAGCTTTCTTGCCCAATGTTCCAGTTTTCAGGCTCTGTGTGTGTTTTGAATCTAGTGCATTCTAGGCCAAATGCTCTATCATTAACATTCTCACTCCTAATATTGGGGGGTGTTGGTTTGGGTTTTGAGATGGAATCTCATGTGACTCAGGCTGGCCTCACTATGTAGCCAAGGATACCCCCGAAAGACAAGCTTGAACCATCACACCCAGCTTAATGTTTACTTTAGAAGTTGTCCAATCTGACAGTGAAACAAATTTGGATCCTTTTCCCTTAGTCGACTGTGAGGCTGGGATTAGGATCTGTGCTACTGGGCATGTCTCTGTCAGAATTTTCTGAGGAAAAGACCCAATAGCTGATATACAATTATAAAAAGGGATTGATTAGGTTGACTTACACAATCAAAGACTAGGGTAGTCCCAGGGTGTCCGTGTGCACACTGGAGACCCACACCCCCCGGAAAAGAAGCATCTGTACAAAGAGGTCTCACAACTAAAACTGGTGATGTAGCCCCACCCAGTCCAAGGCTGCAGGCCCTAAGCTCCCTAACTGCTGCTGAAGCCCTAAGGCTGAGGTTGTGCCTCAGTTGAGGGAATGCTTGTGTAGCATGCACAAAGCCCTGGATTTGGTCCCCAGCACCACATAAACTGACCTCGATGGCACATGCATGTAATTCTAGTTATAGGGAGATTAGGGCAGTAGGATCAGTAGTTCAAAGCCATCATAGCTACCTAGTGAGTTCCATGGCAACCTTGCCAGCCTAGGTTATATAAGACCCTGTCTCAAAAACTAAATTGTTGGGCTGACAAGCTGCTGAACTCATTAAAGGCTCAGACTCAAAACCAAAAAGACAAAAACAAAATTGTTTTCATTTAAAAAGAGGACAAAAAGGATGGCAAACTAGCTCAGAGAGTAAAGGCACTTGCCACCAAGCCCGACAACCTGAGTTCAGTCCCTAGCACCCACAGTGGAAGGAGGAAAACTGACTTCTGCAAGTTGTCCTCTGTACCCTGGCACACATAAACACACCACAACAAAGTAAATCAAGTGTAATTTAAAAAAATTTAAGAGAAAGCAACAATAACAATATCCTCCAAATATGCAGGTAATAATAAAATGGAGAACTAGAAATAAGTCCATAAATTTGTACAATTTTGATTTTTCATGTAATGCTTAGGGTCAAATCAAAGCCTTGGTGCTTCCTCGGCAAGCACTGAATTAAGTGGGCTATGTCCCCACACCCAAACTTACGATTCGACAGACTAAAAGACTAATAGAGATAGGCAGACTTTAAAAAACGCTGGTCAGATGGTTACATAAACATTTTATTTTGGGGGCTGGAGAGATGGTTCAGTGGTTATGAGCACTGGCTATTCTTGAAGAGGACCTGGGTTCAGGCAGCTAACTATCCACAACTCTAGTTCCAGGGGAAGCTCTTCTGAGCTCTGAGGGCATTTCATGATACGGGGTGAACTTACATACATGCAGGCAATACACTTACAGCATGAACTAATAAAAATAAAATATTTTTTTAAAATGTATTTTGGCAACTGAGCATGATGGTATAGGATTGTGATCCCACCCCTCAGGAGACAGAAGCAGGACAATCAAAAGTTGGAAGCCTAATGATAAACGTGCTAAGAAGGAAATCAAGGATATAGTCCCATTCATTACTGCCCCCCCCCCCCAGGAAGTGAAAGATCTTTACAAAGAAAACTTTAAAAAACTGAAGAAAGAAATTGAAGTCCTGGAAAATGGGGGAAAAAACTCCCATGCTCATGGGTAGGAAGAATGCATAATGTGAAAAAATGAAAGCGATCTACAGATTCAGTGTCATCCCAATCAAAACTCTGGTGCCATTCTTCACAGAAAAAGAAAAAAAAAATCTTGAAATTCACATGGAAGCAGGAAAGACCCTGGATTGCCAAAGCAATCCTGTACAAAAGAATAATGCTCAGGGTTTTGCCATACCTGATTTCAAGTTAGACTACAGAGCCATAGTGACAAAACATCATGTACTGAGAAAAAGTAGGAATAGACTCACAGACCCACATATAAACCCACACAGACACAACCATCTGATATTTGATAAAGATGCCATAAAAGCATATTGGAGAAAAGACAGACTGTTCAACAAGTGGTGTGGGGGAACTGGATCTCCAGATGTAGAGGCATGAAACTAGATTCTTATATATCACCCTGCACAAAAATCACCTTCAGGTGGATCAAAGCCCTTAAAGCAAGACCTGAAATTCCAAAACTGTTAGAGGAAAGAGTACAGAAATCTCTTCAAGATTTAGATATGAACAAGGGACTTTCTCAATAGGACGCCGGTTCATCAGAAAACAAGAATAACAATTGACAAAAAGCCTCTGTACAGCAAAGGAAACAAGTAAAGAGACAGCCTACGGAATGGGAGGAAAATCTTTGGAAGCTATTCATCTGACAGAGGATTAACACTTAGAATATACGAAGAACTCGGAGAACTAAACAAGAACTCTTAACACCTCAATAAGTGGGTTAATGAAATGACCAGACAGTCCACAACAGATGAAATACAAATGGCAGATAAACATGTTCAACTTCACTAGGCTTCAGAGAAACCAGAAACTGCGTTGAGATTCCATCTCACCCCATTCAACATGACAGTCATTAAGAAAACAACTACAAATGCTGGTGGGAAAATAGAATCTTCATGTACACTGCTGGTGGGAATGTAGACTAGTCAAGCCACTATGGTAATCAGTATGAAGGGCTCTTAAAAAAACAATAGCTCTTTCACATGACCCAGCTGTACCACTTCTGTGGATTTACCCAAAAGACTCCAAGTCAACACATCCAGAGACACGTACTTGCACATCAGTATATTAATACAGCACCATCCATAATAGCTAAATTATGGTACCAACCTAGGTGTCCAACAATGAAAGAATGAAGGAGGAAAATGTGGTGTGTGTATACAATGCATTTTTCAGTCATAAAGAAGAATGAAGTGATGCCATTTACAGGAAAATAGATGCAACTGAGGACAATCATTAAGTGAATTAAGTCAATCTCAGAGGAACAAACAGCATATGTTTTCTCTTGCTAGTGGTTCCTAGAATTTATATAGACACATAAAGCATACATATGTATATATAATGTGAAGGTAAGAGTAAAATGATGGGGGGGTGGAGATAAAGGGACTAACAGGAGAGGGGAAGGGTGAGAAAAAGGGGGCACTGGAATAGAAGGAGAATATGTCTAGCATGCAATTTCCTGTATATATACACCTAGAAAAGCTTAAAAAGACAACAACCAAAGAAAAAAGTTGGAGGCTAGCCTGGCCTACATAGGAAGACCCTATCTCCAAAAAAAACAAAAAAACAAAAAGAAATGACACCTTGTTTCTCTTCAGAGTGTGAATCTTTCCCTTTTACTAGAGATGTCCATGGGGAGGAATAAGTCTGAATTCTCACCTCATATTTTGAGGCCTTTAAACTTTTTTAATGGTAGGCATTAAATCCATGGTCTTGCCTATGCTTGGCAATGACTCCAGCACTTTGCTATATCTCTAGCCTTTATTTTCTTTAGGTAAGGTCTTATTTATTGCTTATATAGCCTAGGATAGTGTCAGACTTACTCTTTTCCTGCCCCCACCTGAGTGCTAGAGTTTAGACCTGTTCCATACCCATATTTTTTTTTTTTATTATTATTATTATTATTATTATTATTTAGTTTTTTGAGACAGGGTCTCCCTGTAGCCCAGCTGACCTGGAACTCACTATGTCGACCAGGCTGACCTTCAACTCACAGAGATCCACCTGCCTCTGCCTCCCCAGCACTGGGATTAAAGGCGTGCACCACCACGCCTGACATCCCCATATAATTTTTAAAAAATCTAAAGTCTGGCTGTAGAGATGGCTCAGCAGTTAAGAGCACTGTCTGCTCTTGTAGAAGACCCAGGTTCGATTCCCAGCACCTACATGGTGGGTTGTTGCCTAATAGCTATCCTTAACTCCAGTTCCAAGGGATCTGACCACCTCTTCTGACCTCTTCGGGCATTGCACAACACAGGTACATTTACATACATGTGGGCAATACACTCATACACATAAAAAATTACAAAATAGTAAAAGAATCAAAAGTCTCATGTCATAGTAACTGATCTTAGGTGGATTAAATATTTTTATTTGTGTGTTTATGGTGTATGTGTGTTTGTGCACATTTCTGTGTGTGTGTGTGTGTGTGTGTGTGTGTGTGTGTACAAATGTGCACATGCCACTAGGCAAATGTCAGAGGACAACCTAAGGTGTTGGTCCCTGCCTTCCACCTTGTTTGAGAGGGTCTCTTTGCTGTTCACCATTGTATATATCAGGCTGACTGGCCACGCTTCGAAGATTCTCCTGTCTCTGCCTTCCATCTCACTGTAGGAGCACTGGGATTACAGACACACATTACCATACCCCACTTTTTAAACATGTGTTCTGGGGACTTGAACTCAGGTTCTCATGCTTGCATGGTAAGTGCTTTACTGTCTCAGCCATCACCTTCGCCCATGTGTAGTACATATTTAAAACAAAATTTAAGCTTTTCAGACATTATTGGAAAATTCTATACTTTGGGAATAGATTTTCTTTTCTTCTTTAAAATTATTTTTATTTTATGTGTATAAGTATTTTGTCTGCATGTGTGTAAGTGCACCCATGTCATGTAATGCCCACAGAGGCCAGAAGAGGGTGTCATATACCTTGGAACTGGAGTTACAGATTGTTATTAGTCACCATGTGGGTGCTGGGAACCAAACCCAGGTCCTCTGCAAGAGAAGCTATCTCCCAGCCCTTTTCTTTTTTGAGACAGAGTTTCATGTATCCTAAGCTGTCCTAGAACTCACCATATACATGAGGATGATATTAAAATACTTATTCTTCAGAGTCTACTTAAGGACACAGCCCAACCTACAAAAAACAGATTATGATAAAGCTAAAAATTTCTAAGGAAGTCACAGTGATACTGACCTCCTTAGCACTCAGGAGATAGAGACAGGAGGATTAGGAGTTCCAGGCCAGCTTGGGTTAAATGAGACTGTCACAAAAGGTGTTTTTTTAAGTACCGTGAGGCCTAGTATAGTGGCTGACTCTTGCAATCCCAACATGAGGGAGACTGAGGCAGGAGAATCACAAACTCCTCAAGGGCAACCTGGACTATTAGAATTCAGACCCAAATTGGGTGTTGTGTAGCAATTTCCTCCTAAATAAAACTTTCCCTTGTCTTTGAGGGAAGCTGAGTAAACAACAGGATGTTTCTAGAGAGGTTAAACATCCTACCTGCTGGGAAGCTTATTGAGCTCTTGAAGTAAACAACTCAGTAGCTTCTGAAAATCCCAGAAACTGACCAGGTTCACTAAGCCCTTTCCTCCCCAAGCTTATATAAGCCCTGAGGACTGCTGAGAGACACTTAAACCAGTGAGAAGAGGCTCAGACCAACTGAGCTGCCTGGAAAGGCCACTCTCCCAACATGTTGAGCTGCCTGTAGTCTACAGTGAGCTACAGGTTTTCTGCTTTCTTGAGCTATCACCGAAGCTGGGGTGGGCTTTGGTGATGCAGCTATTTTTGAGTCATTTCTGCTTCTGTAAGTAACCTTATATACTCCTGGTAACCCCAATAAAACTCATTGGTTCATCAAGGAGAGTCTTGGTGGTATCTTTACTTTGGTCTATCATTGGTTCCCTATTTTGGGGTAGGAGATGCTTGTTCATGACTCACAGGAATAGTGTTATACATTAGGCAACTCAGTGAGATCCTGTCTCAAAATAAAAGTAAAAGAGGCTGGAGAGGCAGTTCAGTTGGTAGAGCGTTTGCTTAGCATGTAGGAGACCTAGCACCACATAAACCAGGTGTGGTGGCACAGTCCATAATTCCAACACTCCAGAGGCCAAGGCTGGAAGATCAGAAGTTCAAGGTCATTCCCAGCTACATAGCAAGTTCCAGACCAGACTGGGATACAGGAGACCATGTTTCAAACAAAAACAAAAACTAAAAAGATAGGAATATAGCCCAGGGTTGGACCACTTGCCTAACATGTGGCTCTAGGCTCAATTCCCAATACTGGGGAGCAGGGGAGGGAAGGGAGAAGGTGCCCCAGTATTGGGTATGATGATGCATGCCCACAATGCCAACCGAGGCAGAGAGATTTGAAGTTTGAGGTTAGCCTGGGCTATATAGTGAGTTCTAGGCCAGCTTGAGCTACCGTATCTCAAAGCAAGTAAACAAAACAAACCCAGGGAGAATAAGATGGCTCGGTGGGAAAGATGTCCAACTCCAAGCCTAACAAACTGAGATCCATCCCTGGACCCCACATAGTGGAAAGAATTGACTCCCCCAAGTTGTTCTCTGACCTCCACACATGTATCAGGAAAGGTGCAGACAAACACATTTACACACACAATAAATATAACAAAAGTTTTAAAAAATAATAAAGTATTGTATTAGGGTTCTCCAAAGAAATAGAACCTGTAGAATGAATATATATGTGTAGGGATTTATCAGCTTAGCTCACAAGATAGAGTCCGAGTAGTCCAACAATGGCTGCACCACACTGGAGTGGTTGAGACTCTGTACTCGCTGAGTCCACAAGGCTGGATGTCTCAGTAGTCCCAATCTGGCGCTGAAGGTCCGATGAATTCCAAAAGATCGGCTAGTCTTCAGTCTACAGCAGCAAGACTAACCAGCGAGAGAGAAGGCAAGCAGCAAAAGGCAAAAATGTTCTCTTCTGCCATGGCCTTGTATATGTGCTGCCGTCAGAAGGTAACACCCACATATAGGGTGTGTCTTCCATCTTCAGATGATCCAATTAAGAAGATCTCTCTCATTTCAGTTAATCCCAGATCCAATCGACACCCAGGAATAGCCATCACAAGTCCACCTGTTGTCAATTTGACACACAATAGCATCTCCCTATGTTATGCTTAATTTTCAAATGAAAACAATGTTAAGGTCATAATTTCACCTAACATGATATAACTATCCCATCATACAATGACCAATGCATTATATATCTTAGAGTAGGTGATAAGGCCTTCAAAGACTGCTTAGTCCATTAGTATCTCATAACCCAATATGATCCTGTAGGTTCACAACACTTAACCACTTAACACTCAATTACACATTAAAAAAAAAAAAAAACACAAGTATCTGCTTAACGTATGTGTATACATGCACAAGCCTATTCTTAACCGAATAGGACAAAAATACTCATGTCAGTTACAATCCACATATCTGCAACTGGTCACGTGGCCTAAGTTGGTATTTGTAACTACCTTCCTCTACTGTCCATTCTGTATTTCCTCCACCATAATCAAGCACTTCTGCAGGTCTTGGCTTTTTCCTTGGAAGATTGACCCATACTTTCATCCCTGAAGGGTCTGGGCCATTTGTTGTCCTGTCTGGATTGGATTGTTGCAGTTTCCCATTGACCTTAATCACAGGACATGGTAACATCAAAAGTCGCCCTAAGGAATCTCCTGCTTTCCAGATATAATCTTCATTACTTCCATTGTGGAGAACCAATCCAATTTCCCCCTGGTAGTCTGGGTCAATCACTCCTCCTAATACTGTTATTCCTTTCATAGCCTGCTGAATTAAGGGCATCAGAAGCCCAAAGTGGCCAGGGGGAAATCTTAGCTTCCAGTTCCACAAAATAATTTATTTTGTCTCCTGGCAGAAGCATTCCCTTCTCTGGAACCAAAACTTCTAAGCCAGCAGAATGCAAAGTCGACAGAGCAGGAAGCAAAAAGTTTCCTAGTGGTTTACTAGGGGTGATAGTGAGTAGAATTATTCCCACTTCCACCCCTTGATTCCTGGACCCATGAATCCTGGCTATAGGATAAAATAACCATATATTGGATGCTGATTCAAAGCATACACTGCCTTCTGGAGGACCCTGCCCCAGCCTTCCAGGCTATTGGCACCTAATTGGTCCTGAAACTGTGTCTTTAAAAGGCCATTCCATCGTTCTATCAAGGCAGCTGCTTCAGGATGGTGGGGAACATGGTAAGACCTGTGGATTTCATGACCATGGGTCCACTGTTGCACTTCTTTGGCTGTGACATGAGTTCCCTGGTCAGAAGTGATGCTGTGCGGCGTACCATAATGGTGGATAAGGCATTCTGTAAGTCCCTGGATGATAGTTTTGGCAGAAGCATTACATGTAGGAAAGGCAAATCCATACCAGAATAAGTATCTATTCCTGTAAGGACAAAATGCTGTCCCCTCCAAGATGGAAGTGGTCCAGTATAGTCAACCTGCCGCCATGTTGCAGGCTGGTCGTCATGGGGAATAGTGCCATATCGGGCTCAGTGTTGTTCTCTGCTGTTGGCAGATCTGGCACTCAGCATCAGCTGTAGCCAGGTCAGCTTTTGTGAATGGGAGTCCATGCTGTCAAGCCCATGCATAACCTCCATCTCTACCACCATGGCCACTTTGGTCATGGGCCCATTGAGCAATGACAGGGATAGCTGAGGAAAGAGGCTGACTATCCACAGAGCGGGTCATCTGATCTACTTGATTATTGAACTTCTGCTGAAGCCACCTTTTGATGAACATTTACATGAGATACAAATATGTTCACATCCTTTGCGTATCTTGAGAGATCTATCCACATACTTCTTCCCCAAATGTCTTTCTCACCAATTTTCCTACCATGCTCCTTCTAAGTCCCTGACCATCCAGCCAAACCATTGGCTACAGCCCATGAATCAGTCAGTATATAATTACACTTCTGGTCATTTCTCCTTCCAAGCAAAATGCATGACCATGTGCATGGCCCAAAGTTCTGCCCACTGTGAAGATTTTCCTCTCCCAGTGTCCTTCAGGGTTGTTCCAGAAATTGGCTGTAATGCTGCAGCTATCCACTTCGGAATGGTGCCTGCATAGCATGCAGAACTATCTGTAAACCAAGCCTTAGTCTTTTCTTCCTCAGTCAACTGATTGTAGGGCACACCCCATGAAGCCATAGGTGCATGCTTGAGAACAGAAGGCATTGTAACAGGAGTAGGAACCATAAGCATTTGGGAAACTTCTTCATGTAGCTTGCTTTTGCCCTCCAGGCCTGCTTGGGCCTGATCACATACATACTTCCATTTGATAATGGATTGTTGCTGTGTGTGTCCTACCTTATGGCTTTGGGGGTCAGATAATACCCAGCTGATGATGGGCAGCTCCGGTCGCATGGTGACTTGGTGGCCTGTAGTCAAATGTTCAGTTTCCACTAAGGCCCAATAGCAGGCTAAGAGCTATCTCTCAAAGGGAGAAGAGTTGTCTGCAGATGAAGACAAAGCCTTACTCCAAAATTCCAATGACCTCTCCTGTGATTCCCCTATAGGGGCCTCCAGAGACTCCAAACAGCATCTCTATCTGCCACTGATACCTCAAGCACCATCGGGTCTGCTGGACCATATGGCCCAAAGGGCAGAGCAGCTTGTACAGCAGCCTGAACCTATTGAAGGACCCTTTCCTGTTCCAGGCCCCACTCAAAGGCAGCTGCCTTCTGAGTCACTTGCTATATGGGTCATAATAACACACCCAGATGAGGAATATGCTACCTCCAGAATCCAAACAGGCCTACTAAGCATTGTGCTTCTTTCTTGGTGGAGGCAGGGGCCAAATGCAACAACTTATTCTTCACCTTGGAATGTCTCTGCATGCTCCATGCCTAGAAATATCACTGAGGTAGAAGGCCTTTGAATTTTGGTTGGATTTATTTCCCATCCTCTCATGTGCATATGCTTTACCAACAAGTCTAGACTGTCTGCTACCTCCTGCTCACCGGATCCAATCAGCATAACATCATCAGTATACTGGATTAGTGTGATATTTTGTGGAAGAGTCAGGTGATCAAGATCCCTTTGAACCAAGTTATGGCACAATGCTGGAGAGTTAATATACCTTTGAGGCAGGACAGTAAAGGTATACTGTTGGCCTTGCCAGCTGAAAGCAAATTGCTTCTGGTGGTCCTTATGAACTGGTATTGAGAAGAAAGCATTTGCCAAATCAATAGCTGTATACCAGGTACCAGGAGATATATTAATCTGCTCGAGTAGGGAAACCACATCTGGTACAGCAGCTGCAATTGGAATCACTACTTAAGTTCTCAATAGTCAATTGTCATTCTCCATGACATATCTGTCTTCTGCACAGGCCAAGTAGGAGAGTTAAAGGGAAATGTGGTGGGAATCACCACCCCTGCATCTTCCAAATCCTTGATGGTAGCACTAATTTCTGCAATCCCTCCAGGGATGTGATACTGTTTTTAGCTCACTATTTTCCCTGGCAGGTTTCTATTTGGCCTTTCCAACCATAATAGCCCTCATGCCGCAGATCAGGGAACCAATGTGGGGATTCTGACAATTCCTAAGTATATCTATCCCAGTTATACATTCTGGTACTGGGGAAAAACCACAGGATGAGTTCAGGGACCCACTGGACCCACTGTTTGTAGGACTTCAGCCAAAACTCCATTTATCACCTGACCTCCATAAGCCCCTACTTTAACTGGAGAGCCACAACGCTTTTTAGGGTCTCCCAGAATCAGTGACAACTCAGGACCAGTATCCAATAGGCTGTGGAAAGTCTGATTATTTCCTTTTTCCCAATGTACAGTTATTCTAGTAAAAGGCCACAGGTCCTTCTGGGGAAGGATGGTAGAAAGGCAAACAGCATAACTCTTTGGTACTGTGACAAGATCCTTCCTCAAGGGCACCCGGCCTCCCCTTCATTCAAGGGGTTCTGGGTCTATAAACTGTCTCAAGTTTGGAAATTGGTGGACTGAGCGAGATTCTCTATTGCTACGATCCAATACTGACTTCCTGTCATGTATCCTAGAGCTTTTCTGCCTAACCAGATCAAATAAAAACTTAATAGGCTTCTTATGTATTAGAGTTATGCCATTGTAGGTGTTGTTTTGCCTTTGCCACCCATTACAATAAGTATACTCACCCTGTCTTTGGTAATTCAATATTGCCACCTGACCCCTACTCCAAGGTCCTGTTACACCTATTATATTTACATTTAATTTATGTAATTGAGCAGCAGCATCTCCAACTGTAAGATCTGGCATAAAGAAAAGTGCAAAAACAAAGCTCTTCAAATGTTCTGGTGTCTCTCTCAGTACTTTCTATCTTATAAAATCAGTAAAAGGCATGTCCTCTGGGCCCTCCCATTGTGGAGGATTTGGTGTTGCACTGCAAATCCGCTCAAACATGCCAATTTGCCTAAGCCTTACAATCCCTTCATCAACATAAGTCAAAGAATATCAGATATCTCCAGCTCTCTGTGAGTAGGCTGTCTTTTGATAAATACCTCAGCCAACCAATCAAATAAACTTTTAACACCTTTT
>NW_008337842.1:386998-399099 GCF_000622305.1 Nannospalax galili | reverse complement strand
CTCTGCCTCCCGAGTGCTGGGATTAAAGGTGTGCACCACCACGCCAGGCTTCACATAACACCTTTTTTAAACCTAGAATCTCCAGTCAGGGGGCCCACGTCAATAAACTCAGCCTGATCCAATTTTGTGTTCCTTCCACCATTATCCCATACCCTTAAAAGCCATTCCCAGACATATTCATTAGATTTCTGCTTGAATGAATTAGCAAATTCAGCAAGTTCTTTAGAGGTGTAGCACACCTTCTCATGGACCACACTTTCTATCTCCTCTAGGGGCCTGCTTAGTTTTGAGTCTGGTTGTAGGTTTAAAGACAACAATAACTGGGCCCTCAGGAACATCAGTGTTGTCTTGCTGAATGGGATTAGTTTCCTCAATAGGATTAGTTTCCTCAGGCAAGTGTGGGGAGAGTGGGTCTGCTGAGGGTGGGGAGATAACTTCATCAGGTGACATAAATTCCTCAGAGTTTGAGGATTCAAAATCCTTAGCCTCCTCAGGGTTCTCCCACATATCTCCATCCCATGTGTCAGGATTCCAATCTTTCCCTACCAATGCCCTCACCTTTACTGCTGACACTCTTCTTCGAGGCTGAGAATTAAATTTGCATTGTAGGTCAACCAAACATATAATAAGGGCTACAGCTTGGTTTTCTGCAGCTTTAGCTCTCTGGCTGCTGGAGAGAAGATTCTCTTCCAGTGCACACTTGGAAACTTTTAAACTGTTGATTCGAATCTGGAGCTTGTCAATTTTATCATTAAGTTCATTATTTATCTTCATCACTTTATCCAGAGATGCTAGAAGTAACCAGCCAGCATCACTATTTTTCTTATTTTTCCACAAATTGTCAAATGTTTTATGTCTAGAGTCACTAAATTCCTTACTCTTCACAAAAGATGAAGATTCAAATGCGTTTATTGTTAGGGTTTGAGAGTCTGGAATAATTCGCACAGACACAAAAAAACTGCATAAAAAATTTTATTCAGAAATTTAAAGTGTAAGGCAACCAAATTGGCAGCTAGCTGGGCATGGACTCCACAAGCCAAAGATGGTATCTGGCCCCAAACACTAGCAGGCAGAAGCTTTTATAGGGAAGTTTCATAGAAACCTGCACGTGCCAAGCATCCTTTAAAATGATTGGATGGCCCTATGTCCTGAGTACGGGGAAGATCCTTATTGGCTGGGGCTGTCTTCAGGGCACTGGAATGTGCTGTTTTTGTTTTCACCTTTTACATGCCCAGGCTTGCTTAACCTATAGCTTTTGGGGGGAGGGGGGTAGCAACTGGAAATTTACAACATGCCTGGGCTTGTCTGGGCTTGCCTGAAACAGCTAGCCAAAATGGAGTCAGTGGATTCTGACTCTTGCATTGTGACTCTTCATTCCCCCCTAGAGTTATGGCAAGGGTTAAATCTTTAAGCCAAGCAAATTACAGAAGCAGTGAGATAGCACATTTAATCTTTAAGCCATAGCAAGCAAGCGATTGTACAGAAGCTAGATGTTATGCCATTAGCAAGCAGTTGTCTGGGGTAAAGGACATTCCTGGGCCATAGGACTGTACTGAGTGTGGAGGACCATCATTTGGATGGTCTGTAATCGGGTCCGTATAAACCTGAGGAGGGCGTTTTTCAGACATGGCCCACGTGTAAGGGCAAAGAAGAGTAATAAGTGTAGTTAACCATGGGGACCCTGTGAATAAGGATTCATACCAGTTTTATTGTTGGAGCCTAGCATCTTCCCGTTCTTTTAGGTGTTTGCAGACCTCGGCTAGAGACTGCTTGATTACACACGAGTGGTTAACATAAAAGCAACATTGTGATGGATCCAAAGCCCCCAGAATAATGGATTTAAACTAAAATCCCCCAGGCCTGAGAAAAACTGTACAAGGAAGTAAAAATGAAAAATAATTCTGAATGCTAAGAACAAGCTGAGCTGACCTTTTTCATGCTCCTTTGCCCAAGCTGGAAATCATCCCAGAAATTCCCCCCTACCTCTGCTTGGCGCATAGCCGCCGCTTTCTCTACTTGGCACACAGCCGCCGCTTGTATGGTTTTAAAAGAAAGCTTGTGAGCTGAATACTTCACTTCTCCTTATGATTAAGGTAGAAGTCCATCTATAGATGAATAAACCTCTTGCTTGTTGCATCTTCTGGTTTGAGGACTAAGTTATTGGGGTGCGGCCTCCCGTGGAAGTTGGGTACCCCAGTCTGGGGGTCCAACAATTGTTCACCCAAAGTAGCACATAACCTCCCTTTTTCTAGTAGGAAGAGATCCAGGCCCCTCCTGTTTTGTGAGACAACCTCAGCCAAAGAGGATACAGATTCCTCTAAATGTTTAATTGAGCTTTCTAAACTGTGGGTGTCTGTATCTGTTGCCGTTCAGAGGGCCTGATAATTACGGTCTTGTAAAATCAGAGCTCTGGTACCTACTCCGGCAGAGACTCCTACTCCTAAAAGGATGGAGAGAATTACAACTACTGTGGCTATTTCTCTGTGTAGCCAGGCCCATCCAGTGACCTGAGCTTCTAATTCTAAATTTGACCTGTGAAAAAGGTGGGGGACCAGTTGTACTAGCACACAGAAGTCCCCCGTTCAATCCAGCACTGAGTAGTGAAGACAGGTGGTAATCCCTGAAGTAGAAGCCCACCAGGTGTTAGTGGGCAGAACAGTGTATCGGTGGGAACTATTTAGTATGAGGCTAGAATTGGAGCTACAGAGATGTTGGTGGGAGGGGTGGAATCTTTCCCCCTTCTGAAGTAACACATAAGCCTTGCCCATAGACTAGGGTGAGGGCGAGGCCCTTTCTTCCCATACGAGGGCCTGTTCTACAATGACTCACATTGGGGGTGAAGGAGTAAGTGTCCAGAACAGCTATACCATCATAGTAAGGGGGCCTAGGGTCTAGGCAGATCCAGCAACTCTGGGTTAGTTTAGAGTCAGTGAGATTTAAGATGGTAAAAACAGCATCTAGGATGGTCAGAGGTCCCTCTTGCCCAATTGGGGGGGCAGTAGGGGCTCTGGAAGTGGGAGTCTGGGTAGTAGATGTACCCCTGGGGGCCAATGGGGTGGATGCCTAAAGATTCTTTTGGGGACAAGGAGCCATTTGGTGTCCCTGTGTCTGGCCTGATGTGTAATTGGATAGAAAACAAGGTTCCAGGATCCTGTTGGTTGACTTGTAACCTCATCCCCCATGTCATCCCATTTAACCATAATGTCTGTCGACTGACCTCTCTCCCTAGAGAAGTAAATTTTACAACCATAGGATTGCATCTGGAATTTAAGTATGGTCCCCTCATTAAATGTCTGGTATTAGCAAATCCGATTCTTGGGATTTGGGATAGCCCCGGGGGGCTTAAGAGTCTGGGGGAATTAGACCCTGGGGCCCTATTTACTTGGATTAGGTAATCTTTAACTGGTGGATTCCAATTAATACTGCCCATGGAAACACAGTCCCAAGAGGCACAGAAATAGTCAGCAACCCCCCCCCCCATTTGTCCTTAGCGTTGTTTCCTGGGCATATGTAGAACTGCTGTTTTCGGAGAGTGCTGCGGGGTGTGGGGTGATCACATCCATATGTGGCCATATCCCGGTCCTGTCCAAGTAAATCACATACATCAAAGTGAAGATCCGGATACCAGGTCCTGATCGGTGCTAGGCTAGACTTAGAAGCCACTGTCTTCCTGGTAGCAGTACTGCTGAGTATCCATGTCAGGTTCTGAACATTGTGGGAAGAGTCAGAGCATCCTAGGAGACGTGAGGAAGAAGGAGAGAGAAAGAAGGAAGAGAAGATTCAGGGGCCCGCTGCGAGCCTCAACTTGAGAGGATTGTCTGGCGCGTGAATCACTTTCCATCTCTTGTCTGGGCCGTTGGGACGTCCGTCCAGGCACTGGTTTTACACGACTATGATGAACCCAGGTCTTGATGCCGTCTACCTTCACTGCTCTCAGTGTAGTCAGGATCACGGTATGGGGTCCTTTCCACCAGAGGCCAAGAGTCTCCTTGTGGTGTTGTTTGACCCAGATGAGGTCTCCTGGTTTAAACTTGTGAGGTTGGATTGGGGGGCAACTCATACACATGTCTCAGCAAAGGGAAGATATTATCCTGGGTTGTCTGCATGGATGGACTTAAGAAACTGAGATTTAGACAAATCAGTCAACACGTCTGAGGGCAGTTTAGGAAGTAAAGGGGGTGGTCGACCATACATGATTTCATAAGGTGTTAGGCCTTGAGTATAGGGGCTATTTCTGACTCTATATAGGGCAAAAGGCAGGAGGCCTGTCCAGTCATCACCAGTTTCAAGTGTTAATTTGGTTAAGGGTCTCCTTAAGAGTCTGATTCATCCTTTCTACTTGTCCTGAACTCTTGGGGTGATACGCACAATGTAGCTTCCAATTGGTCCCCAATGTTTTAACTAATCCTTGAGTTACCTTAGAGATGAAGGCTGGTCCATTATCTGACCCAATCACAGAGAGTCCATACCTTGGTATCAGTTCATTGATGATCTTTTTGATTACCATTGAGGCAGTTTCCTTCTTGGTGGGGAAGGCTTCGACCCATCCTGAAAATGTATCTACAAAGACTAAGATATTTATAGCCATACCTGCCAGGTTTTATCACAGTGAAGTCCACCTCCCAATGGACTCCAGGTGCTGTGCCCCTCTCCTTTCTGGCTGGAGGCATGACTTTCCCTTTTGGATTAGTAACCTGAAATGGAAGACATTTGGAAAGGCAGCTTTCAATCATTTTGGATAGGTCAAAGATATGGTATGGAGCCAGGAGTTCTTGTAACTTTCTTTTTCCTAGGTGAGTCCCTCTGTGGAGTTTGTATATTAGGTCTTCTGCCAACTTATACAATAAAATGAGCTTGCCATCAAGGATGTATCTCCATCCATTTTTGGTTTTGTTTTGTAGAGAAGCTAAATCCTGGTCATCCTGAGCTGAGTAGGAGGGTTCTTCTGGTAGGAGGGGTTCAGGTAGGACGACCAGCAGGTTAGGGGCCGTTAGGGCCACTTCTCTAGCTGCGAGGTCCGCTCTCCTATTTCCCTGTGCCTCTAGAGAATCTCCTTTTTGGTGTCCCGGACAGTGGATAATAGCCAGTCTCTTTGGTAGCCAGATGGCCTCTAGGAGATCTAAGATTTCTTGTTTGTTTTTGATAGTCTTTCCCTCTGCCGTCAGGAGGCCCCTTTCCTTGTATATGGCCCCGTGGACATGAGCCATAGTGAAAGCGTAACAGCTATCCATGAAAATGTTAACAGTCTGGTCTTTACTCAGCTTCAGGGCCTGAGTCAGGGCAATTATGTCAGCCTTTTGGGCAGAGGTCCCAACCGGCAGAGAGGAGGCCCAGATTGTTTGCAATGGACTGACTACTGCCACCCCCGCATACCTGGTTCCTTCTCTGATGAAGCTGCTGCCATCCATGAACAGAATTAACTCCAGGTGGGACCATGGAATGTCTGTCAGATCTTCCGGAGTCCCTTGCAGGCTGCAGAGTACCTCCAGGCAATCATGCAAGACCTAAAGGTATGGTTCTGGCAGCAGGGTGGCAGGATTGAGAGCGGTGCTAGAGAGGAACTGGATGCAGGGGTTGGTTAAGGAGCAAGGCCTCACAATGCATCAGCCGAGCATTTGTCATCCATCGATCAGGGGAACTTTTAAGGACACCCTCAATTGAATGAGGGGTGGTGACCATCAGGGGCTGTCCCAAGGTCAGCTTATCAGCATCCTTAACCAACAAAGGTGTAGCTGCAATGATTCTGAGGCAGCCCAGCCGTCCCGAGGCTACGGGGTCAAGCTTTTTGGACAGGTAGGCCACGGGTCTCCTCCAAGGTCCAAGTAGCTGAGTCAGGACTCCTTTTGCTATTCTGGCCCTCTCATCAATAAAGAGCTGATAGGGCTTGTGGATGTCTGGCAGGGCCAAGGCTGGAGTCTGTAATAAGGCCTTTTTAATATTTTGAAAGGCCTCTTGAGTTTCGGTCTAGTGGAAAGAGGACTCATTGACTCATTCCCTCGAGTGGCTTCATACAAGGGTTTTGTCAACTCAGTGAACCCAGGTATCCAGTGTCAGCAGAATCCTGCTGACCCCAGGAATTCCTGTAACTGCGGGTTTTTGGGGTTGGGATCCCCATGATGGTTTGCTTTCTAGCTGGTGACAGCCATCTCTGTCCATCTCTCAATATGTTGCAGAGCTGACCTTCTTAGTGGAGACTTTGTATCCCAACTGGTCCAGGGTCAGGAGTAAGTCTCTGGTAGCTTGGAGGCAAGTGTCCACATCCTTCATGGCAATCAGCAGGTCATCTACATATTGTAGAAGGCTTACCTCTGGATGTGAGGTCTGATATTCTTGCAAGTCCTGAAGCAGGGCCTCGTCAAAGATCGTGGGGGAGTTCTTGAACCCCTGTGGCAGCTGTGTCCAAGTGAGCTGTCCATTGAACCCCTGTTCCGGGTCCCACCATTCAAAGGCAAAGATGGGTTGGCTTTCCTTTGCCAAGTCCAAGCTAAAGAAGGCGTCCTTGAGATCTAGAATAGTATAGACTTTTCTCTCTGGGGAGAGTGAGCTCAGCAGAATATATGGGTTGGGGGCAGTAGGATGAATGTCCTCTACCCTTTTGTTGACTTCCCTTAAATCCTGGACCAGGCAAAAGTCATTAGTCCCTGGCTTTTTGATGGGCAGGAGCAGGGTGTTCTATGGAGATTGGCATGGAACCAGAATGCCGGAATCCCTAAGATGGTTTATGTGCTTGGTTACTCCTATTCTGGCTTCTGGAGTCATTGGGTACTGTTTTACTCTCACAGGTTGGGTGCTGGCCTTCAGGGTAACTATCACCAGGGCCTGCTGGGTAGCCCTTCCTGGGGCATTAGTTTCAGCCCAGACTCCAGGGATAGATGCCTGGAGGTCTTTGAGGATAGTGGTCCGTCCCTGTCAGGGTGGTGAGGCATGCGCCCTCCATTCCTCTTCTAATTGTAAGCAGAGGACATAGGCCGTGTCTGGTATAGTCACATCAGGGGGGACCTTTCCCAGTAAAATGGATCTGAGCCTTTATTTTATTCAGCAGGTCCCTTCCCAGTAGGGGGTATGGGCATTCTGGGACCACCATGAAGGAATGTAAAACTGTCTTCTTGCCTAAATCTACTTTTCTTTTAGTCATCCAGGGGTGTTGGGCGATTCCTGTAGCCCCCTATACCCAAGTTTGTTCATTGGTCAATTTTCCCATAGGCTCCTTTAAAACCAAGTATTGGGCTCCAGTATCGATCAGGAAGTTGGCGGCTCATCCCTCCACTTGCAGGGTTACCCAGGGTTCATGGTGGAGGTTTGCTGAGCCCAGGCCCCTTCAATTCTCCAAGCCTGTTAGGTTGAGAATCTTGGGCTTGGTGGAGGAAGACTGTGCTCCTAATCTTTGGGGGCAATCCCTAGCCCAGTGCCCTAGTTGCTTACAATAGCTCCATTGATCTCTCTTCAATCGAGGACGGCCCTCCCGTGGCATTTGCAGAGCAGTGTGAGAGTTTCCTTTCATGGATGGCTTATTGCTCCATCTGGGGTTGGCCATTCTCTTGGTTAGCAGAATTTTGGCCAATCCTTTAGCCTGTCTTTCTTCAGGGGTATCTCTATTGCTACAGCTCTCAGTTCAGACAGGTTCTTTCCCTCAAAGCCTTCTAACTTTTGAAGCTTTCGTTTTATGTCTGGAGCCACTTGATTCACAAAAGCCATATTAACAGCCATCTGGTTTTCTGGAGCCTCAGGGTTAATGGGAGTGTAGGTCCTGAAAGCCTCAAGGAGGTGCTCCAGGTATACCCTGGGGGACCCATATCTTTCCTGCATTACCTGACTAGAAAAATTTGTAGGGCCCTTAGCAGCTGCCCAGAGACACCCCCATAAGAATCTGGTGATAGACCTTTAAGCACTCCTACCTTCTGGAGTGTTATAGTCCCATCCATCTGTGGGGCGTGTGAGGGGAAAGGCTTGCAATCAAGTCTTCATTTTCAGTCAGCTGTCCATCATTCCCAGGGACTGTGCACCTGCATTCCCGGAGGATGCGATTCCATTCCTCGGTGGTGAACAGGATATTTAGCAGCTGTTGGCAATCATCCCAAGTGGGTTGATGGGTAAAAAGAACTGTTTCTAGGAGGGAAACTAGTCATTGGGGTTTCTCTGTAAAGGAGGGAGTCTGCAATTTCCAATGATACAGATCACTAGTAGAAAAAGGGAAATAGACTACTGGGGCTATACTGTCCTCTCTCGGGGGCCCAGTCTCTCTTAGAGGAAGAGCTCAGACCACCCTCCCCTCCCCCCCATGAGCGGGTGTGTAAGGGGCTGGGCTTGGTCATGGGGGCCAGGGATGGAGACCTGGAGGAGCCGGAGGAGGAAGATTCCATTCCTGTGCTCCCTAGGTCTATACTGGGCCCCCAATGGGGCCATGTAAGGGGTGGGATTAATTCCTCCTCTGGTGCGGAGGGAAGGACTTCTGGGCCTGGTGGATTCCTGGCCTGTGCTTTCCTCAGAGGAAGCAATATGGCTGACCCTTTTGGCCCTGGTGGCGGGTTGGCAGTAAGGGGCGCAGCCAATTGGGGGGGGTGACCAGATATCGCCAACCTAGGATGTAGGGGATCTGGTCAGGGTGCCCCGGTTCCCCAAAGACAACTCCTCAGACCCTGTAAATAAGGGACAAGTTAAAAGACCCTTCCAGTGGCCATTCGATGCCAAAGGAGGGCCATTCGATGGTACAGAGGGTCCGGAGACGGGTCAGCTTGACACGGAGTCTGGACATGATTGAGGCCGCCCATTTGTAATTGTGAAAATGACTAAGAACTAGATCAAAGGGAGCTGATGATAATGAGACTTTCTGGCCCATTGTGGGGTAAGCTTCAATAAAAAGAATATAAGGAGAGGGATGAGAATGAGGAGTAGGATGGAAAGTTGATAGACAAGGCGGAGCTCCGAGCAGAGGGTGAGAACAGTATGAGATGGTGGCTCCCTAGAGGGGGAAATGAAAACCTCACAGTGTGCGGAGTCAGCTGAGAAGGCTGCCCCTGTCCCTTTTCCAAAAATACTTGGCCAGCCTGGATTCTATGTCAGACTCGACCAAAATCTTGTGTCTGACCTGTCCGGATTCCATGTCGGGCTGGGCTGAGACTCCGGGCCGTATGCCTGGATTCCACATTAGGCTGGAGCACAACCCCCTATCAGAGGAGGAGTCGGGTGTTCCCCGTTCTCCTCTGGCTCTGGGATCAGTAGCGTGTCCACCTGATCTCCGTTGAGCCCCAGAATGTCTGGACTGCCGAAAAGAGAGTGAGCGAGAGCGAAAGCAGGGAGAACTTACCAAGGTTGGCTCCAGTGGCACACTCCTGTGAGTCTGGGGGTCTCTATTTCTGATTTCGGATGAGCTCCCAAAATGTTAGGGTTTGAGAGTTGGGAATAATTCCCACAGACACACACACAAAAAACTGCATAAAAACTTTATTCAGAAATTTAAAGTATAAGGCAAGCAAATTGGCTGCTAGCCAGGCACGGACTCCACAAGCCAAAGATGGCGTCTGGCCCCAAACACTAGCAGGCAGAAGCTTTTATAGGGAAGTTTCATAGAAGCCCGCGCACCAAGCATCCTTTAAAATGATTGGATGGCCCTATGTCCTCAGTACGGGGAAGGTCCTTATTGGTCAGGGCTGACTTCAGGGCACTGGAATGTGCTGACTGTTATCTGTAGGACCAGAAGTTTTTGTTTTTAAGCTTATAAGGCTTTTACATGCCCAGGCTTGCTTAACCTATAGCTTTCCACAGGGTGTGTGTGGGGGGGTAGCAACTGGAAATTTACAACATGCCTGGACTTTCAGGGCTTGCCTGAAAGAGCTAGACAAAATGGAGTCAGTGCATTCTGACTATCTCCATAATTGTTTCAAATAGTCTACATCATGGGTTTTCAGTGCTCTCCGTGCTACCTGAAGGCAGTGAGTTGGAGAGCCTGCTCTAGATACCAACAAGCCCATTAAAGAAATTCATCCTTTCAATTCTGTTTCTCTGGAACCACTCCTGGTACCACAATCTATATTAGTCAGGGTTCTCCAAAGAAACAGAACCTGTAGAATGAATATATATGTATAGGGATTTATCAGCTTAGCTCACAAGATAGCATCCGAGTAGTCCAACAATGGCTGTACCACACCGAGTGGCTGAGACTCTGTATTCGCTGAATCCACAAGGCTGGATTTCTCAGTAGTCCCAATCTGGCGCTGAAGGTCTGATGAATTCCAAAAGATCGGCTAGTCTTCCGTCTACAGCAGCAAGACGAACTCACCAGCGAGAGAGAAGGCAAACAACAAAAAGCAAAAATGTTCTCCTCTGCCATGACCTTGTATATGGGCTGCCGTCAGAAGGTAACACCCATATTTAGGGCGTCTTCCTAAATGTCTTCAGATGATCCAGTTAAGAAGATCTCTCTCATTTTAGTTAATCCCAGATTCGGTCAAGTTGACACCAAGGATTAGCCATCACAAGTATCATGAAGAAGATATATCCATAGTCAGAGAAAATATACAAAACTGATAAAATATCAATATCTAAAAGTTTTTCAACCCTGACATTGTAAAAATACTGTGCTTGAGTTTCAACAGAACCATACACAATGAAAATGAATGAATTACAACTATATGGTAGCCAAGAATTTTAGGTCATTAGTGTCATGGGACAAAAAGCAAGTCTCAGATGATGATACACACCATGATTCCATTTGTACAAAGTACAAAACCACCACATGGCTAAAGAACAAAAGCAAAAGCACCATAAGGAAAATTCAGCACAGATACCGTGAGGAAGGGGAGGGATAAAATGAGGAAGGGCATACTGAGACTTCACGGAGACACAATGATACACCTTCATATCAGATAGCAGAGACGTGTGTTCATTATGCCACTTTGCATGCACTATATTAGTACTTAATAAAAGAGCAAAAGCACACTATTCTAAACACTCAGAAGAGTGCTGGAGAGATGGCTCAGCAGTTAAGAGCACTTGCTGCTCTTCCAGAGGACCTGAGTTCAGTTTCCAGCACCCATGTCAGGGAGCACACAACCACCTATAACTCCAACTCCAGAGGACCTGATGCTTTCTTCTGGAATCTGAGGACACCTGTACACATACAGCACATACACACAGACACACTGTATATGTCGTTTAAAAAATACAAATTTTCAAATGTTGAAAAAAATAAAAGATCAAAAGAATACTATTTTTATTTCCCTGATATCATTTCTGTGCCCTCAAAAGATCTAGGAAACAAGTCACTACATGTCATAAAAGATAACTTGTTTTGTTTTGTTTTGTTTTGAGACAGGTTCTTACTATGTAACTCCAACTGGCCTGGAACTCACTATGTATGTAGGCCATGGTAGGCTGGCTTTGAAATCACAGAGAACTGCCTTCCTTTGCCTCCTGAGTGCTGGACTTAAAGGCGTGTACCACTACCACACCTGGCAAGAATGGGTTATCAGCCAGAAGTGGTGGCAAATGCTTTTAATCCCAGCACTCGGGAGGTGGACACAGGCTTTGTCTACATAGCAAGTTCCAGACCAGTCTGGACTACACAGATTCTGTATCAAAACAAAACAAAACAAAAACCCAAAAGGATAACCCATTCTATATGAGGTCAGTATTTAACATTCTCTCCTAATCAGTAGAAATATGGATATAGCATAATTTGATTACGATAGAGGTAAAATAAATGAAAAATCATACTATCATTTTATGTAGAGTATGACAAGAAGATCACAGTTGGTTTTTTGAGATAGGATCTCATTTAGTGCAGGCTGACCTCAAATTCATCATGTAGCTGAAGATGACTTAGAACTCTGATCTTCTTGCTTCCATCTCCCTTAAACTGAGATTACAGGCATGAGCCACCAAGCTTGGCAAGTTATTAATACCCATTTTACAAAAGAAGAAACCACTATAAAAATATTAAGTGACTTGTCCAAAGTCTTTCTGTTGTAAAGCCAGGATTCTAAGCCAAGCAATCCCAGCTCTCTCTTTCTATAACTTGAGGTTAAAGATAAGATGACTCTGGTTTAAAGAAATGTTAGTTGGAGTAGAAAGGTGCATCCTAGGGAATTTTCCTGAGAAAATAC
>NW_008337842.1:352645-385145 GCF_000622305.1 Nannospalax galili | reverse complement strand
AATAACTTCCCCTCGATGACCTTAGTGTGTATAAATGCTTATGCTGAAAGTCATGAATGCCACAGTTTAAACCCACCAATGTAACTGTTAAGAGATGATATTGAAAAACCTACTAAAGCTGTGGATTTCTGTAACTCTGGGCCCAGAACCTCAGAGCACCAAGTTGTGAGTTTCTTAGTGCAAATAAATGTGAGTTCTTCAGCTCTCTGAGTGAATGTTTGGTCTCTCAATTGTCTGATTTCCATACAGCAGAAGGATTGCTGTTGAGTTCAAGGCCAGCCTGGGGCTGCATATTGAGTCCCAGGTCTGCCTATACTACAGTGTGAAACCATGTCTTGTCCCAACCCTAAAGAAGGAATAGAAAACCTCAACAGCTAGAAAGTACAGCTAAAAACAACATGAAAAATTTAGAACAGGGGCTGGAGAGATGATTCAAAGGTTAGGAGTGCTTTCTGCTCTTCTAGAGGGCCTGAGCTTTGGTCCCACACACATGCCAGGCAGCTCATAACTGCCTATAACTCCATATCCAAGGCTCTGTTGCCCTTTTCTGGCATCTGAAGACACCTGCCCAGACATGGTTTTACACACACACACACACACACACACACACACACACAAACTAGCTAAGTAAATAAAACTAAAAGTAATTCTTAAATTAAAAAAATATTTTTTAAAAAACATAAAACAAGCCGGGCATGGTGGTGCACACCTTTAATTCCAGCACTGGGGAGGCAGAGGCAGGCGGATCTCTGTGAGTTCAAGGCCAGCCTGGTCTACGTAGTAAGTTCCAGGACAGCTGGGGCTACAGGGAGACCCTGTCTCAAAAAGACCAACCCCCCCCCAAAAAAACCCCATAAAACATTACCTATCTGAAATTAAAAAAATCAAAACTGGGTATGGTGGCATGCACCTTTAATCCTAGCACTCAGGAGGCAGAGGCAGGCAGATCTCTGTGAGATCCAGGCCAACCTGATCTCATAGAGTTCCAGGTCAGCTAGGGCTACAGGGAGACCTTGTCTCAACAAAAAAACAAAACAAAACAAAACAAAAGAATCAATTGAATGTGTTTAACAGCATGTGTGGTGCTCTGAATGAGAAATGTCCCCCAGAAGCACCAAGTATCTGAACACTTGGTCAGTTGGTGGTGGTGTTTGGGGAGGATCATGGAACCTTTAGGAGGTGTGGCCTAGCTGGAGGAAGCACATCACTGGGAATGGGCTTTGAGAGTTCATATCCTTGTCTCATTTCCAGTTTGTCGGTTCTGTGCTTCTTGTGTGTACTTGAAGATGTGAGCTTTCCACTTTCTGCTTCAGCCATCTCTGCCGTCATGCCTCCCTGTCTCAATGGACTCTTTCTTTTTTGAGGGAAGAGGTTGGGACAAGGTTTCTCTATGTAACCCTGGCTGGCCTGGAACTTGCCATGTAGACCAGGCTGACCTGCAACTCATGGAGATCTGCCTATCCTTGCTGCTCAAGTGCATGGATTAATAGAGGCATGTACCACCATGTCCAGCCATAATGGACCCTTATTCCTTTGGAACCATAAGCCAAATAAACTTTTCTTTCTATAAGTTTCCTTGGTCATAGTGTTTTATTACAGGAACAGGAAAGTAACTAAAGCAGAAGTTGGACCACAGAGTGGGCTGTTGCTGTGAAGAACCTATTTTGTGTTTTGGAGGCATGTGAAAAACTTTGGAAGTTTGGACTAGAAAAGCAGTTGAATGTTGAAAGAACTTAATGGGCTCTTCTAGTTGGAGCCTGGAAGAAAGTAGTGCTGAGATCAGTGTAGTTCTTGAGGGAAACGAAGACTTAAATAGAAACTGGGATATTTTGGTAAAGAATCTGGCTGCTCTGCCCTTGGCCTAAGAACTTGCCTGAGGCTAAATTTAAAAGTAACAGACTCATTTCTTTGGTGGAGGAAATTTCAAGACAGCCTAACATTGAATCTGTGGCTTGCTTATTACTGATAAATTTTATGCAGGTGAATGAAAGTAGGGCATAAAGAAATACAAAATGTACAGTTTAGAGAGAAAGAAAGCACTAGGAAGCTTAATGTTGAAGCCAAAGAGCCAAAGCATCTGTTGGAAGAGAGGGTCTAGTTGTTAAGGAGATGAGTACCAGTAACAAGAAGACTTCTGTCCTATTGAGCAATAGGAAGAATGCCCTCAGGGCAAGATCCCACAGGCTTCCAACTTGTGAAAGGAGAAAGGGGTTTTCTGCTCCTAGAAAACCACAACATACAAAAGCTGCTGGTAATGTCGTTGAAGGGGAACAAGGTCCATCCCAAGCTGGCAGCCACATTTGGCAGTGTCATCCACATGGTGCTGGATTTAGAGGCACAAAAATACAAGAATGAGGGTGTCTCACTCTGCAGCTTTTCCTCTGAAGTTTCAGAGAGCTGCTGAGGCCAGGCAGTGTGTAGCAGGTGAGTTCCTATGTGAAGAAGGTCCTAGGAGATCAAGACACCCTGGAGAGACCATTACATGAAGCTGTAATGGCGAAGCCTGGTTTCTTTCAAGATGTTTGAGATGCCAGAGCCATGTGGTAGTTTGATTAAGAATGTCCCCCAGAGGCTCCCAAGTATCTGAACACTTGGTCAGTTGGTGGTGCTGTTTGGGGAGGATCATGGAATGTTTAGGAAGTGTGGCTTAGCTGGAGGAAGCATGCCACTTGGAGCAAGCTTTGAGAGCTCGTAGCCTTGCCCCACTTCCAGTTTATTTCTATGTTTCCTGCACATGCTTGAAGATGTGAGTGCTTAGCTTCCTGCCCCAGCTCCCTCTACCACCATGCCCTTCTACCGTAATGGACTCTTATCCCTCTGGAACCACAGGCCAAATAAACTCTTTCTTCTGTAAGTTGCCTTGGTTATGGTGCTTTATCACAGCAGAAAAGTAACTAATATAGCATGCTCCATGTGAGATTATAACATTGCGTATGGATGCTATAAAACATTTAACTTTAATGAAGATGGCAACTGGAGGATAAAGGGAGGCAGGGACTTGAAATTACAACCAAATAAAAACAGTATCAGGTCAGGATGGTGGCTCATGCCATTAACTCCATCATTTGCAGGCATGAGGATTGCTGCAAGTTTGATGCTAGCCTAGTCTACATAGTAAGTTCCTGGCCAGCCAGGGTTACATAGCAAGGTTCTACATCCAAAAACCAAAACCAAAAAAACCTTAAATGATTGAAGATTAATATAATACATGTTATAGGTAAGTATAGAACTAGCTATATAAATAGACTATGAAAAATAATGGTATTACCCTGCACTCAGGAGGCAGAGACAGGAGGACTGCTGAAAGTTTGAGGCCAGTATGGGTAGTACTGAATCAGGTCAGTCAGGGCTGTCGTGTAAGACCCTGTCTTTTAAAAAAGTTAGCCAGGCATAGTGGCACATGCTCTTAATCCCAGCACTTGGGAGGCAGAGGCAGGAGGATCTCTGTGCAATCAAGGCAAGCTTGGTTTATGTTTGAAGCTCTAGGACAGCTGGGGCTATAAGGAGACACTGTCTCCAAAAAAAGCTAAGCATATATATTTGAGGGCCAGAGAGATGGTTCAGTGGTTAACAGCACTGGCTGTTCTTGAAGATCTGGGTTCAAATCCTAGCACCCACATGGTGACTAATAACCATCTATAACTCCAGTTCCAGGGGATCTGATGCCTTCTTCTGTTCTCTGTGGGCACTGTATGACATGGATGCACTTACACACATGCCAGCATAACACTCATACACATAAAATAAAAATAAATTTTTAAAAAATTAAGAAAAAGTATATATTTGAGGGGCTGGAGAGATTTTGCAATGGTGAAGAGTAGTCGCTGCTCTTGCAGAGGACCCAGGTTTGGTTCCCAGAACCCACATTGGGTGGCTCACAACCTCCTGTAATTCCAGCTCCAGCGGATCTGGTGTGGTCTTCTGGTCCCTGAGGCACCTACACTCACATGCACATACACACACACAGTGATACACACACATACACATAAAAATAAAAATTAAAAAAATCTTTAAAAAGAATATGTATTTGAGGGCTTGAAATATAACCCAGTGATAAAGTGCTTGCCCCAAATTCAATCCCAAGTAGGATATAATCCCAGCACTTGAGAGGTAGAGACAGCAGTATAGGGAAAGTCATTCTCAGTTACATAGTGAGTTAGAGGCCAGCCTGGGCTACATAAAACCCTGTCTCAAAAAAAAAAATAAGAATGAGTAATTACTGACATTAATAGATTTGGATCTCTCATTTTATTATTTTCTGGGTTTTTTTTAAAATTGTTTCTTGTTGATTTTGTATGGTTTTGTTCCTTTGTTCTTACTTTTCAACCTCCGTGTGTGTGTGTGTGTGTGTGTGTGTGTGTGTGTGTGTGTTTGAGGGAGGGGGATAGGCTGGCCTCAGACTTCTTCCAGGAGACCTGAGGTCAGGTCCCAGTATCCACATATGGTGGTCCATAACTGCCTGCAACTCCTGATGATCTGATTTGGGCACCTGCACTCACATCCACCTACCCACAGATATACATAATTCAAAGTGAAAATAAATCTTTCAAAAAAAGAAAATTAGGTCAGGTGTGATGGGACACACTTTTAATCCCAGCACTCTGGAGGCAGAGACAGGCAGATCTCCAGAGTTAGAGGCAAACCTGGTCTACATAGTTCCAAGGTACCTGGGGCTATAGGGAGACCTGGTTTCAACCTATCCACTTCTGCCCTCTGCCAATGAAAAATCAGGCAGGATTTTAAGGATGTAGCTCAGTTAGTAGAGCACTTGCCTACCATATTTGAGGCCCTGGGTTTGATCCTCAACACCTCATAAACCTGGTGGTGTACATGTACTACCATTGCACAGCTACAGAGAGTCGGAGGGTAGCCTGGGTTACATGAAATACTGAAAAAAAAAAAAAAAAGAATAAACATCACTGAGGCTAGGGCTATAGCCCAGCTGGACAGAGTGCTGACTTAGCATGCAGGATCCCTGGATTCCATCTCTAACACCACATAAACTGGGCATGGTGGCATGCCTGTAATCTTAGTACTCAGGAGGTAGAGAAAGTAGGGTGAGAAATTCAAGGTCCTCCTCAGCTACATACTGAGTCTGAGGCCAGCCTATCCTCTGCCCCCAAACACAAAAGAAGGCAGAAAAGGAAGAACAAAGGAACAAAACCAAACACAAACAGTAAGAAGCAAGAAAAACAAAACAATAAAATGAGAGATCCAAATCCATTAGTGCCAATAATAACTCTAAATATTAATGGACTGAACATTCTAATTAAAAGCCTTAACAAAATGGAATTTAAAAGCAAGCACAACACAACAGATCTCTTTTGCTGGGAATGTGGCTTCTTTGGAGCTCAGCTATTCTGCTGATTAAGTCCTGGTCCTGAGCTTTATCTCCCCTCTACAGCAGGAGATAATATCCTTCCGCATGCCACCTCAGAGGTACTCTGCTTTCATATGTAGCTTTTAATCGCTGGCTAATTGCTCTCTGCTTTTCCTTATCTTTTTACAGAGCTTTTGTCAAGTTTAGACATAGAAAACCCCACTGTCTTCATAGCTCCCGTGACTGCTACAAACTTCGAATCTCTTAGATACTGCATTAGCTAATCCACTTCCTTCTACTGGTGGGCCATTCTAACTCACCACCAATGAAAGTTGGAGGAACTGTACTGCTACTTGGCATGGGCAGTACGTAACACAATACTGTTGACTTGCCAGTCAGACCTCAGGTTATTCAACTGTAAATTCCCATCCTAGCACCTGCTCTCATTGACCACTCTGGGTACCAGTTGCCACAAGTTGAGACCCCCAGGAAGTAACAGCAAAAGACTGTGGGTAAGGTATTTTATTAAGGAATGCTTTGGGGATTGAGAGAGTAGGAAAAGAAACTAGACTGAAGAAAAGAAGAAATTGAATTGAGATGTAGTCACAATGGAGTTCATGTGCACATCTGTACCACATACATGCCTAGTACACTCAGAGGCCAGAAGAGGGCACTGGATCCCCTGGAACTGGAATTACAAATGACCATGAGCCATCATACAGGTATTGGGAACTGAACCCCAGTTCTTACAAGAGCAGCAAGTACTCTTAATTGCCGAGCCGTCTCTCAGGCCTTTTTTTTTCTTTTTTCTTTACTGTTCTGAGACACATTTAAGAATTTTTTTAATTGAAGTTTTGCAATTTTCATACAATATAATTTGATGGTATTTAGATCCCGTCCTCTATCCTCACCTCCCCTTATTGCCCCACACCCAAACTAATGTACTCAGTTATATATAGATATATATAATAAGGCCTATAGAGTCTTAATTTGTGTCCCCAGATGTCCTTCAGTCTGGGTCCATCAACTGGAGCCTGGCTAACCCACCAAGAGTTCCATCCTTGGAAGACAGTCTTTCTCCTCCCATCAGTCATCATCAGTTGCCAAAATTTCCTTAGATCAGGTTGGTGTTTCTTACCCACTTCCTCATGTTTGTGCTGGGATTTGAGACACATTTTTTTTAAAGTCTTATTTTATTTTATTTATGTGTCTGTATGTGTGTCTGTGTGCATGTGTTTCTGGGTAAGAGTATATGCACATGTTTGTGTGAGTGCCCACAGGGTCCAGAAGAGGGTGTTGGATTCCTTGGAGCTTGAGTTACAGGCAGTTGTGAGCTGGGAGCCAAACTCCAGTCCTCATGATTGGGCAGCAAGCACTCTTAACTGTGGAGCCATCTTTACAACCCCTATATGCTTGTCTTTTGAGATATAGTCTTATGTCACCCAAGCTAGCCTTAACTGATATGTTACAGAGACTGACTTTGAACTCCTCATCCTCCTGTTCCTACCTTCAAAGTGCTGGGGTTACAGGTGGACTTCACTATCTCCATTTAAAGCCATCCTCACTTCTTATTTCTTTTAAATCTTTTAAAAGTAATTTAAAAGATTATTTATTTATTTTTCTTCTATGTGTATGAGTATATTGCCTTCATGTATATAAGTGCACCTGTATCATGAAGTTCCTGAGGAGGACAGAAGGTATTAGGTCCCCTAGGAACTGGAGTTACAGAAGGTTGTTAGCCGCCATGTGGGTGCTGGGATTCAAACCTGGATCTTCTGCAAGAGCAGCCAGTGCTCTTAACCATTAAACCATCTCTCCAGCCCCTTAATATTGTTTATTTATTTTTATTTTATGTATATGAGTGTTTTGCCTACATGTGTGTAAGTATACTGGTGGTGTGCGATACCCATAGAGGCCAGAAGAGGAAATCAGGTTCCCTGGAACTGGAGTTACAGACAGTTGTTAGCTACCATGTGGGTGCTGGAAACCAAACCCAGGACTTCTGCAAGAGCAGCCAGCGCTCTTAACCACTGAGCCATCTCTCCAGCTCCTCTTTTTATTCTTTTTCCTTTGTGTGTATTGTTTTTCATCTTTGGCTGCTTCTCACTTTGATACTCATTTCAAGTTTCAAGATTCTCCAAATCACCCTCAGTTTCTATAATTAGCATAAAGTCACATAAAACCCACTCATGACAGTTATGCTGATTTATGTATTTTTAAAGATTTATTTTTTCTCGTTTGTTTATGTGGGTACTGGGAACCGATCTTGGGTCCTCTGGAAAAGCAGCAAGTATAGCTGAGCATCTCTCCAGCCGCATGGTTATGTTTTATTACATCTAAAGTATAAAGATATAAATCAGCCTGGGGAAGATGTACAGAGGGCATTGTCTTGGACAAGAACCAAATGCAGCTAGGCATTGTGGTATACTCCTGTAATCTCAATATTTGAGAGGCAGAAACAAAATGATCACAGAGTTCAAGTTCAGACTGAGCTAGACCCTGTCTCAAAAGCAAACAAACAAATGAAGAAAGAATTAAAATTAAAGGGCACTTATAAAAATGATAGCTAATATCAACATCATGTTTTTTTTAATATTTTATTTATTATTTTTATCTTATGTGTATGAGTATATTGCCTGCATGTATGTAAGTGCAACCGTGTTGTGCAATGCCTGTGGAGATCAGAAGAAGGTGTAGGAGCCCCTGGAACTGGAGTTTTGAACAGTTGTTAAATGCCATGTGGGTACTGGGAATCAAACCTGGGTCTTCTGTTGGAACAGCCAGTGCTCTTAACTGCTGAGCCATCTCTCCAGCCCTTCTTCCTCATCTAATATATATTTTGTCTTTTTGAGACAGGGTCTCCCTGTAGGCCCAGCTGGCCTGGATCTCGCTACATGGACCAGGCTGGCTTTGAACTCACAAAGATCTGCCTACCTCTGTCTCCCAAGTGCTAGGACTAAAGGTGTGTGCCACCATGCCTGGCTCTCTTCTAATATTTTTATTGATTGAAAATTTCATACAATTTATCTTGATCATAGTCACATCTCTCCCTTCTGTACCCCACCTTACTGCCTTCCTTCTCTACCTTTGTTTTTTTTTTTTTAAAGGCCTATTGAGTGTAATCTGGGCTTTCAAAATTCTCTTAGGTATGGCTGTATTCCTTAGAGTCTGGTCAACCTACCAGGTGACACACCAGTAAGGAAAACTGACTCTCCTATTCCCAGTAGCTTTCAATTGCCAGTAGATCTCTAGCTAGGGTTGGGGCTTTCTGCCCACCTCCCCTCTCCATGCTGGGTTTTTGTCTGGCTTGCGTTTGCACAGGACTGGTGCATGTTGCCACAAACCTGTGGGTTCATATATGAAACTACCTTGTAGTGTCCAGACAACGCAGTTTCCTTGTATTCATCTCTCACCCCTGGCTCTTACAATCTTTCTACCCCCTCTTCCACAATGATCCCTGAGCCCTGGGAGGAGAGGATGTGATACAGGTGTCCCATTTAGGGCTGAGCACTCTATAGTCTCTTATTCTCTGCATGTTGACCAGTTGTGCGTCTCTGTGTTAATCACCTTCTGATGCAAGAAGCTTCTCTGGTGAGAGTTGAGAGATGCACTAATCTATGAGTATAGTAATAAGTCATTAGAAGTCAGTTTAATGCTATGTCTGTTTAGTAGAATAATAGTAGTAGGTTCTCCCCTGTGGCCTGTAACCTGTCTAGCCACAGGTTCTTGGCCCTGTTTTTTTTTTGTTTATAGCAACCCTTTATTGCTTCTTTGTGGAAATCATGGAAATTGTCATCACCACAGCCCGGGTCTCTTATTTCCCAGGCACAACAGCTCTAGCTGGTTAGTTAGTGACTGACTCTCATAACAAAGATTTGAGAGACAGTCTTATTTGTGCTATTGGCTTTGGACAGAGAGGATGGGATAAAATATACACATGGTTGCTAGAACTAGACAAAAGGCAATCTTCCCAGAAGGACAATGCAGACAGGGCGAGCATCCCCAAAGGGTCCTTTTACAAGCATCAAAGTGGAATTTAATAATTGAATGGAAATTCATTCCATCCATCCACAAGTGAGCCTATTTGCTTTGGTCTAGCTCCTGGTTTTCAGATCTGGCCACACATGACAGTCACTGTGCAGTTTCAAACACATGGCAATGCTTCGTCCCCACCATATATCTCATGACATCAGAAATAGTCAAGGTGAGTCCAGGTCATTTTGTGAGTGTGTGTGTGTGTGTGTGTGTGTGTGTGTGTGTAGGTCAGAAGTCATATTCAGGTCATTCTCCACTCTTTTTTTTCTCTTCTTTTTTAAACTGAACCTGGAGCTCCTTCCTGACTGGGCTAGACTGGCTGGTCAGTGAACTCTAGAGATCATTCTCTCTTTACTTCCTCATCATTTGGATCACACCCACATCCCAATGGCTTTTATGTGCATTCTGGGGTGGAACTCAGGTTCTCTTGCTTGTGCAGCAAACACTTTACTGACTGACCTTCTCCTCAGCCCAACAGGTCATTAAAAAATGTTTTCAGGCAGTTGTTGTGGCCCATGCCTTTAATTTCAACACAAGGGAGGCAGGGGCAGGTGGAGCTCTGTGAGTTCGAGGCCAGCCTTGTCTATATGGCCAGTTCCAGAGATATATGGTGAAATCTTGTTGCAAAACAAACAACAAAACAAAACAAAAACAAAACAAAAAATGCTTCCAAACACCCAAATTTTTCTAATGTGTTGCCAGGATTGCAAACTATCTATTTAGGTATCACAGTGGTAACTTAGACTTCAGACATCAGATATATATACAGCCATGCTCTATCACTCTTCAATTAATATTTTGTTCTTAAAGGATGTGGATGCCAGGTGTGGTGGTGCACACCTTTAATCCCAGCAGATTAAAGGTGGTGGATCTCTGTCAGGCCAGCCTGGTCTACACAGTGAGCTCTGGGCAAGGTGGGGCTAGGGAAACCCTGTTAACAAACAAACAAACGAACAACAACAAGATGTGGTTAAGAGAACTAGTCATGGTTCTAGTTCACCCACCAACAATATCTGTATCCAAGAAGATGAGGCAGGGGGACTACTTTGAGCTTTAGGCCAGCCTGAACTACATAGCAAGATCTTGTCTCTAAAACCAGAAACCAAAAAGTTGTGGTCAAGTTAGGAACCATGTGCCCTTGGTAAGCTTTACACACAATCAGTATCAAAGATGTTAGGGGAAAAAAGAGTTTCCTTTAGTAGGGATGATATTACTTTTAAAATAGTTCATTATATTTCTGTATGATTGGCCTCCGAAACAGTTAATTATTAGGTTCCCTCAGTTGTTTTCTGGGGGCTGGGAATGCAGCTCAGCTGGAAGAGTGCTTGCCCACCATGCAGGAAGTCCTAGCACCACATAAAACAGGCATGGTAACACCTAGAATCCCAGCAAGCTGGCAGTAGAGGCAGGAGGGTCACAAAAGTTCAAGGTCATTCTCGACTACAGAGGGAGTTTGTCTTTGGAAGAATAAGAAACTTTGTGTCTCCCATGTAACCTGGCATTCTCCGCAGTGGAAACCTTTTGTGGTCCTGGAAGATATCTCTACATCCCTGATACTGTCTCTATACTGCCCTCTGGGCTTTTCTGGGCTTTTACTTCCCAAAGCCCACATCTTGGACTTTTACTGGAAACTTCTGTTGGTTTATTAAAGTTTTGTCTACCCAGGAAAAGAGTAGAGAACATGTAGTTAACCCCTTCCTGTACCCTAGCCTACAGACAACCCTTATGCTAACTAACAGGGTGAGTGACAGTCTGCAAGCCATGTTCCCATGTGCAGTGCTCACTGTCAGCTTCCCTTGTGGGTTCAGGCCAAAACTACCCCTTTCATTTCTGTTCTGACTGCTAATAAAATAAATTACTTAAATGCAGATCCTGATGGTAGGGAGTCCTAAGACAGTCAGACTAATAGAATTTTATCTCTTATACCCTTACTAAAGTTCAATATGGTTTTAAATAATACTGTTTTCTAACTTTTGTTTGTTTTGAGACAGTTTTGATATGTTAGCTTATGATGGTCTCAAACTCTTGGCTACCTTGCTGTCTCAGCCTCCAGGGGGCTAGGATTACAGGTGATATGCTCTGCTCTGTTTTATAACTTTTCAGGGGTGGGAAAACTAAGACTTTGTTGGTCCTACTATGAGGAATTCCTACTCTTAAGAAGCCACTTAGGGGCTGGAAAGATGGCTAAGTGATTAAGAGTACTGACTGCTCTTGCAGAGGACCCAGGTTCAGTTCCCAGCACCACATGACAGCTGACAACTGTCTGTAACTCCAGTTCCAAGGGACCCAAGGTCCTCTTCTGGCCTCCTCGGGCACCAGGCACTTGCATTTATTCAGGCGAAATACTCATACACATAAAATAAAAATTAAATCTTAAAAAAACCCCAAGAGTCAGGGAAATTGGGAGGCCCTTTGGGAGTGAGAGTTTGAAGTTGGCGGGGGGAGTGGGGGGCTCTAACTGACAGTTATAAGCTGAGAGATTAGAATGGACAGTTGGGTGTGGGTTGGTGTTGTGAAACTCATAGAGAGCAATTAAGGGTCAAGAAAGAGTGATGACGGGGCTGGAGAGATGGCTCAGTGGTTAAGAGCACCGACTGCTCTTGCAGAGGACCCAGGTTCAATTCCCAGCACCCACATGGCAGCTACAAACCGTCTTTAGCCCCAGTACCAGGGGAATCTGATGCCCTCTTCTGAACTCCTCAGCATTGCATGACATGGTACACTCACATACATGCAGGTGATATACTCATACACATAAAAAAATAAAAATAATTATAAATAAAATATTAAAAAAAGAAAGTGATGACATGAAGGGAGAACAAAATGGCTTCCAAATCATCTAAAAATATACTATATAAACTACAAATCATCTAAAAATATACTATATAAACTACAAATCATCTAAAAATATACTATATAAACTATATAATTAAGTTAAGGGCCAATGAGATGCTTCAGCTGGTAAAGGCAACTGCCAAAACTGCCAGCCTGAGTTGGATTCCATAACCCACACAGTGGAGGGAGAGACTCATGCCCACAAATACACACACACACACACACACACACACACACACACACACACACACCATGCACAATAAACATAATAAAAATTGATGAAGTTGAATGCTGAATGTAGTGGGGAATGCCATTAATCCCAGCCTGAGAAAGTACAGGTAAGGAAGGCCAGGAGTTCAAGATCATCCTCCATTACTGAAGTCAGCTTGAGCTACAGGAGACCCTGTTTCAATAAACAAACAAAATTTACTGGCACACATCTGTAATCCCAGCACTTGAGAGGCAGAGACAGGAGGATTGCTGCAAATTCTAGGCCACTCAGGGCTGCACAGTGAGACCTTGCCTCAAAAAGCCAAATGAATAAATAAAATTCAAAACAGATTGGTTGTAGTTTTCTGACCGCACAGAATTTATTAAAGCAAGCTCAATATTTGCCACAAGGTGGCACTCTGGCTACACTTAGAGCGGAGGACTGGCTTTTGTGGAGGACTGCCTTGGGGTTTTTCAGCCTTCTGCTCAGTCTTTAAGGACCCTAACTAAAGGTCTGTCACACTCTAGCCATAGTCAGCCAGCCTATCATTAGTGCCAAGCCTTCCTCCTGGAGCAATGACAGTGTAAATTTCAGCAATGGCAGTGAGGGGACAAATACAGCTGTTGTGCCTTTTAGAATAATTGCTAGAGGCCATTTGGAGACAGCTTTATAATCACGGCACTTATGCAGACTTATACAATATTTTGCTTTCCTATTTTAAGAGCCCTTAGCACTCTGTATCATGAATTTGTAAATCTATTCAACTCATGAGAGTCAAGTTATCTGACTACAGTTTTGCAACGAGCTTGTAACTTCCTGGAAGGTACCATGTCTCTCATTTTACTGCCTTGCGACTGCTGTTCTACCCGAACAAAGGCCACTTTTAAGAAACAAAACAAAACAAAACAAAACAAAACAACAACAACAACAAAACTAAGAGCAAAGTCTCATACAGCCCACCCTGGCCTCCAACTTGCTATGCAGCCAAGGATGGCCTTGAAGTCCCCAGTCTCCTGCCTCCTCTATCCACTGCTAAGATCATAGGTGTGAGCCATCATGCCCAGTTTATGTGGGACCTGGGATGGATGGAACCTGGGCTTCGTGCATGCTAGGCTAGCACTCCACCAATCGAGCCACATGCCCAGCCTTTCCCCACCCTACCCTGCCATAGACAGGGTGTTGCCTTGTATTCCCTATGTAGTCCAAGTTGATCTGGAACTTGCTATTTAGACTAAACTGGCCTCAAACTGGCAGTGATCTTCCTGCATCTGTCTCCCAAAGGCTGAGATTACAGATGTGCCACCACACCTGGCCCCAAAGGCCACTTGTGAGAAGGCTCCCCTCCCTCCACCTCAAGTCTGGCTCCTTTGTCTACTGCTACCTTTTCCAGTTTGTCTGTCTTTTTGTAATTCTTTTCATGTATTCTGAATGTTTCTTACCTGTGACCTCTGCCCCAGGTCCCTTGAGCTTTCTTATTGTATCTCTGACACCTAGCACAATTCCTTACATAGTGAGAGGATGAATGAATTAATAAATGAGACTCTAAAATGGGTGGCTCATGCCTGTGATCCCAGCACTTAGGCAACTGAGGCAAGAGAATGTCTGTGAATTTGAGGCTAGCTTGGATTACATAGTAAATTCCAGGCCATTCTAGATCTGGGCTACAGAGTGAGATCTTGTCTAACAAAACAAAAGGGTCTGGAAAAATGGCTCAGCAGTTAAGAGCATGAGCTGCTCTTGCAGAGAACCAAGGTTTGGTTCCAGGGACCCACATGGTGGCTAACAACTGTTCTTAACTCCAATTTCAGGAGATCTGATGTCTTTTTCTGGCTTCTGCAGGCATTGTACATGGGTACACTTACATACATGTAGGCAAAATACCCATAAGCATTAAAAAGAAGAAAAAATAATTCACAAAAGGGAATCAGCAAGAGTGGGAAGGGGACAACGTAGGGTAGTTGGGGGTGAGTTGGATCAAAATGTATTATACACATGTATGAAAATGTCATAATGGAACTCATTATTATGTCTAATTAATATATTCTAATATAAAACTTAAAAAATAGGGCTGGGGAGATGGCTCAGTGGTAAGAGCATTTGCTGCACAAACATGAGGGCCTGAATTTGGGTCTTTAGCACCCAAAAGTCAATTGTGGGCACATCAGCCTGTAATCCCAGTTCTATATGGAGGGGGAGTGGTGGGATGGGGGTGGGGAGGGAGACAGGAAGATCACTGAGGCTTACTGGCCAGCCAGCGTAGTCAAAAAACCAGGGAGTTCCAGGTTCACTGAGGGACCACATCTTAAGGGAATAAGAGTGAGAGTGATAACACATGACACCCGGCATCCTCCTCTAGCCTCCTCCTGCACGTGCTGTCATGTATAACACCACACACACACACACACACACACACACACACACACAATTTTAAAACACCATTAGAAATAACAAAAACGAAAATCTCTAAAGATTAAAGACCTTGTCCCATCTTGAGTCCAAGGCAGAGATGGAAACAGCCAGAAATCAAGACCCAACCAGAATATCTTACTGTAGCCACAGAAAACTCCTAGACAAGCCTAAATGGAAAGCTCAGGGTCCCACAGTAAGCCACAGATCAGGAGAGATTCCTGGTGGTGGTAAAGACTCCACAGTCTGCAATCTGAGCAGAAAGCCTGAAAAGCCCAGCTCATTAAGACTGTCTGCTGGGCACTGTAATCTAATCAGTTTACTGGAGCTGATAGAATTTGGAGCACATGCAGATACAGCAAATTTTTATGTTCATCTTGTGTGTGTGTGTGTGTGTGTGTGTGTGTGTGTACGTGTGTGTGTGTGTGTGCATTTGTATGCAGGTGCACTCTGGAGCCAGAGGACAACATTGGGTATCTCCCTCTACCACACTCCTCATTTTTTGAGACAGCCTCTAACTAAACACAGAACTCACTGATTCGGTTCTTCTGTGTAGCCAGTAAGCCTCACAGACCCTCTGCCTCTCCAGTACTGGGATCGTGGGAGTGCACGGCCAGCCCAGCTTTTCATGTGGGTTCTGAGGACCGAACTCAGGTCCTCATCCTTGTACAGAAAGCACTTTACTTAATCCATCTCCCGACTCCTCCATTCCTCCCTTTTTGAGACAGGCCCTTTCATGTAGCTCTGGTTTGCCTCAAACTCACTGTGTAGCCAGCTTGGCCTCAAACTCATGGCAGTCCTTTTGCCTCACCTTCCCAAGCATTTAGCATTAAAGATGAGCATCACCACGCTTGGCTCAGTCCCTTTTGTGTTCTATCTTCTTTGGTTTTGGGAGTCTATCTTATCCCCGAGACTTACAAGATCCTTGAACTGTGGGCAGGCTCAGAGAATCCAAGAGAGGAAGATCCACCTGCAGGTGTGCCTCGTGCTTACCCTTTGCACACCTTGCTCACTGGAGTCACCCAAACAGCAGCAGCCTTGTCCTAATTCCAGCCACCATTCTCACTGGTGTTTTATGAGGTGGTGGCAAAAGGATAGCATCTTGGGCATGAGAAAGCTGAGTCCCTCTGAGTGTGCCCTTTTTTTGCACAAGCCAAAATTCTTTTCTGTTCATTTGTTCCTCCCTCCCTCCCTCCCTCCTTTCCTAAAAACATTTAATGAACGTTTACTAGCTCTGTGCTGGGGATACAGAGATGAACAGGGTCACAGTGCTCTACCTTCACTGTATCCATAGTGTGGTGGTCAGCTTAGCTTTAATTGCCAACTTAACACAACCTAGGGAAGAGAGTCTATAAGAGATGATCTACATTGGCTTGGCCTGTGAGCATACCTGTGGGGAACTGTCTTAATTCAGTTAGTGGATGTAGGAAGCTCCAGCCCACTGTGGGTGGCACCATTCCTTAGGCAGGGAGTCCTGAACTGTGTGAGAGTGGAGAAACAGAGCTGAGCACAAGCAAGAAAGCGGGCGTACATAATTAGTGGTTAGTAGGTACAAGCAGATGGGAGTCACACTCACAGTGTTTGCTCATCTCTACATAGTAAATTCTCCCATCATGGTTAAGTTTAAGTCAGCAACCTAATGTCATGGAGCTGGGACGGGTTGGACACTGGCACCAGTGTATCCTTGTGATTTGGGCTTTGAGCAGAGAATGCACCCATAATGTGCCTGGACTTCTGACCTACAGAACTGTGAGCTAGTTGGTGACTTCTGAGTTTTAACATACTAAGTTCCTGGTAATTTGGTACACAGCCATAGAAAACTAACCCTATGCTGATTAAACTCTTTTTACAGATAGGAAAACTAAGGCTTAGAGGCAGCAAGCAGTTTAGTAAAGGTCAGGAGAGCATTGTAGCAAGGGATGGAACTGAGGTACAAAAGGAAGTGTGTCTGATTCCAGGGTCTGGGGCTTCCTATAGAGAGCCAAGATGCACAAACCTCCGAGGGCCAGGGCGATGACATTCCCTTCATTAATCAATCAATTAATTAATTAATTTTTATAAAACAGGATCTCACACTGTAGCTCAGAATGGCCTTGCACTCATTACGCAGCCCGGTGTGATGGTTAATTTTTAAATGCTGACTTGCCACAACTTAGAATCACTTGGGAAGAGTCTCAATTGAATAATTGTCCCTGTCAGGTTGATTTGTGGGCTTGTCTGTAGGGATCATCTTGATGGTTAATTGATATGGGAAGACCTAGCCCATTGTGGGTGGCGCCATTCCCTAGGGGGGATCTTGAACCTTATAGGACAGAAGAAGCAAGCAGGCAGCATGGAGGCAGTGGTTTCTCTTTGCTGTGTCTGTGGATGTGGTTGGATTAGCTGTCACAAGCTCCTGCCTCTGTGACTTCCTTGCCACGGAGGACTGTAACCTAGAACTATAAGCCAAACAAATCCTTCCTTCCCTCAAGCTGCTTTTTGATCAAGATATTTTATCATAGCACTAGAAATGAAATTAGGACACCAAGGCTGACCTTGAACTCCTTGCAATCCTCTTGCTTCTCAAGCGCTGCTGTTACAGGCACAAGCCATCATGCTGGCTGCATTAATTCATGCATTTATGATCAGAAAACATGTATTATTAAACACAAGTTCTGGCCTAAAGGAAAAATAATCATAGAGTATGGATTTAGATTTGAAGTGCTGCCTTAGTGATTAGGTTGCTATTTATTTCAGAAGACAATGCCACAGAGTAATCAAACTTACAAATTGGGGGTTGGGGATGTAGCTCAGTTGGTAGAGTGCTCACCTAGCTTACACAAAACCCTGAGTTCAGTGCCCAGCAGCACCTAAACTGAGTATGTTAGAGGATACCTGTAATCTCAGCATTTGGGAGATGGAGTTAGACAGATCAGCAGTTCAAGGTCATCGTCAGGCTAGCCTGACCTACATGAGATCTTGTTATAACTAAATAAATAAATCACTTATGAGAAGCCAGGCATGGTGGCACATGCCTGTAATCCTAGGCAGAGTGAGGAAGGAGCACCACTATGAGTGCAAGGCCTACAGAATGAGACCTTGTCTCAAAAAAGCAAAAAGAAGTAACACAAAAAAGAAATTACATATGGAGTGTGCTCATTAGACATTTGCGTTCAGCCAGAGTGTCCATTTCTGCTCTTCAACTCTGGCCTGACCAGATGTGTTCAGAAACTTTGGTTCTCCTTGAAAATGTACATCTGTCAAAATTCCTGTCAATTTTAGCACAACTGCCAAGGGACTGAACAAAGAGTTAGCGATTAACTTCAAAGAACTTTGTTGGAGAGGAATAAAGATATTTAAGGCCTATTTTGTGAACTAATTGCATTTGCATATTTATGGGATTTACTGATATAGCAGTAATTAAAAACTATTTAGTAGTCTTAAAGGACACATAACTCAGCTGCTGTTTGCATAATAAACACTTCTTTATTATGTCTGCATAATAAGCCTTCTCCCCCTGCTTCTTCCAGAAGACATTGGTCGATCTAAGAGGTGCCATATCTTACTTGGAAATAATGGAGGAGCATGATGCAGGGTCTCCTGGGGCTGTGGAGAGGGACTTCTACAAGAATATTCTTCTAGGTGGTCTCTAAATGATGGGCTGGGCCCGAGTTACAGTCAGAGAATGGTGGAATCCAACCTCATATGAGATCTTTCTTTACTTTGCCCAGATGTTATTACTTGAGGACCCTGAGAAGAACATGGTGGATTGGGCCTGTAATACCAGTACTCTGGAGACCTCAGCAGGATGTTCATGAGTTCAAGGACAGCTTGGACTACATGGTGAGTTTGGGACCAGACTGGGCTGAGGAGGCAGAGACAGATGGATCCTAGGCACTAAATGGCTGGCTAGCCAACCTGGCTGAAGTTTGGAGTTCCTACCAGTGAAAGACCCTGTCTTTTTTTTTTTTTTTTTTTTTTTTTTTTTTTTTTGGTCTTTTTGAGACAGGGTCTCCCTGTAGCCCCAGCTGACCTGGAATTCGTTATGTAGACCAGGCTGGCCTCGAACTCACAGAGATCCACCTACCTCTGCCTCCCAAGTGCTGGGATTAAAGGCATGTACCAACACGCCTGGCCTAAGACCCTGTCTTTAAAAAAACAAAGCACCTAAGGAGCTACACCTCAAGGTTGTCTTCTGGCCTCTACACACGTGCTCACATACCTGCAGACACATGTACACACACACATGCCTAGCCCCTCATGACTCTTAAGTTTTCATCTTAAAATACTGACCTGCTTCAAAGGTCTCAGTACAGTTCAACCCCACACTCACTGTTTATAAGTGGTGTGAGGGGAATGACCAGACACAATGGGAGTAAAAAGCTCTCTGGTTGGGGTTTAAGGACAGTGAGAGGAGACGATGTTCATTAAAAATTAAAGGTTGGGGTGAGAGAGAATACAGATCTAAAAGCATTGAGTAAGTGAACTAAACCCTGGTAGGACAGGAACACAGAGAAGAGACCTGAGCCAGTGTGTAACTGAAGACAGGGCACTCACACAAAACCTTTCCTGTCCTGACAGGATTCAGCATCCAAGAGCCATTATGGGCACACCACCGAACTGTTGTTAAACTAGCTAATGGAGGTTGTAATGTACCTGTATTACACATCATTAGCAATGGCCTTGCAGTAACAGTTGGGAATGTGAGAGAGTGCAAAGAAAAGGGAGGGTGTCCCAGAAGGTCTGACTTAGAGTCCTGGCTCACTAGGATGTGGTAACAATTACATGTTGGTTACCAGTTCAATTCAAACCTTTGCAAAGGGAGGTTTCCACACTCCCCCCCCCCAAAGCACCACCAATGTAGCTGTGTTCACTCTTGTCCTAGCTTTTCTGAGGCAGAAGCAGAGGACTCACAGAACTGATGGAAGGTGCTAGAACTTTGGGAGCTAATTCAATCCTTGGTGAACTCGTCGCTTGAAATGTTACTGTCTAAATAGGTAGTTTTCAAAAAGCAAAACAAAAATAACCTACACTAAAGGCTTTTTGCAAAAGTTATATGGAAACTTATTACTGTAGAAACTTCCTAAAATATATACATGTACATTAAAAAACAGTTTTAAATGGAGTTACCCTATAATGGGGGAACAGTGCTCCTACCAGACACCAGGAATGCAACTCTTGGAGTTATTGGCCAGGGGTGTCCCATAGACCCTCAGCCATTACTAGTTATTGTCATTACTTTTGATTTCCCTTGAGAACTTGACAGTAGGACCCCATTGCTGAAGACACTACTTTATTTGAATCATGGCGAAATCAAGCTAGTACTGACCTGGAAGTTTCATCTCTCCTGGCTAGCTTTCATAGTGCTGGAAGGTGTTATGCATGCTACCAGATGTGAAAAAAAATCATCAATCTTACTTTCTTACTTACTTACTGTGAGCTACAATAACAGCTGGCCTTGGCAAGATATCCCCACTACCGTAACAGTGGCATGAATATTATGGGAACAACTAAACACTTTCTGGTTGGATTTAAGGCCCGTTCCATTAGATGGAACTGTTATCAGGGTCAAAAACCTGAAGCTAGACTGGAGATAGGCGCTAGGAGAGATCATGCTATTATTCTGTGAAATGGACATAGTATTGAACTGACTCCTAATGACTTATTGTCATACCCAGAGATTAGTGCAACTCTCAGCTCTCCTCAGGGAAGCTTCTTTTTGCAGTAGATGATGATTAACACAGAGACCCACAACTGGTCAATGTGCAGAGAATAAGAGATTTCAGAGTGCTCAGACCCAAATGGAACATCTGTATCACTCCTCAACCCAAAGCTCAAGGATTATCATAGAAGAGGGGGATGAAAGATTATAAAAGCCAGAAGCGGTGGAGGACTACAGCAAAACAGCGTTTTCCAGATATACCAGGGAAGTTGCACATGTGAACTCACAGTGGCTGTGACAGCATGCATAAGACCTGCACAAGCCTAAATCAGACAAAAATCCCATCATGGAGATGGGAGGTGGGCATGAAGCCCCAGCCCTAGCTGAGGAAGTTGGTAACTGATGGTTGCTGGGAGAAGGAGAGTTGGTTTTCTTTAAGGATATGACCCTGGCTAGGTTGACCAAGTTCCAAGGGGTGGACCCACACCCAAGAGTTTTGGGGAACAGAGATTGAAATTATCATGCTTCAAAAAAAAATAGAGGACACAATAGGGAGGTGGGGATAGATCTAAGAGGAGATGGGGGAGGGGGATGAATATGATCAAAATATACTGTATAAAATTCTCAAAGAACCAACAAAAGTATTTTTTAAAAAACCAAATCAACCAACCAAACAAAAAAATTCCCGTAGATTTGTATCATATTCCCTCCATCAGGTTACATTTAAATTTCTTTTTCTTCTGAAATATTTTCACATGGACAGCAAAATTGGAAGGACAATAGAAAGAACTTACCCTCTTATCTTTACCCATATAATTCTGAGAGCAAGTTGCCTATACCTTTGAATAGTTACTGTAGGGTTATTATACCAAGGATAGCTTTCTTTTTTAATGGAGCAGGAAGTATTTGCTTGCTTCACTTTATTTTTGAGGAAGGGGCTCATATAATTCAGGCTAGTCAGAAACTCGTTATGTAGCCAAGGCAACACTGGCCTTGAACTCCTGATCCCTCTGCTTCCTCCTCCAGGGTTCTGGGATTACAGGTGTGAGCTGCCACGATAGCCCCAACAAGGACTTGTTTTTATTTTTATTTACTTATTTATCTGAGTGAAAATGTGTGTGTGTGTGTGTGGTGTAGTATATGCACACTGTGTGTGCAGCTTCACAGAAGTCAGAGGGCTCCTGCTTGGCCATGACTTGAGACAGGGTCTCTCACCAAACCTGGTGCTGGGCTGGTAGCAGTAGGCCCTGGCAATCCTCTTGTCTCTGCCTTCCTCAGTGATGGGGTTACAGGTGAGCATGTGTCTACACCAGGCTTTATATATGGGTGTTGGGGGGCATTTGAACTTGGGTCCTCATGTTTGTTCAGTGAGTGCTCTTATTTACTGAGCCATCTCCCCAGCCTTCAAGGACATTCTTTTACATAATCTCAGCACACTCAAATCAGAAAATCAAAAGGAACACATTGTACCATCTAATCTACATAATCTAATCTTCCTTCCTTCCTTCCTTCCTTCCTTCCTTCCTTCCTTCCTTCCTCCCTCCCTCCCTCCCTTCCTTTTTTTTAAAAATGGTATCTCATGTAGCCTAGGATAGCCTTGAGCTCACTATATAGCCCCAAATGACAGTAAACTCTGGATCCTTCTGTTTCTACCTCCCAAGTGCAGAGATTAGTTTATTTGATGTTCAGGAATTCAATATTTACCTCTTCCACATCTCATTTGGCTGTGTAAAAATTTACCTCAAATTTATACCTTTAGAATTCCACTTATAATAAAAAGCAAGCAGAAGTTGGAAACAGCAGGAAATTTGGTTTCTGTTCCTAGAGCATCTAGGAATCTATCAATGAAAAACAAATTTATAGTTTAGAATTATTTAGCCTTAACCTTAGTAATGAAGAGCATGGAGTGTTTTGGGTATGGTGGTGCATGCGGGTAGTTCTAGTACTTGGGAAGTAGACACAGAAAGATCAGGAGTTCAGTGTCATTCTTGACCTATTCTGAGTTTGAGGCCATGTTAGCCTACATAAGACCCCATCTCAAAAAAAACCAAAGGGTTTTGGGGGGAGATGACACAACAAATGAATGAATGCAGTGAAAAGTGAGCAAGAAGTAATAAAAAGGAAAAAAATCTTATATTGGGGGCCATTGCGGTGGCTCAGTGGGTAAAGGCAGTTGCCCTGCCAAGCCTGACAACCCGAGTTCAATTCCTAGGACCACATAGTAGAAAGAGAGAAACAACTCCTAAATGTTGACCTCTGACCTCCACAAACCAGCTGTGGCATGAGCATGTGCCCCTGCCAGTCCCCACCCCCCAAATAAATAATTTTTATAAAAGAGACATTGAAAATCTTTTATTGAATAATGTTAAACATTAATAGTTCTCATCAATAAGTCTAGAAGCAACTCCTCTTGGGTAGTTATTTTCTGAACTGTGCTCTGTGAAAATTTAAAAAACATTCCTATTTATCAAAAATCAATGTTTCTCTTAATTAAAGGGGCCTAGGAGAAACAGAAAGTACTCTGCCCATCGTTTTGTTTGCAGTTGATCTTCATTAGACAATACCAGGTTTCCAATAACTATTCTCAAATGCTGAAGACGTTACCACATAAGTCTGATTTAAGACAGCTATTTGGATCTCAATTATTAATGAAATTAGTGTCCTGAATGTCAGCAAGAGCATTGCCTTAGGTAAAGGCTGTAAAGGAAATTATATTAGTGTGGAATTTCCTCTCCTCCGGGCCTCCTCTTATATTGCATTATTTACTTAGCTGTCTCCTGTGGAAGAGATGGAACTGTTGGCCATCGTCCTAGGACAGAACCAAATGGAGGAGTTGGTGGGGGTCATGATGGCATCAATCCTCAAACCTCTGTGTGATGCCCATATGCCTTTATCCAATCGAATGTTTACAAAATAGTACCAGTAAGGCTACCCAAGGCTTGCAAACAGAGAAGGGAGTGGAGAGGAACTCGGTGGTGGAAAATTGAGCGGCAGTCCATTTGGCAGGCAACCTTACATTTCTCTTTTCTGGTACCTGCCCCAGAACAAGAGCTATGAGGCTTCTGTGGTCCTGCCTCCTGCTGGCTGCCATAGGTAAGTCCTATTCATGATTGTGCTAGGCCCTTAGTATTAGCTTGTAAAGGTGGAGGTGGTCTGTTTATGCACTGTGCTGTGAACTCTTCACGTATTCATTTTTATTCATAATCTGTAGAGTGCTAGTCCTAGGAAGCTACACTGAGACCAGGGATTTGTTTCTCATGTTCCCTCTACAATCACACACATATGTATAGTTTTACCCACTGGGCTTTTTACATAGGTGAAAATGCATTCCAACATACTATGATTGCTTCTTAAATCTTTGCTTCTATAGAAATCTAGCTCTCTGCAGCAATTTACATCAAATCAGGGGCATTCTCTATCAGATTCGTATAGATAATGTGTTTTTACTACCCAAAGGAGCACTAGCTTCATTATAACCTTTAGTTCAAACGAAAGTTCCGTGGATTTGTCACAGCCAAAAATTCTTGTATTTGGTATCACAGACTTTACCTCCAGCTTTACAAAAGCTATATGGGTGGTGAATGTGTCTCTAAATGAAGGTAGAAAATCATGCAAGGTTTGCGTATAGAGTTTTTATTAAAATACTTTAAAAATTAAAATATATTTAAACTTATGGAATAATACTTTCACAGTGCCATTAACTCCACTGAACTGAAATATTTTAGTTGGAAAACAATTGAATTTTTTTGCTTGTTCATTTTTTTGAGACAGGGTCTCACTAAGTAGCCCCGACTGGCCTGGAACTTACTATGTAGACCATAGATCCACCTACCTCTGCCTCTAAGTGCTGGGATTAAAGGTGTGTGCCACCATGCTCAGGCTTACAATTGAGTTTTTTGTAAATGTGCATAAATGAAGAATTTATGGGCACCTCTCTTTTGAGAAGCCCATACCAACACTTGGATATACAGCACTCTTTCCCTGTGTTGTCTTTCTTTCTCTTAAACCCCATGCTTCAACCTGTCAAAATGTCTTTTTCTGCTTCAAAAAAAAAAAAAAAAAAAGAGAAATGGAGACACTTTCTATCTATGTTGGTATTTCCGAACACCTTACTTTCTTTCTGTTTTTGCCCCCCACCAAGCACCCTACTTTCTTTGAGGGTTCTGCTAGAGCTTGTATCTGAACTCTCAAATTTTAAAATATAACTGAAGCTAGAATGAGTCGGTTATAGAGATAAGTCAGGAATTTGGTAGCTACAAAGCTAGACATTTAAAAAGGAAGAAAAAACTGGAAATGATTTCTTTTGTTTGGTAGAGAAGAAAAATAGCTACTTCTCATTAAACAATAAAAATTCTGGGTGTTTAACTTAAAGCATAAAAGCATATCCTAATTGTAAGAATAAAATAGAGGAAATTTCATTAATGCCAAATGGATTTCTTTGTAGAAAATGACTGTCAACATGAAGCTAAGGGAAAGAACGAAGACAAGAAAACACAAAATTTGTCTTCACAGCATCTCTCACCGATGTTTTGTATTTGTGTTTGATTTCTGTCTTTAGTGTAGAAGGAACAGCATTTTAATAAAGTCTAATAACCATTGCTTTCTCATGAATCATATTGAAGACATCCATGGCAGAAAAATCTGTCCTTTGGAATTTTTTTTAATAGAGAGGTGATTTGTAAAGATCAGAACATTGATTTTATCACCAAATACACAGCTGCTCCCTGTGTGTTGGGATGTGCTAAGGTGAGAATGGTCTAACTCCAGCTTTACTAGCTATGAGATCCTGGCAGGTCAACTCATTCAGACCTTTTTTTTTTTTTTTTTTTTTTTGAGACAGGGTCTCATGTAGCCCAGGCTGGGCTTGAACTCGTTATGTGGTGAAGGCTGGCCTTGAACTCCTGGCCCTGACTCTACTTCTCAGGTCCTGAGATTACAGGTATGTACCACCACACTCTTTATATGTGGCTCACTAAGGATCAAACTTAGAGGTTTTGTACATGCTAGCCAAACACTCAACCAGTGAAGCCACATCCTCAGCCCCTTAAGTTGACTTTTATTTGAATATTCATGAAGGTCACATTGTGAAATTTTAAGATGCAACATAAATGTAAGATATTATCAGCCCAAAAGCACACACAGAAGAGGACTCTGACTGCATTGACTTAGTTACACACATGGGGCAGTGGAGCAGGTTTCCCTCCTACGCTGCTCACTGCTGGTACTAATATTCTTAGGTAGCCAGTCAGTAGAGTGACATGCAGAGGAGGAAGGACTCTGATGCAGACCAGCTGTGCTTCAGCTCCAGCCTCTTCATTTGCAAGCTATGGCCCTGGGCAGTTCTAACCTCACCAAATCTGTAGTAATTGTGCCATCCTTGTACAACACACACACACACACACACACACACACACACACACACACAAAACCACACCCTAAATTGAAAAAAAACAAAAAACTTTTTTTTTTTTTTCCTGATACAGGACCTCAGCATTTAGTCCATGTTGACCTACAACTCAATACGTAGCCCATGCTGACCTCGAATTTGTGATTCCTCAGCCTCAGCCTCTGGCATGCTGAGATTTACAGGCATGTCCTACCACACCATCCTTTGTATTCTTATCTTCTTAAATCGATTTGCAGCCAAACACTTCATACCCAGTCCCTAACACATTCTGTGGTTCAGAATTGGTACAAGTAAATTATTGGAAGCTGATTATTAGCATCCAAGGAGGTAGGATTGGCTAGGCATCTTTCCTGTGCCTGCCGATAGCTTCCATCAGCATCTGTGGAAACATTGTTGAACTGTGAGTCATTTGTGTGAACGTCACATTAGCTTTCAAAGGGCATCATTTACTGTTAATTAATGGTCACTTAAATCCTTAATCTCTCTCCTGTAATTGATCTTTCTCCTCCGGCAAATTTGCATTCATAGTAGAAACCCAATTTATTATTTCTTCCCATCTTAAACAAAGAACGCCTTCCTCTTTTAAGCCCATTTTCATTTGCTTATATTTTTTCTCTTTTTGTGACTTCTTTTTTGTTCCTAGTCTTAGCTTCTAGAACTTTCTCTTCTTACTTGAAGTTTTTGACACATCTTAGAATGCATGGGTCTATCCACAGGAGACCTACAGACAATTTCCCGGAAAAGACAGCAGGCAGGGATTTGAATTGTTAGGAGCAGAGGGCACAGGGAACACACCTTCATTTCCCAGAATTATGTTTTAACTCCATTTCACTTTCGCGTATTGAATCATGCCCATTTCAACATGTCCCCACCTGAGACTTGAATTGAGAGCTCCCAAGTGAGGCTAAACAAAGTTGCCCAAAGCGAGTTGTGGGAAGAGCATGGGGCCAGCCTGGCCGACTTCCTCCTCCCTGGAGTACACCAATGAGAAATGTTCTCTGGTAGAGAGACTCACAGAACACATTTTGATATTAACAATTCACAAAATCCCTAAAAACGATGTCTCGTGTAAGCTACCCACCTTAATCCTGCATGCCTGAATAGCTTGGGTGAATAGTCAGGGAGTTAAATGCTCATTAGTTCACAGTGCTGGTGGTAATGAAAGTGAACCTTCCACTCCCTGCCACCAGCCTGGGATGGTACGTCCAGCATTACGATTGTCATTTTTGGTCCTCCCCTGACACTGGTAAATCATAGAAATTGCTGCCCGTGGTGGCAAGTGACATGACACCATTCGTAAAGAAATGGGTACAAACAGAATTGTCGCACAGGGAGAAGCGATCTCATTTACAGTTTCCTGCTGGATCTCTCAGACCTTCAGCAGCTCATCAAAATAACCATCAAAACCATTGTGAGCCCAGGCACATCCACACACAGGCCACCGCAGATAGCTTTCATCCCACACCATGTTGGGAGGTGTGCAATTTGCTCCAATCCAATGACTTAGCAAAGCTTCAAATTCCCCAAGGGCTGGCGAAGCTTGTGAACAAAATATCTTTTGCAGTTTGGAGAGAGGCTTCACAAATCTGTCACTTTCAGTTGCCGGTGCTCCTTTCTCCTGCTTGCTTTCCCCTGGCCTCTCTTGCCTCAGCACCAATCACGGGCCCTCCAACAAATCAAGATTCCTAGATCAGAAGAAATGGTTGTTTCCTGGATTCAGGAAGGATTTTCCCCAAACAAAGATCTCATTTTCTGACAAGCACATTTTATTTAAAGACAGGCAGTGTGAGAAAAGAGATTTTTTTCAAGAGAAAAGCATGAATTGGAATCTTCTTAATTCCATTATGTAGAAATCCATGCAGATCTACCAGCTCGATGAATTGCCTGTTACACATGGGAAATCACAAAAAGAAAATGGGCTTGAGGAGATGGCTCATAGGTAAGAGCACTTTGTCATTAAAGCATGACCTGAGTTTGAATCCCCGGTGCCTATGTAAAAAGCTGGATGTGGCAATTTACACACCTGTAATGTCAGTTCTATGCAGGGTGGAGACAGGAGGATTGTTGGAGCTCAGTGAGTGACTCTGTCTCAAGGGAATAAGTCAAGAAATTGATAGAATGGGACATTCAGTGTTCTCTATATGGGTGCATGTACCTGCATACATGTGCACATACACCACACATACGCACAAATCAAGGTGGAGGTTATGTTTGGGCCAAAGTGGGTTTTGTCACCATGTCAGTGGAGTATGACACAGGGGTAAATAAAAGATTCTGTCTGGGCATGACTGCCACGAAATGGAATCGTAGGTACAATTTGAATTCTTGAAGATGATGTTGATTTAGGTACCTTTACGATTCCATTTCTCTGTGGGGGCACTTAGGCCACCAGCTTACTTTAAATAAATGTCTTCAAAGAGACCAGTAGCTAACTGTGAATTTACACAGACTAGGGTCAGCTGAATACTGTATCTTACCAGGAGCCACGGGGTCCCAGACAGTCTTCAGTCTCCTAAAGATGCTTCTTGTCTTTATCTTCATAGAGATTGCTTTCTTTTCTAGGATTCCTAACCACAGCTACACCTCATCCTAGGAATTCTTCTCTGCATCGTCTCACCAAGCAGTTACTGCAGTACTATCACAAGGAAGTGAGACCAGTTCACAACTGGGCAGAAGCCACCACTATCTACCTGGACCTGTGTGTGCATGCTGTATTGGATGTGGTAAGGACCATACTGCCCTTTCTTATTTTGTTGTCCTGGTTGGTGGATTCACTAACTGATTGATTGGACCAAGATCTCAAGGTTGGCCCCAAACTTGCTATGTAGCCGAGGATGACACTAAACTTCGGATCCTACTGCCTCCAATTCCTGAGTGCTAGGATCACAGATATGCCCTACCACACCAAGCTTGGTACCTGTGCTTTCTGCAGAAGCCTAGAAAAGGTTCTATTCCTGAGACTCTGGTTGAAGTGCATTTTTGGAGATGGAGTTGGTTTACTTATTTTTACAACCATCAGTGATAATGTTAGATTTAAGAAGATATCCAGGCCTGAGGTTATAGCTCAGTAGTTGAGCCTAGTGTGTGTGAAACCCTGGAATGGAGCCTGTGATGAATAATCTTGGTCATCAACTGAATAGTATTGAGACTGGTAAAGACTATGGAGACTTTTGAAGGCAGACTAATTGCATTTTGTATTTTATGTGGTCATGAGCATATGGGGGCCAGGAAGTGGAATGTGGTAGTTTGAATGAGAATGACCGCCCCCATAGGCTCCAAGTATTTGGACATTTTGTCCCCAGTTGGTGGTACTGTTTGGGGGAAGTCATAGAAGGTATGGTCTTGTTAGAGGAAGTATGTCACTGGGGTGGGTTTAGACAGTTCTTAAGCCTTGCTGGATTTCCAGTTGCTCTCTGCTTCCTGTACCTGCTTGAAGATGTGAATGCTTAGCTTTCTGCTCCTACTCTGGTCACCTCACCATGCCTACCTGCCATAATGGACTCTAATGCCTCTGGAACCTGGAACCATTAGCTCAAATAAACACTTCTTTCTATAAATTCCCTTGATCACAGTGTTTTATTACAGCATCAGGAAAGTAACTAGTACAGAGCCCCAGCACAAAAAAAGGTTGATTGTTAGTCCTATTACTTATAGCCTGAAAAAATTTAAATGATTTTTATTACATTGATTTACTTATTGCAGGTGGGGGACACATGTGCCATGGCATATGTGTGAAGGTCAGGGGACAACTTTTGGAAGTTGGTTCTCTGGATTATGTGGGACCCAGGGATCAAACTCAGGATGTCAGGCTCAGTGGCACATGCCTTTACCCACTGAGCCATCTTGCTGGCCCCCTGAGATTTGAAAAAGGAAAGAAAACAACAACAACAAAAAAACCCCACCAAACCCTGCCTTAGCTATCATGAGTTTATAAGAAGGTTTTATATTTAAACTGTTTGCTAAAGATGAAAAGGATTTGTTTGAGAACCTGTCAAAACAACAACAAAAACAACTTATAAAGAGAAAGATTTATTTGGGCTCACAGTTTTGGAGGTCACATTCCCTGGCTAGTGGGTTCCACCAAACTGGGGCCTGTGGCAAACAGCACATCCTGTAGAAGCACACAGGAAGCAAAGGAACTCAACCTCATGCTAAGAAGAGCAGAGAGCAGTCCAGGTTCCTTCAATGACACATCCCAATGACGGAGACCTCTTAACAGTGTCCCCTTTTCAAGTTTCACCACATCCCAATAGCACTACCCTGGGGACCCAGTCTTTTACATTCTGTCCTTTGGAGGTAACTTGATATCTAGACATAGCTGTCTCCTTTGTATAACCATCATCACAATCAAGCCGCACAACTGTACCATCATCTCCAGCTCTCTGATGCTATTTTCAGTAGCCATATCTTTCTTCCCAGGAAATCCCTACCCATAGTACCTACTAAGCTGTTCTCAACTTGTGTGTGTGACACTGTGTGTGTGTGTGTGTGTGTGTGTGTGTGAATGTGGATACACACATGCCACAGTACATGTGTGGAAGAGAACAACCTTGGGTGTTGTTCCTCACCTTCTACCTGTTTGAGACGGGATCTGTTTATCTCTGCATATGCCAGACTAACTGACCCTGGAACTTCTGGGGATTTTCTGCTGCCTGCCTCCCACCTCGCTGTACGGGAACTGGGATGGCCGACTTGTGCTACCGTGCCTGGCTTTATGTGGGTTCTGGGATCCCAATGTAGGTGCTCACACTTCTACAACAAGTGCTTTACCCACCGAGCCATGTCCCCAGCTGTGTTCTCAACACTGATGCTTCGAATTATATGCATGAGATAACGTAATATATGATCTTTGACTTTGACCCTTCCTACCTACTTTTTTTTTCCCTTAAACAGTTTTGTGTTGAATTCATGATCCTCCTTTCTGAATTTTGGGTTAACAGAGTGTAACTTGATGTACAGGTTGATATTGTTTGGGTAGAAGGATTTGCCAGGAGTTCGAGGCCAACTACAATGTGAGACACTGTCTCAAAAACAAGGGTGGGAAGGAAACAAGAGAGGGTAACAGCAGTGTGTAAATATGATAGAAATACTCTATGTACATATATGAAAATGTCATGTTAAAACCCATTATTATCTGTAATTCATATATGCTAATAAAACATAAACAACAAGCGAAGTCAACCTGTGCTGTGGTACATACCCTTAATTCTCAGGACTCAGACAGGAGAATCATGAGTTTGTGGCCAGTCTGGACTACAGAATGAGGCCCTATCCCAGAGCTGTCCTCAAATTCCTGACAAGTTCTCCACCTCAGCCTCTCAAGAATTGAGAGGGCTGGAGAGATGGCTCAGTGCTTAAGAACACTGGCTGTTCTTGCAGAAGACCCAGGTTTGAATCCCAGCACCCACATGGCAGCTAACAACTGTCAGTAAGTCCAGTCCTGGGATCTGACAGCCTCTTCTGACCTCCGAGGGCATTGCATGACACAGGTGCACTTACCTACATGCAGACAATACATGCATATACGTAAAATAAAAATAATAAATAAATTTTTTTAAGTTTAAAAAAAAAAGAATTGAGACGTATAGTCATCAACCACCACAACCAGCTTGACCTTTTCATTTAGCTTAAAGTCCTTTCTTTCTTTTGTTGGTTTCCTTCCTTCCTTCCTTCCTTCCTTCCTTCCTTCCTTCCTTCCCTCCCTCCCTCCCTCCTTCCCTCCTTCCTTCCTTCCCTTCCTCCATTCTTTCTTTCTTTGTTTTTAGAAAGAAGATTATTTAGTACACTACAAAGAGAGCAGTGGGTGTGTCAGTTATAGATAAAGCACCTCTTCATAGAATTTTTATAAGGGTTGCCTGTGTTGCTATGCATAAAGATAGTTCACTCCCTTTTAATGCCAAACCATATTCTAGGCTATGACCTTTTTTAAGTCCTCTGGAAACCTATGCATTTAAAAAATTTTTACTTTTTTTTGGAGACAAGGTTTCACTGTGTAGCTCTGCTGGAACTCATAGACATCCACCTGCTCCTGCCCCTCAACTGTTGGGATCAAAGGCATGAGTCATCACACCTGGCAAAGCTATGCATTTTAATTGAGGCATCTTGCCCATTTGCCAACACTACACTGCTATTTGTTTTCTAGTATTCTGGTTTTGTTCTTCTCTTTCTTATTTTTCCCTATCTCAGGCAGCTTAAAAATTTTTTTGAACTTCATAGTTCTAAGCTCTTTCATATTCTTCATACAAACCAATTCCAAAGGTCTATTAAACCCATGGTCAGGTTTGACAGAGAAATGGCCTCTGGGTATCAATTTTCTACATTACTTTTCTCATTGTGTGACCATCCTGGCAGGATTTAAATATATTTTAGGGATTTGTTGCTTTTTCTAAGGCAGGGTCTCCTGTAGCCCAGGAGGGCCTTGGACTTATAGCCAAGAATGACTTAGAGGTCCAAGTGCTGGTGATATAGAGAGAAATAGCATCCCTTAGAGGTTATGAGACAGAGTCTCCCTGCAGCCTCAGCTGACCTGGAACTCACTATGCAGACCAGGCTGGCCTTGATCTCACAGCTTCTGCCTCTTGAGTACTGGGATTAAAAGCATGTGCTACCATTTTTAATAAATATTGAAAGTAATAAAATACTTTA